>NC_053040.3:41335312-41644062 GCF_002575655.3 Aegilops tauschii subsp. strangulata | reverse complement strand
TGAACCAGCAGCCAGCCCAAGGGACTCTGCAGGATTTCATGCGCCTCAACCCAACTGTGTACCGCAGCTCAACTCAGTCTCTAGATGCTGATGACTGGCTCCCTGACATCACCTATGAAATGGAGTCTGCTGATGTAGCCCCTGGCAGCTATGTCACTTTTGCTTCCTTCTTCCTGAAGGGACCCGCAGCTCAATGGTGGGACAGCCACAGGCGTACTCTGCTAGCTGGAACAATCATCACCTGGCCATACTTCCAAGCTGCTTTCCGTGCCCGCTTCATTCCTCAGGGAGTCATGGACCGGAAGAAGCGTGAGTTCCGCAACCTCACCCAAGGCTACAAAACTGTTGAAGCTTATCAGCGGGAGTTTCTGGACTTGTCTCGCTATGCTGAAGAGGACATTGCAAGTGATGCACGCAGACAGGAGAAGTTCCGTGACGGCCTTCAAGCTGACATCAAGCTCACACTTCTAGTGCATGACTTTACTGATTTCGCCACCTTGGTGAACAAGGCCATCAATGTCGAAACTGGTATGCAGGAATACCAGAGCTCTCACAGGCGCAACCGTGACACGGGCTCATCTTCGGGCCCGCCCTCACAGAAGCGTAAGATATGGATTCCCAACAGCATGTAGCAGCCGACTGCACCTGCCCCAAGGCAGACCTATGCTCCACCTCGTCTGCCTCCTCCACCAACTAGAAAGCCAAGGCTTCCAGCTCCACCACCCCAAGCTCCTGTTCCCACTCCCAATAATGGTCTGTGTTACAAGTGTGGTCAACCAGGTCACCGTGCCAGGGACTGCAATCAAAACCAGCATCAACTGGCCCTTCCCGCAGCTGGCCGTGGAAGCAACTAGCCCCGCAACAACAATGCCAAGTCTTATGGTCGTGTTCATGCCAACCACGTTGATTTGAACGAAGCTCAAGACCAGCCTGCTACTGTGATGGGTACACTCCTCGTAAATTCAGTGCCAGCATCCGTTTTATTTGATACAGGTGCATTGCATTCATTCATGTCAGAAGATTTTGCATTCATGCATGGCATTAAAAGTGAAGAGATGAACGCTTCGCTATTAGTGCACACCCCTGCGGGCCAATGTCGGACCTCCATGATTTGCAACGACGTCCCTGTTGAAATCGAAGGACTGGAATTCCTTGTCTCTCCCATCGTACTGAAGTCCTGTAGCATTGATTTCATTCTGGGAATGAATTGATTAAAAGCGCATACTGCTTCTATAGTTTGCGCCACTAAGACCGTCCATCTGCTACACCCTTCCGATGAAATAATAAGCTACAATGCTCGTCTGGTTCAGAACGCCGAGGCAAGGCTCTATGCATTGAATGCATTGAACGCTGCACCACTCGAGGGCATTGAAAACATTCCCGCCGTGCATGAATTCCTCGACGTCTTTCTTGAAGAACTTCCAGGGATTCCCCCTGCTAGAGCTATCGAATTCATCATCGACTTGAAACCAGGCACCGCTCCTATAGCCAAACGACCCTACAAGATGCCGCCGCATGAACTCCTTAAGCTTAAGGAGGAAATCGACAAATCTCTTCGCAAAGGATTCATTCGCCCAAGTTGCTCTCCTTGGGGAGCACCTTCTCTCTTTGTCAAGAAGAAGGATGGGACAAACCGATTAGTTCAAGACTACCGTCCTATAAACCAAGCTACCATTCAGAATAAATATCCTCTTCCTCGGATCAATGATCTGTATGATCAACTGGCGGGTTCATCAGTGTTCTCTAAGCTCGACTTGAGGTTGGGTTACCACCAGATCCGTGTTCGCGAAGAGGATATCCCAAAGACCGCCTTCGTGACTCGATATGGTTCATACGAGTACACCGTCATGTCTTTCAGTTTAACCAATGCTCCAGCCACCTTCTCTCGTCTGATGAACTATATATTCATGGATTACCTCGACAAGTTCGTCATGGTTTATCTGGATGATATCCTGGTATTTTCCAAGAACGAAGAGGAACATGCTGAACATCTTCGTCTTGCCCTGGAAAAGCTACGAGAGCATCAACTATATGCCAAGTTCTCCAAATGTGAATTCTGGCTTCCCGAAGTAACCTATCTTGGGCATGTCATCTCTAAGGATGGTATTTCCGTCAACCCTGAACGAGTCCAGGCTATCCTTGATTGGACTCCTCCCAAGAACGTTAAGCAAGTCAGAAGTTTTCTCGGTCTCGCCAGCTATTGCCGTCGATTCGTCGAGAACTTCTCCAAGATCGCCAGGCCTCTGACTAACTTGTTGCATAAGGGCATCAAGTTCCAATGGACAGACAAATGTCAGGAAAGTTTCCAGGCATTCAAAGACAAGTTGACTTCTACTCCAGTGCTTGCTCCACCTGATACTAAGAAGGACTTCGTCATTTAATGTGACGCTTCCCGTCAAGGATTAGGCTGTGTCCTAATGCAAGACCGCAAAGTGATCGCTTATGCCTCTCGGCAATTGCACCCTCACGAAGAGAACTACCCAGTTCACGACCTCGAACTTGCTGCCGTCATTCATGCGCTGAAGCAGTGGCGACATTACCTTCTCGGTAATCGTTGCGAGATCTTCACCGACCACCAAAGTCTGAAGTATCTGTTTACTCAGCCAGACCTGAACCTCCGTCAGCAGAGATGGATGGAGATTGTTGCAGACTTTGACTTGGGTATTTCCTGTACGCCAGGCAAGGCTAATGTAATGGCTGATGCCTTGAGCCGCAAGTCTTACTGCAACCACCTCCAGGTTCACAAAGTTCAGCCCTCGCTTGTTGAAGAATTCAGAAAGCTGAACCTCCATATTGTTCCTCCGGGTGCACTCGCTCCCCCTCCTAAGGAGTTTCGCAAGATGAACCTCCGGGTTGTTTCCCAGGGTTCCCTCAATACCCTGGCTGTCGAACCAGATCTCTTGGACTCCATCAAGAGAATACAGGGCTATGACTCTGAAGCCCACAAGATTAAGCACTACCTCGCAGAAGGAAAGCCCTCATTCTTCACTATTGCTGATGATGGCACTTTGTAATTCAAGGGCCGCCTAGTGGTGCCATGTGCAGAGAAAAACCTGGATATGACTCAGGAAGTTATGAAAGAAGCTCATGATACGCCTCTATGTATCCATCCTGGTAGTACAAAGATGTACCAAGACATCCGTCAGAGATTCTGGTGGTCTAATATGAAGCAAGACATTGCTCGTTATGTTGCTGAGTGTGACGTTTGCCGTTGTATCAAAGAAGAACATCAAAGGCCTGCTAGAACTCTGCAACCTATCTCTATTCCTGAATGGAAATGGGACCATGTTGAGATGGACTTCGTCACTGGATTTCCCAAATCGCAGAAAGGTAATGATGTTATTCTTGTCGTCATTGACCGGCTTTCTAAAGTTGCACATTTTCTGGCAGTCAAAGAAACGATCACTGCTAGTCATCTTGCAACTCTCTACATGTCCAGAATTGTTTCACTTCACGGTATTCCACTGGTTATCAGTTTGGACCGTGGCAGCTTATTCACTTCAAGATTCTGGGCAAGTTTCCAAGAAGCTATGGGAACTCATCTGTCATTCAGTACTGCGTTTCATCCTCAGTCGCAAGGGCAAGTTGTGCATGTCAACCAAGTTCTCGAAGACATGCTTCGAGCTTGTGTTATTTCCTTCGGCAAGAAATGGGACGAATCTCTCCCGTATGCTGAGTTCTCTTATAATAATAGCTATCAAGCTAGTCTGAAGATGGCCCCCTTCGAAGTGTTATATGGACGAAAGTGCCGAACCCCTCTGAACTGGTCAGAAACTGGGGAACGTCCACTCTTTGGTCCGGATATTATCGAACATGCCGAAGAACAAGTCCGCATTATTCGCGAGAATCTCAAGACTACTCAGTCGCGTCAGAAGAGTCAGTATGACCGTAAACATAAAGACATGGTCTATCAACCTGGTGAAAAGGCCTATCTTCGAGTTACACCAATGAAGGGTGCTCACCGCTTTGGGATCAAGGGTAAGCTAGCTCCTCACTATATTGGCCCATTCACTATTCTGGAAAGGCCTATCTTCGAGTTACACCAATGAAGGGTGCTCACCGCTTTGGGATCAAGGGTAAGCTAGCTCCTCACTATATTGGCCCATTCACTATTCTGGAAAGGTGTGGAAAAGTGGCATATCAACTGGAGCTTCCGCCGAACCTTTCTCAGGTTCACGATGTGTTCCATGTGTCACAGCTCCGCCGATGCTTCAAGGACCCAATCCGAGCAGTGGATCATGAAGTGGTCGAATTGCAATAGGACCTCTCCTATAAAGAGCATCCGGTCCGCATTCTCGACCAAGCTGAACGCCGCACACGTCAGAAGGCGATCAAGTTCCTCAAAGTCCAGTGGTCGCACCATTCTGAAGATGAAGCCACCTGGGAACGCTAGAATCGCCTACGTGATGAATACCACGCACTGTTTCCTTCTACCTCCTAAATCTCGGGACGAGATTTCTTGTAGTGGAGGAGATTTGTAACGCCCGGATAGTTAGGCTACAGTAAAACTCTCCTAATGATGCCATGTCATCTCTGTTTACTGTTGCTAAACTCTCGTTAGTTCAAAACCCGTTCAAAAGTCAAATTCAAAATATGTCAAACAACAAAAGTTTTCAAAAGTTGAAACAAAAATGTTCGGGCAGTGCCAAAATTGGCATAGGTAATTATGGTGTAGAAGACACAATTTTATAAAATACTTAAATGCCCTAAATTAAATAAAACAGAAAAGGAAAAGAAAAGAAAATACAAAGGCAGAAGACAAAAGAAAAAAAGAAAAAAGGAACCCCCCTGGACCAGACGGCCCAGCTCGCAGCCAGGCCGGCCCACCTGGCCCATCCGGCCGACCCGGCCCGTTCCCCCGGTCGCTCTCTCCCCTTCCCTGTTCCCTCGACCAGGGTCGGAACAGGGGCGCATCCCCGCCGGACCCCCCTCGCCAGCGTCGAGGAGGGGATAAGATCGCCACACACTCGCCTCCTCGATCCCATCTCCCACTCGCCCCCGCTCGCCCTCTCGGTCCCTGGGCCTCCCTCTCCCCTCAGATCCATCCCATCGCATCCGAGTGCCGCCATGGCCTCGCAGCCATAGAACTCGCGGCCACCGCGACCTCCGCACCTCTCCGACGTGTCCGCTCGCTCCACCTCCCTCGACTACGCCTCCCCGACGAGCCGCAGGACACCGGGCGCCCACGAACGCTGCCCCGGCCTCGTCTTCTTCCTCGGATCCCCGGCGCGTCTCCGACGAGCGCCGTCGACTCTGCTGCTACTAAACTCCCAAGGGCCATCTTGCGTGCCGCACGGTGAGCTCCCCCATCTCCCGCCCATCTCCGTTAGCTCCCTCGCGCACCGTAGCTGCCTCGTCGCCGTTGCCGTGAGCACGTCGCCGCGGATCGCCTCGCCGCCATGGCCATGCTCTCCGTCGTGCTCGCGTGAGCACGGCATCGTGTTCCTGGTGCTTCCAGGAACCCAACACGCACGCGCACACGCCTTCCCGTGCCCCCTAGCGCTGGATCCACTGACGCCCGAACTCCGTCGGTCGCCACCGCTGTCTCCGACTGTTTCCGGCCAAACCCCCTCCACCGTTCGACACGCCTCGACGCGCTCGTCTGTTCGGTCCCAAACACGCGTCGTTCGAACGCCCCGTAGCGCGATCCCAGTCCGCGCCCGAACTGCCGTCTGCCGTGCTCGTCGCCGGCGACCATTCCGGCCAACCCCGCCGTCGTGCTCCCCTCCATCGGACGCGGCACTAAGAGGCTGTTCCAGAGAGCCTACCCGCGCCCGATTTGGTGCCCCGTAGGCGAATCCCGATGCTCGCCGGCGTTCGGCCGCTGCGCGCGAGCTCGCCGGAGCTACTCTGGCGGCTCCGCTGAGCTGGCACACAGGGCCCCCCCCTGGGTCACTGCCTTTGGGCCTAGGGGCCCCAACTGGCCACGTTGACCGAAGTCAACTGCGCTGATGTGGCAGCTACTGCCACTGACATGCGGGCCCGCGTCATTTAAAACATTTTTGTAAATAAATAAAATGCTAATTATTTCATTAATTAATTTAATTAACTAAGTAGTCACTGACTACTGGGCCCCACCCACTAATTAACCCATTTAGTTAGTCTAAACCCCCCGTTAGTGCCCCAGGCAATGACATGTAGGTCCCACTGGACCCACCTGTCTGGTTTGACTGGTCAACCGACCAGTTGACCTGCTGACATCACTCTGATGTCATGCCTGCGTCATCATTCACGGTTCTGGATAATGTTGGATTTAAATAAATAATTAAAATCAGAAAATGATTAAATCTTTAGAAAATGATATAAAATAATCCGTAACTCGGATGAAAATACTTTCTACATTAAAGTTGCTCAGAACGACGAGACGAATCCGGATACGCAGCCCATTCGTCCGCCACACATCCCTAACATATCGAACTCGCAACTTTCCCCCGGTTCATCTGTCCGAAAACGCGAAACACCCGGAATACTTTCCCGGATGTTTCCCCCCTTCGCCGGTATCACCTACTATCGCGTTTGGGCACACCTAGCATCACGCTTTGTCTTGTCATGCATCGTTATGCGTCTGTTTGCATTGTATTCATTGTTTCTTCCCCCTCTTCTCTCCCGTAGACTACGAGACCGACGCCGCTACTGGTGCCCCGACCGACTACGCTGTTGACGACCCCTCCTTCTTGCCAGAGCAATCAGGCAAGCCCCCCCCCCCTTGATCACCAGATATCGCCTACTCTACTCTCTACTGCTTGCATTAGAGTTGTGTAACATGTTACTGTTTTCCGTTTATCCTATCCTGATGCATAGCCTATCCTTGCTACTACTGTTGTTACCTTTACCTGCAATCCTACATGCTTAGTATAGGATGCTAGTATTCCATCTGTGGCCCTACCTTCTTGTCCGTCTGCCTTGCTATACTATCGGGTCGTGATCACTCGGGAGGTGATCACGGGTATATACTTATATACATGTATGATACGTGTGGTGACTAAAGACGGGTCGGCTCGTAGGAGTACCCGCGAGTGGATCTTTGTGGCGGGGCGACAGGGCAAGTTGAGACCGCCTAGGTGAGAGGAGGGCCTGGCCCTGGTCGGTTGTAACGCCCGGGTAACTAAGCTACAGTAATCCCACGCTAATGGTGCCACGTCACCATGGTTACTGTTGCTAATCTACCGTTAGGTCAAACCCTTTCAAAATTCAAATTCAAATTAATTTTAACAATAAAAGTTTTTCAAAATTTAAAACAAAAATGTTCGGGAGGTGCCATATTTTGCATAAGTAAATATGGTGTTATAAACACATTTTTATAAAATGCCTAGATAATTTAAAATGATTTAAAACAGAAAAGAAAATAAATAAGAAGAAAAGAAAATACAAAAGGGAAAAAAAAAGAAAGAAGAGAAACCCCCCGGGCTTCGGCCCAGCTGACCACAGGCCCAACTGGGCCAAGCCACCAACCCACGCGGCCCACCCCGCACCCCATAACCTCCCCCACTCCCCCCCACTCCCCACCGACACCCCCACACTCCCCCCCTACCTCCCGCTGTGCCTCCTCTGTTGCACGCGCCTGCGCCCGGCGCCCGCTGCGTGTCGCCCCGCGGCGCTCCCCACCCTGCCGCTCCTTCTCCGTGCGTCGCGCCGTCGCCTCTCCCCCTCCTGCGCCATGTCCGCCGCGGCCACCGCCCGGTTGGCCGCACCTGTCGCCGCCCGCCGGAGAGCGCCCGTCCCGTTGCCTCGGGTCCGCCCCGATGGGCGCCTCGCCCGCAACGGCGCCCGCTGCCCAGTGCCCGCTCGGGTGACACCCGCACCCGTGCGCCCGTTAGGCCCCCTGGGCATATGACACGGGATCCCCACCCCACAGAACGGTTTTATATTAAAAAAATAAAATAAATAAATATATATATATTAAAAATAATTAATTAATTAAAGAATTAATTAACTTAAATAATTTTGATTAATTAAACTAATCAAATAACTAAACTAATTAAACTATTAGTTAATTAATTAATCAGTCAATAACAGTGGGGCCCACCCCTAATTAATCCTGATTAGGTTAATTAATATGTTTAATTAATATGTGTCACTAACCAGTGGGACCCACTAGTCAGGTTGACCAGTCAACCCCTGTTGACCATTGACGTCAGCATGACATCATGCTGATGTCATAATTCCAATTTCGAATAAAATTAAATAATTAATTAATTTCTCCCTCTTTTCCCCTTTCTATACCGGATTGTCGCAACCAGATGCTGGAGTCCAGGAGCTAGAGATCCCGACGATGATTCTACACGGAGTTCGGCTTCGAGGAGTAGTTAGGAGGTCCCAGGCAGGAGACCTTGCCTTTTCGATCGTTGCTATTTTGTGCTAGCCTTCTTAAGGCAAGCTTGTTTAACTTATGTCTGTGCTCAGATATTGTTGCTTCCGCTGACTCGTCTATGATCGAACACTTGTATTCGAGCCCTCGAGGCCCCTGGCTTGTATTTTGATGCTTGTATGACCTATTTATGTTGTAGAGTTGTGTTGTGATATCTTCCCGTGAGTCCCTGATCTTGATCGTACACATTTGCGTGCATGATTAGTGTACGGTCAAATTGGTGTAGGTGCTTCTATGACCTACGAGGTTTGGTAGTGACTTGATCCGAAGTTTTATGATCACTATCATAAGCTTCCACTTCAATTGGTGTAGGTGCCACAGGAACAACTTCCTGTGCCCTGCTACACACTAGTTGAAGTGACGGTTCAATAACCTCATCAAGTCTCTACCATCCTCCCACTCAATTCTTTCGAGAGAAACTTTTCCTCGAGAAAGGACTTGTTTCTAGAAGCAATTACTTTTGCTTCCAGATCTGAAATAGGAGGTATACCCAACTGTTTTGGGTATTCTATGAAGATGCATTTATCCGCTTTGGGTTCGAGCTTATCAACCTGAAACCTTTTCACATGAGCATCGCGGCCCCAAACTTTTAAGAAACGACAACTTAGGTTTCTCTAAACGGTGTCGTCTCAACAGAATTGCGTGGTGCCCTATTTAAAGTGAATGCGGTTGTCTCTAATGCCTAACCCATAAACGATAGTTGTAATTCGATAAGAGACATCATGGTATGCACCATATCCAATAGGGTGCAGTTATGATGTTCGGACACACCATCACACTATGGTGTTCCAAGCGGTATTAGTCGTGAAACAATTTCCACAATTTCTTAATTGTGTGCCAAACTCATAACTCAGATATTCATCTCTATGATCATATCACAGACATTTTATCCTCTTGTCACGACGATCTCCAACTTCACTCTGAAATTACTTGAACCTTTCAATAGTTCATACTTGAGTTTCATCAAGTAAATACACTCAGCATCTACTCAAATCATCTGTGAAGTAAGAACATAACGATATCCACTGCATGCCTCAGCACTCATTGGACTGCACACATCAAATGTATTACTTCCAACAAGTTGCTCTCTTGTTCCATATTACTGAAAACGAGGCCTTTCAGTCATCTTGCCCAGGTGGTATGATTTGCATGTCTCAAGTCATTCAAAATCAAGTGAGTCCAAACGATCCATCTGCATGGAGTTTCTTCATGCATATACACCAATAGACATGGTTCGCATGTCTCAATCTTTTCAAAACGAGTGAGTCCAAAGATCCATCTACATGGAGCTTCTTCATGCGTTCTATACCAATATGACTCAAATGGCAGTGCCACAAGTATGTGGTACCATCATTACTATTTTATATCTTTTGGCACGAACATGTGTATCACTGCGATCGAGATTCATTTTAGGTGCAAGACCATTGAAGGTATTATTCAAATAAACAGAGTAACCATTATTCTCCTTAAATGAATAACCGTATTGCGATAAACATAATCCAATCATGTTTATGCTCAACGCAAACACCAAATAACAATTATTTAGGTTTAACATCGATCTTGATGGTAGAGGGAGCATGCGATGCTTGATCACATCAACCTTGGAAACACTTCCAACACATATCGTCATCTCACCTTTAGCTAGTCTCCGTTTATTCCGCAGCTTTTATTTCGAGTTACTAACACTTAGCAACCGAACCGGTATCTAATACCCTGGTGCTGCTAGGAGTACTAGTAAAGTACACATTCATATAATGTATATCCAATATACTTCTGTCGACCTTGCCTGCCTTCTCATCTACCAAGTATCTAGGGTAGTTCTGCTTCAGTGACCGTTCCCCTCATTACAGAAGCACTTAGTCTCGGGTTTGGGTTCAACCTTGGGATTCTTCACTAGAGCAGCAAATGATTTGCTGTTTCATGAAGTATCCCTTTTGCCCTTGCCCTTCTAGAAACTAGTGGTTTTACTAACCATCAACAATTGATGCTCCTTCTTGATTTCTACTTTCGCGGTGTCAAACATCGCGAGTTGCTCAAGGATCATCATGTCTACCCCTGATATGTTATAGTTCATCAGGAAGCTCTAATAGCTTGGTGGCAGTGACTATGGAGAACCATCACTGTCTCATCTGGAAGATTAACTCCCACTCGATTCAAGTGATTGTAGTACTGAGACAATCTGAGCACATGCTCAACGATTGAGCTTTTATCCCTTAGTTTGCAGGCTTAAGAAACTTGTCAGAGGTCTCATACCTCTTGACGTGGGCACTAGTCTGAAATCCCAATTTCAGTCTTCGGAACATCTCATATGTTCTGCGACGTTTCAAAACCGTCTTTGGTGCCACAATTCTAAACCGTTAGCATTACGCACTGAACTATCATGCAGTCATCAAAACGTGTATGTCAGATGTTTTACAACATCCACAGACGACGCTGAGGTTCAGCACACCGAGCGGTGCATTAAGGACATAAGCCTTCTGTGCAGCAATGAGGACAATCCTCAGTTCACGGACCCAGTCCGCATAATTGCTACTATCAACTTTCAACTAAATTTTCTCTAGGAGCATATCTTAAACAGTAGAACTAAAGCGTAAGCTATGACATAATTTGCAAAGACCTTTTGACTATGTTCATGATAATTAAGTTCATCTGATTAATGAACTCCCACTCAGATAGACATCCCTCTAGTCATCTAAGTGATACATGATCCGAGTCAAACTAGGCCGTGTCCGATCATCACGTGAGACGGACTAGTCATCATCGGTGAACATCTCCATGTTGATCGCATCTACTATACGACTCATGTTCGACCTTTCGATCTCTTGTGTTCCTAGGCCATGTCTGTACATGCTAGGCTCGTCAAGTCAACCTAAGTGTTTCGCATGTGTTCCGAGGCCATGTCTGTACATGCTAGGCTCGTCAACACCCGTTGTATTCGAACGTTAGAATCTATCACACCCGATCATCACGTGGTGCTTCGAAACAACGAACCTTCGCAACGGTGCACAGTTAGGGGGAACACTTCTCTTGAAATTTTAGTGAGGGATCATCTTATTTATGCTACCGTCGTTCTAAGCAAATAAGATGTAAACATGATAAACATCACATGCAAATCATAAGGTGACGTGATATGGCCAATATCATCTTGCGCCTTAGAACTCCATCTTCGAGGCGCGGCATGATCACCTTCGTCACCGGCATGACACCATGATCTCCATCATCATGATCTCCATCATCGTGTCTTCATGAAGTTGTCTCGCCAACTATTACTTCTACTACTATGGCTAACGGTTAGCAATAAAGTAAAGTAATTACATGGCATTTTCATTGACACGCAGGTCATACAATAAATTAAGACAACTCCTATGGCTCCTGCCGGTTATCATACTCATCGACATGCAAGTCGTGATTCCTATTACAAGAACATGATCAATCTCATACATCACATATATCATTCATCACATCCTTTTGGCCATATCACATCACATAGCATACCCTGCAAAAACAAGTTAGACGTCATCTAATTGTTGTTGCATGTTTTACGTGGCTGCTATGGGATTCTAGCAAGAACGTTTCTTACCTACGCAAAAGCCACAACGTGATATGCCAATTTCTATTTACCCTTCATAAGGACCCTTTTCATCGAATCCGATCCGACTAAAGTGGGAGAGACAGACACCCGCTAGCCACCTTATGCAACTAGTGCATGTCAGTCGGTGGAACCTGTCTCACGTAAGTGTACGTGTAAGGTCGGTCCGGGCCGCTTTATCCCACGATGCCGCCGAATCAAGATAAGACTAGTAACGGCAAGTAAATTGACAAAATCGACGCCCACAACTACTTTGTGTTCTACTCGTGCATAGAAACTACGCATAGACCTAGCTCATGATGCCACTGTTGGGGAACGTAGCGGAAATTCAAAATTTTCTACGCATCACCAAGATCAATCTATGGAGTAATCTAGCAACGAGGGGAAGGGGAGTGCATCTACATACCATTGTAGATCGCGATGCGGAAGCGTTGCAAGAACGCGGATGAAGGAGTCGTACTCGTAGCGATTCAGATCGCAGTTGATTCCGATCTAAGCACCGAAGAACGGTGCCTCCGCGTTCAACACACGTGCAGCCCGGTGACGTCTCCCACGCCTTGATCCAGCAAGGAAAGAGGGAGAGGTTGGGGAAGAGTCCGTCCAGCAGCAGCACGACGGCGTGGTGGTGATGGAGGAGCGTGGCAATCCTGCAGGGCTTCGCCAAGCACCGCGGGAGAGGAGGGGGACATGGAAGAGGGGAAGGGCTGCGCCAGAACTTGTGTGCTGCTTCCCTCCCACCCCCCACATATATATAGGGGCAAGGGAGAGGGGGGCCGGGCCCCTCAGATCCAATCTGAGGAGGGGGCGGCGGCCAGGGGGGTTGCCTTGCCCCCCAAGGCAAGGGGGGCGCCTCCCCTTAGGGTTCCCCCAAACCCTTAGGCGCATGGGCCTTGGGGGGGAAGGCGCCCAGCCCACTAAGGGGCTGGTCCCTCTCCACATACAGCCCATAGGGCCCTTCGGGGCTGGTGGCCCCTCCCGGTGGACCCCCGGACCCTCCGGTGGTCCCGGTACATTACCGGTGACGCCCGAAACTCTTCCGGTGGCCAAAACGGGACTTACCATATATAAATCTTTACCTCCGGACCATTCCGGAACTCCTCGTGACGTCCAGGATCTCATCAGGGACTCCGAACAACATTCGGTAACCACGTATATCTATTCCCTATAACCCTAGCGTCATCGAACCTTAAGTGTGTAGACCCTACGGGTTCGGGAACCATGCAGACATGACCGAGACGTTCTCCGGCCAATAACCAACAGCGGGATCTGGATACCCATGTTGGCTCCCACATGTTCCACGATGATCTCATCGGATGAACCACGATGTCGGGGATTCAATCAATCCCGTATACAATTCCCTTTGTCAATCGGTATGTTACTTGCCCGAGATTCGATCGTCGGTATCCCGATACCTTGGTCAATCCCGTTACCAGCAAGTCTCTTTACTCGTTCCGTAACACATCATCCCGTGATCAACTCCTTGGTCACATTGTGCACATTATGATGATGTCCTACCGAGTGGGCCCAGAGATACCTCTCCATTTACACGGAGTGACAAATCCCAGTCTCGATTCGTGCCAACCCAACAGACACTTTCGGAGATACCTGTAGTGCACCTTTATAGCCACCCAGTTACGTTGTGACGTTTGGTACACCCAAAGCATTCCTACGGCATCCGGGAGTTGCACAATCTCATGGTCTAAGGAAATGATACTTGACATTAGAAAAGCTCTTAGCAAACGAACTACACGATCTTGTGCTAGGCTTAGGATTGGGTCTTGTCCATCACATCATTCTCCTAATGATGTGATCCCGTTATCAATGACATCCAATGTCCATGGTCAGGAAACCGTAACCATCTATTGATCAACGAGCTAGTCAACTAGAGGCTTACTAGGGACATGGTGTTGTCTATGTATCCACACATGTATCTGAGTTTCCTATCAATACAATTCTAGCATGGATAATAAACGATTATCATGAACAAGGAAATATAATAATAACCAATTTATTATTGCCTCTAGGGCATATTTCCAACAGTCTCCCACTTGCACTAGAGTCAATAATCTAGTTCACATCACCATGTGATTAACACTCACAGGTCACATCACCATGTGACCAACATCCAAAGAGTTTACTAGAGTCAACAATCTAGTTCACATCACTATGTGATTAACACTCAATGAGTTCTGGTTTGATCATGTTATGCTTGTGAGAGAGGTTATTAGTCAACGGGTCTAAACCTTTCAGATCCGTGTGTGCTTTACGAATATCTATGTCATCTTGTGGATGCTACCACGCGCTACTTGGAGCCATTTCAAATAACTGCTCTACTATACGAATCCGGTTTACTACTCAGAGTCATCCAGATTAGTGTCAAAGTTTGCATCGACGTGACCCTTTACGACGAACTCCTTTTCACCTCCATAATCGAGAAAATTCCTTAGTCCACTAGATACTAAAGATAAGTTCGACCGCTGTCATGTGATCCATTCCTGGATCACTATTGTACCCCTTGACCAACTCATGGCAAGGCACACTTCATGTGCGGTACACAGCATAGCATACTGTAGAGCCTACGTCTAAAGCATAGGGGACGACCTTCGTCCTTTCTCTCTCTTCTGCTGTGGTCAGGTCTTGAGTCTTACTCAATACTCACACCTTGTAACACAGCCAAGAACTCCTTTTTTGCTGATCTATTTTGAACCCTTTCAAAATCATGTTAAGGTGTGCGTTCTTTGAAAGTATCATCAGGCGTCTTGATCTATCTCTATAGATCTTGATGCCCAATATGTAAGCAGCTTTATCCAGGTCTTCCTTTGAAAAACTCCTTTCGAACAACCGTTTATGCTTTCCAGAAATTTTACATCATTTCGGATCAACAATATGTCATTCACATATACTTATCAGAAATGTTGTAGCGCTACCACTCACTTTATTGTAAATACAAGTTTCTAACAAACTTTGTATAAACCCAAAAACTTTGATCACTCCATCAAAGCATATATTCTGACCTACGAGGTTTGGTAGTGACTTGATCCGAAGTTTTATGATCACTATCATAAGCTTTCACTTCAATTGGTGTAGGTGCCACAGGAACAACTTCCTGTGCCCTGCTACACACTAGTTGAAGTGACGGTTCAATAACCTCATCAAGTCTCTACCATCCTCCCACTCAATTCTTTCGAGAGAAACTTTTCCTCGAGAAAGGACTTGTTTCTAGAAGCAATTACTTTTGCTTCCAGATCTGAAATAGGAGGTATACCCAACTGTTTTGGGTATTCTATGAAGATGCATTTATCCGCTTTGGGTTCGAGCTTATCAACCTGAAACCTTTTCACATAAGCATCGCGGCCCCAAACTTTTAAGAAACGACAACTTAGGTTTCTCTAAACGGTGTCGTCTCAACAGAATTGCGTGGTGCCCTATTTAAAGTGAATGCGGTTGTCTCTAATGCCTAACCCATAAACGATAGTTGTAATTCGATAAGAGACATCATGGTATGCACCATATCCAATAGGGTGCAGTTATGATGTTCGGACACACCATCACACTATGGTGTTCCAAGCGGTATGAGTCGTGAAATAATTTCCACAATTTCTTAATTGTGTGCCAAACTCGTAACTCAGATATTCATCTCTATGATCATATCACAGACATTTTATCCTCTTGTCACGACGATCTCCAACTTCACTCTGAAATTACTTGAACCTTTCAATAATTCAGACTTGAGTTTCATCAAGTAAATACACTCAGCATCTACTCAAATCATCTATGAAGTAAGAACATAACGATATCCACTGCATGCCTCAGCACTCATTGGACTGCACACATCAAATGTATTACTTCCAACAAGTTGCTCTCTTGTTCCATCTTACTGAAAACGAGGCCTTTCAGTCATCTTGCCCATGTGGTATGATTTGCATGTCTCAAGTCATTCAAAATCAAGTGAGTCCAAACGATCCATCTGCATGGAGTTTCTTCATGCATATACACCAATAGACATGGTTCGCATGTCTCAATCTTTTCAAAACGAGTGAGTCCAAAGATCCATCTACATGGAGCTTCTTCATGCGTTCTATACCAATATGACTCAAATGGCAGTGCCACAAGTATGTGGTACCATCATTACTATTTTATATCTTTTGGCACGAACATGTGTATCACTGCGATCGAGATTCATTTTAGGTGCAAGACCATTGAAGATATTATTCAAATAAACAGAGTAACCATTATTCTCCTTAAATGAATAACCGTATTGCGATAAACATAATCCAATCATGTTTATGCTCAACGCAAACACAAAATAACAATTATTTAGGTTTAACATCGATCTTGATGGTAGAGGGAGCATGCGATGCTTGATCACATCAACCTTGGAAACACTTCCAACACATATCGTCATCTCACCTTTAGCTAGTCTCCGTTTATTCCGCAGCTTTTATTTCGAGTTACTAACACTTAGCAACCGAACCGGTATCTAATACCCTGGTGCTGCTAGGAGTACTAGTAAAGTACACATTCATATAATGTATATCCAATATACTTCTGTCGACCTTGCCTGCCTTCTCATCTACCAAGTATCTAGGGTAGTTCTGCTTCAGTGACCGTTCCCCTCATTACAGAAGCACTTAGTCTCGGGTTTGGGTTCAACCTTGGGATTCTTCACTAGAGCAGCAAATGATTTGCTGTTTCATGAAGTATCCCTTTTGCCCTTGCCCTTCTAGAAACTAGTGGTTTTACTAACCATCAACAATTGATGCTCCTTCTTGATTTCTACTTTCGCGGTGTCAAACATCGCGAGTTGCTCAAGGATCATCATGTCTACCCCTGATATGTTATAGTTCATCAGGAAGCTCTAATAGCTTGGTGGCAGTGACTATGGAGAACCATCACTGTCTCATCTGGAAGATTAACTCCCACTCGATTCAAGTGATTGTAGTACTTAGACAATCTGAGCACATGCTCAACGATTGAGCTTTTATCCCTTAGTTTGCAGGCTTAAGAAACTTGTCAGAGGTCTCATACCTCTTGACGTGGGCACTAGTCTGAAATCCCAATTTCAGTCTTCGGAACATCTCATATGTTCTGCGACGTTTCAAAACCGTCTTTGGTGCCACAATTCTAAACTGTTAGCATTACGCACTGAACTATCATGCAGTCATCAAAACGTGTATGTCAGATGTTTTACAACATCCACAGACGACGCTGAGGTTCAGCACACCGAGCGGTGCATTAAGGACATAAGCCTTCTGTGCAGCAATGAGGACAATCCTCAGTTCACGGACCCAGTCCGCATAATTGCTACTATCAACTTTCAACTAAATTTTCTCTAGGAGCATATCTTTAACAGTAGAACTAAAGCGTAAGCTATGACATAATTTGCAAAGACCTTTTGACTATGTTCATGATAATTAAGTTCATCTGATTAATGAACTCCCACTCAGATAGACATCCCTCTAGTCATCTAAGTGATACATGATCCGAGTCAAACTAGGCCGTGTCCGATCATCACGTGAGACGGACTAGTCATCATCGGTGAACATCTCCATGTTGATCGCATCTACTATACGACTCATGTTCGACCTTTCGATCTCTTGTGTTCCTAGGCCATGTCTGTACATGCTAGGCTCGTCAAGTCAACCTAAGTGTTTCGCATGTGTTCCGAGGCCATGTCTGTACATGCTAGGCTCGTCAACACCCGTTGTATTCGAACGTTAGAATCTATCACACCCGATCATCACGTGGTGCTTCGAAACAACGAACCTTCGCAACGGTGCACAGTTAGGGGGAACACTTCTCTTGAAATTTTAGTGAGGGATCATCTTATTTATGCTACCGTCGTTCTAAGCAAATAAGATGTAAACATGATAAACATCACATGCAAATCATAAGGTGACGTGATATGGCCAATATCATCTTGCGCCTTAGAACTCCATCTTCGAGGCGCGGCATGATCACCTTCGTCACCGGCATGACACCATGATCTCCATCATCGTGTCTTCATGAAGTTGTCTCGCCAACTATTACTTCTACTACTATGGCTAACGGTTAGCAATAAAGTAAAGTAATTACATGGCGTTTTCATTGACACGCAGGTCATACAATAAATTAAGACAACTCCTATGGCTCCTGCCGGTTATCATACTCATCGACATGAAAGTCGTGATTCCTATTATAAGAACATGATCAATCTCATACATCACATATATCATTCATCACATCCTTTTGTCCATATCACATCACATAGCATACCCTGCAAAAACAAGTTAGACGTCCTCTAATTGTTGTTGCATGTTTTACGTGGCTGCTATGGGATTCTAGCAAGAACGTTTCTTACCTACGCAAAAGCCACGACGTGATATGCCAATTTCTATTTACCCTTCATAAGGACCCTTTTCATCGAATCCGATCCGACTAAAGTGGGAGAGACAGACACCCGCTAGCCACCTTATGCAACTAGTGCATGTCAGTCGGTGGAACCTGTCTCACGTAAGTGTACGTGTAAGGTCTGTCCGGGCCGCTTCATCCCACGATGCCGCCGAATCAAGATAAGACTAGTAACGGCAAGTAAATTGACAAAATCGACGCCCACAACTACTTTGTGTTCTACTCGTGCATAGAAACTACGCATAGACCTAGCTCATGATGCCACTGTTGGGGAACGTAGCGGAAATTCAAAAATTTCTACGCATCACCAAGATCAATCTATGGAGTAATCTAGCAACGAGGGGAAGGGGAGTGCATCTACATACCATTGTAGATCGCGATGCGGAAGCATTGCAAGAACGCGGATGAAGGAGTCGTACTCGTAGCGATTCAGATCGCGGTTGATTCCGATCTAAGCACCGAAGAACGGTGCCTCCGCGTTCAACACACATGCAGCCCGATGACGTCTCCCACGCCTTGATCCAGCAAGGAGAGAGGGAGAGGTTGGGGAAGACTCCGTCCAGCAGCAGCACGACGGCGTGGTGGTGATGGAGGAGCGTGGCAATCCTGCAGGGCTTCGCCAAGCACCGCGGGAGAGGAGGAGGACATGGAAGAGGGGAAGGGCTGCGCCAGAACTTGTGTGCTGCTTCCCTCCCACCCCCCACATATATATAGGGGCAAGGGAGAGGGGGCCGGGCCCCTCAGATCCAATCTGAGGAGGGGGCAGCGGCCAGGGGGGTTGCCTTGCCCCCCAAGGCAAGGGGGCGCCTCCCCTTAGGGTTCCCCCAAACCCTTAGGCGCATGGGACTTGGGGGGAAGGCGCCCAGCCCACTAAGGGGCTGGTCCCTCTCCACATACAGCCCATAGGGCCCTTCGGGGCTGGTGGCCCCTCCCGGTGGACCCCCGGAACCCTCCGGTGGTCCCGGTACATTACCGGTGACGCCCGAAACTCTTCCGGTGGCCAAAACGAGACTTCCCATATATAAATCTTTACCTCCGGACCATTCCGGAACTCCTCGTCACGTCTAGGATCTCATCCGGGACTCCGAAAAACATTCGGTAACCACGTCTATCTATTCCCTATAACCCTAGCGTCATCGAACCTTAAGTGTGTAGACCCTACGGGTTCGGGAACCATGCAGACATGACCGAGACGTTCTCCGGCCAATAACCAACAGCGGGATCTGGATACCCATGTTGGCTCCCACATGTTCCACGATGATCTCATCGGATGAACCACGATGTCGGGGATTCAATCAATCCCGTATACAATTCCCTTTGTCAATCGGTATGTTACTTGCCCGAGATTCGATCGTCGGTATCCCGATACCTTGTTCAATCTCGTTACCAGCAAGTCTCTTTACTCGTTCCGTAACACATCATTCCGTGATCAACTCCTTGGTCACATTGTGCACATTATGATGATGTCCTACCGAGTGGGCCCAGAGATACCTCTCCATTTACACGGAGTGACAAATCCCAGTCTCGATTCGTGCCAACCCAACAGACACTTTCGGAGATACCTGTAGTGCACCTTTATAGCCACCCAGTTACGTTGTGACGTTTGGTACACCCAAAGCATTCCTACGGCATCCGGGAGTTGCACAATCTCATGGTCTAAGGAAATGATACTTGACATTAGAAAAGCTCTTAGCAAACGAACTACACGATCTTGTGCTAGGCTTAGGATTGGGTCTTGTCCATCACATCATTCTCCTAATGATGTGATCCCGTTATCAATGACATCCAATGTCCATGGTCAGGAAACCGTAACCATCTATTGATCAACGAGCTAGTCAACTAGAGGCTTACTAGGGACATGGTGTTGTCTATGTATCCACACATGTATGTGAGTTTTCTATCAATACAATTCTAGCATGGATAATAAACGATTATCATGAACAAGGAAATATAATAATAACCAATTTATTATTGCCTCTAGGGCATATTTCCAACATTATGTTGCTTGTATGACTTATTTATATTGTAGAGTTGTGTTGTGATATCTTCCCGTGAGTCCCTGATCTTGATCGTACACATTTGCGTGCATGATTAGTGTATGATTGAATCGGGGGCGTCACAATTACCATATCTCAAATTCATACAGACTCATGCAACTACATCGATGCACACACATCGTCCGGCTACTCCATCAGTACTAACTAACATGCCATCGGACTACCAAAATTTGGCATGTTTGTCTATGGTCGAGTTTATCCACGGCTGCCCTTGCCGACCTTCTCGCTAAAGTACCTGTCGAAGACACAGAACCGATCAAGCCAGATCTGCTTGTCGCCGGAGCTGTCCTCGCCGTAGCTTTCTTCCTTCTCCTCCTTGGGTGGCAGTCCGGCCATGGCATAGACCGCCCGATTCTGCTCTCGGGCGAGGGCGCGCATGTTTCTCCGCTTCCATTTCTTCACAATGCAGGCGCGGATGGCTTCCTCCTCTGCCGCCGCCCGCGCTGCTGCATCAGCCGCCTCCACCGCCGCCATTTCCACCTTGATACGTGCCTCAGCGGCCCTTATCCTCTCCTTCCCACGGCGGGCCGCCCATTCCCGGTGGGACTCATACTCTACCCGGCCGGTGATGGGGAAGGAGAGGTGTTCCAGCCGGCACCGCGAGGATCCCGCACTAGAGGACCCAAGCGCCCGGTGAGCCGACGCTATAGCGTAGCGGCAAGACGGATCCGTCCGTCGGTCGGTCCTCCCGGGAGCGGCGGAGTGCAATGCGGATCGCCATTGCCTCCTCCAACCCGCACGGGATGACACCCCAGTCAATGGATCCGGAGTGGTCGGAGTCCGATCCGCTCCCTGCCATGTTGGAGACGGGCGAAACTTGCCGGAGACAAGCTCGGGTGGCGGAGGGGAGGGGAGGGGAGTGAAGTGAAGTGGCTAGGGTTTGCTCCGCGAGCAGATGGGGACGAATATATGTGGGGTCGGGTGGGCCAGAATGGACCGGATCCGACGTGACAGGCGTGCCCGGGCGCCCTATATCCGCCCCATATTTAGGCCGGATATGAGGGGTGCTGGTTAATCCGGGCATTTGAGACCCGTTTGAGGCATCCCTCTGGTCGAAAAAATGTGACCGGTCGGTGATCGGGCTGCCCGCGCGGGCATATAAGACGGGTTGGCCTGTCCGCCGAGCGTATAAAACGGGTTTGAGGCGTACGGCCGTAGATGCCCTTAGTCTGCTGGTAATGAAGCATTGCTGAGAGATCTACTAAGCATTGACTCACTGTGGAGCCATGATCAAGTCTCCACCTTTCTGTCCCTTTTCTACTTCTGTCGTCTATCTTCCGTTCAGCATCAAATTTACGTGGATGAACAGTAATCTTTGTATGTAACAAAACAAAAGTAAATAATAACAATTTGATCCAGAAATTCCAGAAAGCGCCACTTACACACGAGACAATGCCAGCTGTACCAGTCGTTGTACACACACATGTTACATATGGGGAGCCGGGAGGGGGGGTAAATGGTTTTTGACCGCTCTATTAGTAGCTAGCTACAGTGCATGCATGGTTCAGCTGGGGGTCACGTTGGTAATGCCGGCAGTGGTTCAGTACGTAGGTTATATGTGGCATAAGTACATTGTCGTGAGCTTGACAGGCAGCAACCGATGGAAAACTGGTCAATCGGCAGACTTTTCGATGGCCCTTTTAATTTCTCCAGGTGTCAGATCAAGACGTTCACGTGGCAGGACGTAGAAATATAGGTATATAGAGGACTTACGTGTGTGGCTCTTGCCAGTTGTGGGTGCTGTGCAGGGAGAAACCGTGTGCATGATGCATGTCGCGGTATTTGTCTGGTAACGACGACCAGACTAGACATCAGAGTTCAGTCTTCAGAGCATGGTACATGGTGCATGCATGGTTCACTCTCCAAACAAAGAATGGATGGTGCACTAGACAAACACTCATGCAATATAAATTCGCCAGAGGAAATTTCTTCGACTCACAAAGGTGAAACCAGAGGAGGTTCAGAGGCCCAAAGTAAAACAACAAGTGTACAATCAATGAGAACACAGACGGCGCAGCGAAGTGCGCTTTCGCTTTTAGAGTAAAAGCTGAATATGGCTCCACTACAGCAAGTCTCACCGATGATAGCTAGGTCACTGTACGAACTGCAGCCAATCTCAGAAGTAATTCCTTGAACCAACACGCTCTCCAGACAGCAACATATCTGAGGCAGCGACTCTTTTTGTGTCCAACCAAATAATACTTTTCACACGTAGTACATAGCTAGTCAGATACTTCATGCATGACGACCATACATGTATATATATCACGATACTTCTCCACACACGGTCTCTCATGTCTGTATGTGAGACGGCGACCATCGAATAAACGTACGAGATCCACAAGTGCAGTGCCAGCTAGCCAATAGCTAAAATGTGGAATTGTCATTGGATGTCAATGTCGTGGAGAACATTTGTGTTATCCAGGAAATGTCCCTTCGGACTATCTAGCTAGCGACCCCATGATATATTTCTCTAGAAGGAAGTTCTTATCGTCTCCGCTCTCCGAATCAAGGATGCATATAACCAACGTACGGTCACAACAAATGTAGCCAGATTATAAAAGTGCGGCAGGCTACACTGAGAAGATATCAAAAGTACAAACTCCACTGGCACTGGCAGCACGCAATCCAAACCAGAACATAAATTTCCTAGTAAGCCACTCGAGTTTCTTGGGGCAAGGTGCCAACTGATACAGAATAGTAGAAACACAGATGCACGCAAAATGTATTTCACCACGTAGGGTGTAGATTAAGTTATTTTCAAACCATAGTTTTATGATGTCCTTGCATTTCGAATATACAAATACTTACATACAAGCTGACTCACAAAAAAAATTAGCATCAGAAATGCAAGATACAAGTCATAACCAAGGTTTTGGATTATGAATGGACAAATATTCTCGTGGGGGCCATACTCTGGTTACCACGGTTACCGAGAAATACCGAACATATTTTGAGCGAAATTTATAATTAAATTTTGAATTCAAATTCTTCTGAACTAGGTATTGAAATAACTTGAATGAATATCAATCATAAAAGAGGTATTAGCTCAGTGGAAAATCTACTACGTGCGTGCTAAGTGGTGTGGGTTGCTTGTACGACTCTTTGGGTCATTATTTTTTTACTTTTCCTACTTACGTGTCCTGAAAAATAAACAAAGAAAAAGTGCGAGAACACGAATCCAACCAGCTACCTCTCGAGGCACAAAATAGTAGGTTACCACCACACCACAACTAAGAATTTTGATGTAACTGAGAGCTACAGTGTTTTACTATACTTGGAGTGTCTAAATTTGAAAAATTGTATTTTTTTGATTTTTTTTTTGCTTGGGATGGGTATTTCTCGTGGGGTGGCGAGAAACGTGGATACCGCCAGGTATCCAAATTTATCGGGCGGTACCCAAAACAATGGTCGTTACCATATAAAACCGCACCAAAAAATGGTGTTATTTACATTTTACGTCGTCTTATTACATTTCTGATTTTAGGGCACGTAAGTATACATTTTGTTATGTTCTTTTTGACTTCCAACGTATGCAATGACGTATAAATAGAAAGGGTGTGGAAAAGTAACAATTAATTCCTCGTTGTTAACGTTGGTACTGAATAGCATGAACCTACTGCTGTTTGTTTCCTCATAGTCAAGGTCACTCTCCTCTATATGTTTGTTTCCTTGTATATGGAAAATCGATCTTTGATACGAGATTCTCTTTCTTTTGGTGGCATGCTCCTATGAGATATCGATGGGATACGATCTTCGGGTGATGGGATCTGTTTCGTGCGAGCCGTTGGGGGCGGTCCAGGGCGACGCGGGCGGCGCCTCTGCTTTCCCCTCCGATCTCGCCGTGGCTGATGCGTGGGTGCAGGTGCGGTGGGGCCCGAGCGGTGCCCAGGCGCTCCCTGCTCAAGTGTGCTCCTCGGAGTCGGGGCGGGGGGCGTGCGGTGGCCGTTTCTGGGCCCTGGCGGCGGACGAGTCTGACGAGGAGGATGGGCCCTCTTCGCCGCGACTGGCACCCCCGCCGGCGGGCGCGACCCTCGGTGACTTCGTGCAGGTGGCGGTGGCGGCCGGCGCCGGTTGGGGAGACCGTCGCCGTCGTTTCGCTCCGGGTGGCAGTGGCTCTCGGGCTACGGCGGTGCGGTGCTGGAGACCGCCGGCGCCCTCGGAGCTGAGCCCGCGGGTATCCCGCGCCTCCTCGTCGTCCCCTGGCCCTATGGCGGCCTCGGTGTCCGTCGAGAAGTGGCCTTCGCTCCCTCTCGTGCCCGCGTCGGCGTTGGCGACGGCGGCGGCGGCGCGGGTGGCGGAGACGGCCGACGCGCTAGGGTTGCGGCTGCCGGGCGGGGTGCCAGCCTTGGGCCAGCTTGCGCTTGTTGGGCCTGGGCCGGCCTCGGGCTGTCTTGGGGCCCAACAGCCTTCTGGGGTGGATTCCTGTGGGGCTGCGGGGGGTTAGGTGGGCGTTGCTGCTGCTGGGCCTGGCTCGGCTGGGCCAGGTGCCTCTCGGCCTGTCCAAGATGGAGCCCGTGAGCCCGGGCCGCGGCGCTATATATGGCTGCGCAGGGGCGTGCGCGACCCCTCGCTAGGGTTTCCGGCTCGTCCCAGTGAGGTGCGGCGCTTTAGGCGGTTTGCCAGATCTCTCTCCCCTTTCCTCCTCCTCCACCCCTCACCCGCTCCTTCGCTGCGGTGGCAGCCATGGGAGACCGGCGAGCGGAGAAGAGGCCGATGGATCCTCCGATCCCCGACGAGGAGCGGCGGCGTGAGAAGGCGCTGCGGGAGCAGGCGAAGCGTGGCCAGCGGGCCAGGACGGCGGGCCGTGAAGATTGTGGCGGTGGTTTCGATCAAGGTCAAAGTGGTGGATTCAGCCAGGGCTATGGAGGTAGCCATGGCCAAGGCTATGGCTCTGGATCTCACGGGCGCGAGCGGGATTGCGGTCCTCCTCCCCCTTGGTGGGGTCAGCAGGAGCGGAAGAAGAAGCGCAAGCATGGGTCGCAGCGGCGCGAGCTGGAGCGCAAGACTCAGGAGCACCCACTCTATGGTGGGGGCCATGGGGATCCGTTGGCCAAGAAGCCGCGGGCGTCGGCCGCTCCACTGGCGGTTGTGCTGCCGGACGCGCCGCGGGGGTCGGCGGCCGCGCCCATCCGGGTCGAAGAAGAGGGGGCGAATGCTTCAAGTGCGGCAGGACCGGTCATTTCCAGGCCAAGTGCACCTTCCCTCCCCTCTGCGTGATCTGTAAGCAGGAAGGACATGCCTTGGCCTTCTGCCCGTTGCGGGGCAAGCATCTCCACCTCCAGATCATGGGCAGTGCTATCCCGGGTGAAGGTTTTTTCTGCTTGGAGTTCGAGGAAGAAGAGGATGTGGAGGGCAATGATATCCAGGCTGCCAATGGTGCTATCTTGTCGGCGGAGCCAGGGAGGCTCTCGCTGCGCGTGCTCAAGCAGGATCTGAAGCACATGGTGGCGGGGGATTGGGATTGGCAGATTTCTCAAGTGGGTGATAATGATTATGCGGTTACTTTTCCCTCCGCGGATCTGCTGCACATGGCCAAATCTAGTGGTAAACTGTTTCTCTCCATCAATGACATTACGGTGCGGGTGCGTGATTCTATCCAGGAGACCATCGTGCCCCTCTCCATGCCATCCCTAAGAAGCACCACCGCGTCGATCGCCTGATGGAAGGACTGAAGATGTTGGGTAGGCCCATTGTGGTGGACGAGCTCTCTCTCATCCGGATGGGACCAGTGAGGATGAAGTTTGGCTGCAAAGCCCCGGACAAGATGAATGGCTTCGTGCAAGTATGGTTCAACCATGAGGGCTTTGACATCAAGGTGGAGGTGGAAACACTCACGAAGCGCACTGGTGAGGGGCCAGTGGCGCCAGGTTTTGACAAGGCTCCTCCCCGCCCTAGCGACAAACAGGGTCAGCTTGGTTCGGGGACCGGGGGTGCGGCAGGCCAGCTGCAGGTTGCGCCCGTGGCTCAGGGAGGGCCGGGTATCGCCAATGGCTGCCTCCAGCAGGATGTGGAGATGGCCTTCCGCGACGAGGAGAATGAGGACAGCATGCCGGATACTTCGATTGATACAGAGACCTGGGATAAGCTGGGCCTCAAAGCTCTCGCGCTCGATGAGGACAAAGAAGTCGCGGAGCCGGGGGCGCTTGAGATTGCGGACACGGCTGGGAGCACTCCGACATCGTCGCGTGCGCTGATGGGGGCTTTTAACCAGGTTGGTCCTAAGGAGTTGGCTGGCGCTGGCTCTATGCTTTCGGGCGCCCCGGCCTCTCCCAGCCTGCTGGGCTCTGACACGGGTGTGGTGCTCAACGAACCATCCATGCAAACCCCGTTGTCAAGCCGCCGCAGCGCGGGGGGATCTGGGCGTGCTCCCAAGAAGACGGCTGGCCGCAAGCTTTCGGCCAACCCCGTTGTGCTTTCCCTTCCTTCGCCTAACGCGTCGGTGTGCGTGGACCTGCAGGCTGCTCTGGGTTCTGCGTGCGAATCGGCTAAGGCTCGGCGCTCTCGTGCATCCCCAGTGTCCCAGCGCGCGCCTAGTGCCCGGGCCAAGGCACAGCTGGGCGAGCTGTCTTCCATGAAGAGCGCGCAGCTACACCTAGCGAAGAAGAACCTCGAAACTTCAGGTAATCCCCCCCCCTCCTTTAAGATTCTGAATGCCTTTACAGACCCGGAAGTTGTCTCAATCCTAGACGATAGCGGTTTTAAAGTCGGTGCGGAGAGCGGTGAGCTAGTTTCGTTGATTCGTGCTCGAGAAGATGCCCAAGCGGCTCTGACCGAGGCTGCCACGTTGGCAAAGGCCGGGGAGGCCTCTGCCACGGCTCTGACAGTGCCTGACCCTGTTGGGTCTGTTGTGGTGTCGGGTGGGGCCACTGAAACCAGGGAGGTTGAGGCTACCCCCTCGACGAGCCGTGCCCCGGCTAAAAAACGCGTGGCAAAACCGGTAACATCCAGAGGGGTGCGCCTTCGCAATCGAATTATCTGATGCGTTACCTGTTCTGGAACATTCGGGGCTGCGGCCATTCAGGTCGCCGTACCCAGCTCAAAGAGTACATTGCCCGAGACTGTATTGACATCGTCGCGCTTCAGGAAACGATTAAAGCCAATTTTACTTATAGAGATCTGGCAGCCTACGACCCTCTTCATCGTTTTATATGGGGCTGGGTGCCTTCCTGTGGCCACTCTGGCGGTCTTCTTCTCGGATGTAACAGTGATGTTTGTGATGTTGTAAGCTGGGATACGGGCACTTTTTTCATTTCAGTTACGATCAAACATAGGATTTCTTTTGTTTCTTGGACGATTGTATGTGTCTACGGCCCGGCCGATCACTCTCGGGCGGCTGATTTCTTGGGTGAAATCCAAAGTTTGGTTGGGGCCAAGCAAGCCGCCAATATCCCCATCGTCCTTGGGGGCGATTTTAACCTTATTCGCTCGGGAGTGGATAAGAAGAACCACAATATCGACTGGCCTAGAGTGAACTTGTTCAATAATACTATCGCGGCATGTGCCCTGCGGGAGATTGCTAGGACAGGCGCTAGATATACGTGGACCAATAAACA
This sequence comes from Aegilops tauschii subsp. strangulata, assembly GCF_002575655.3. NCBI lineage: Eukaryota > Viridiplantae > Streptophyta > Magnoliopsida > Poales > Poaceae > Aegilops > Aegilops tauschii. The sequence goes on along the minus strand of NC_053040.3, from coordinate 41,616,102 downwards.
ACTCTCCCCGGTGCGTAGTGTTCTCGATCGTGTCTTTATGACCTCCGATTGGGAAGTGCTCTTCCCCATGTGTACGCTGGTGGCAGAAACGCGCATTGGGTCGGATCACGTGCCGCTGATTTTGGCCTCTGGGGAGGACCGGATCAAGCGCAGCCCTCGTTTCTACTTTGAAACAGGGTGGTTTGAGGTCGAGGGCTTCGGTCCCTTGCTCATTGCGCGCTGGGAGCGTGCAAGAGCTGCGGTCGGCCGCTCCAGGGGTCCTCTTGACACTTGGATTTCGGCGGCCGGTGCCCTCCGTGGTTTCCTCCGTGGGTGGGGTGCAAACCACAGGAGTGACGCGAAGCGCGCTAGGGAAGCTATTATCACCGAAATTAAAGCCCTAGACGCACAAGCTGATTCCAGACCCTTCTTGGAAGCAGAATGGGCCAACCGTTACGCTCTTGAGAACCAGGTGCTTGCTATTCTTAGGGAGGAGGAGGATTACTGGCGCCGTACGAGCGGCGTCTAGTGGATCACCAAGGGCGACGCGAATACGGGATATTTCCATGCCTTTGCCAACGGCCGTAAACGAAAGTGCTCGATTTTGAGACTTCAATCCGATCAAGGGCTATTGGTTAGTCAGGCCGAGATCTCGGCCCACATCTAGCTTCTTCCTCAACTTGTTGGGAACAGCCGAGGAGAAGCCCTTGAAGGAAATATGCCCTAGAGGCAATAATAAAGTATTATTTATTTCCTTGTATCATGATAAATGTTTATTATTCATGCTAGAATTGTATTAACCGGAAACATAATACATGTGTGAATATATAGACAAACAGAGTGTCACTAGTATGCCTCTACTTGACTAGCTCATTAATCAAAGATGGTTATGTTTCCTAGCCATAGACATAAGTTGTCATTTGACTAACGAGATCACCTCATTAGGAGAATGACGTGATTGACTGGACCCATTCAGTTAGCTTAGCACCCGATCGTTTAGTATGTTGCTATTGCTTCCTTCATGACTTATACATGTTCCTCTGACTATGAGATTATGCAACTCCCGTTTACCGGAGGAACACTTTGTGTGCTACCAAACATCACAACGTAAATGGGTGATTATAAAGGTGCTCTACAGGTGTCTCCAAAGGTACTTGTTGGGTTGGCGTATTTCGAGATTAGGATTTGTCACTCCAATTGTCGGAGAGGTATCTCTGGGCCCACTCGGTAATGCACATCACTATAAGCCTTGCAAGCATTGTGACTAATGAGTTAGTTGAGGGATGATGTGTTACGGAACGAGTAAAGAGACTTGCCGGTAACGAGATTGAACTAGGTATCGAGATACCGACGATCAAATCTCGGGCAAGTAACATACCGGTGACAAAGGGAACAACGTATGTTGTTATGCGGTCTGACCGATAAAGATCTTCGTAGAATATGTGGGAGCCAATATGGGCATCCAGGTCCCGCTATTGGTTATTGACCGGAGACGTGTCTCGGTCATGTCTACATAGTTCTCGAACCCGTAGCGTCCGCACGCTTAACGTTACGATGACAGTTTTATTGAGTTTTGATGTACCGAAGGAGTTCGGAGTCCCGGATGAGATCGGGGACATGACGAGGAGTCTCGAAATGGCCGAGACGTAAAGATCGATATATTGGATGACTATATTCGGACTTCGGAAAGGTTCCGAGTGATTCGGGTATTTTTCGGAGTACCGGAGAGTTACGGGAATACGTATTGGGCCTTATTGGGCCATACGGGAAAGAAGGAAAAGGGCCTCAAGGGTGGCCGCACCCCTCCCCTTGGTCTGGTCCGAATTGGACTAGGGAAGGGGGGCGCCCCCTTCCTTCCTTCTCTTTTTCCCTTCCTCTTTTCCTATTCCATATGGGAGGTGGAATCCTACTAGGACTAGGGAGTCCTAGTAGGACTCCACACTTGGTGCGCCCCCTCCTAGGGCCGGCCTCCTCCTCCCTTGCTCCTTTATATACGGGGGCAGGGGGCACCCCATAGACACAACAATTGATCCTTGAGATCTCTTAGCCGTGTGCGGTGCCCCCCTCCACCATATTACACCTCGATAATACCGTTGCGGAGCTTAGGCGAAGCCCTGCGTCAGTGGAACATCATCATCGTCACCACGCCGTCGTGCTGATGAAACTCTCCCTCAACACTCGGCTGGATCGGAGTTCGAGGGACGTCAACGAGCTAAACGTGTGTAGAACTCGGAGGTGCCGTGCGTTTGGTACTTGATCGGTCGGATCGTGAAGACGTACGACTACATCAACCGCGTTGTTATAACGCTTCCGCTTTCGGTCTACGAGGGTACGTGGACAACACTCTCCCCTCTCGTTGCTATGCATCACCATGATCTTGCGTGTGCGTAGGAATTTTTTTGAAATTACTACGTTCCCCAACAGCCCTCACATCTCCGGGCTGACTTCTGGGGAGAAGATGCCCGGGTGTCGCAAGCCGAAAATGACTTCTTGGCCTTGTCCTTCTCCGTGGAGGAGATCGACGAAGCGGTGGGCGCAATGAAGATTGACACTGCGCCTGGCCCCGATGCCTGGCCGGTCGTGTTCTTCCGCCGTTTCTGGCCTGCGCTTAAAGACCTCTTTTACGAGATTATTAATGGTTTTGCGTTAGGTACGGTAGACGTCTCGCGCCTCAACTTCGGTGTCATCAGCCTCATCCCCAAAGTCAAAGGGGCCGACACTATTAAGCAGTACCGTCCCATCACTCTTATTAACGTGCCTTTCAAGATCTTCTCTAAGGCTTATGTGACCAGACTTGCCCCGGTAGCGCAGCGCGTTATCGATCGTTGTCAGTCCGGTTTTCTCAAAGGCCGCAACATTCTCGAAGGGCCGATAGTGTTGCAGGAGATCGTTCATGAGCTTAAACGCACTGGGCAACCGGTCGTGCTTCTTAAGCTCGACTTTCAGAAAGCCTACGACCGCGTGAACTGGGAGTTCATTCGCGAGGTGTTGACTCAGAAGGGATTTGAGCCAAGCTTTGTTCACCGCATAATGCACCTGGTCTCGGAGGCCAGACTGCTGTGTCGATCAACGGAGAGGTTGGGAACTTCTTTCGCAACAAACGAGGCCTCAGGCAAGGGGACCCCCTCCTCGCCTCTGATCTTCAACTTTGTTGCGGACGCCCTTTCAGCCATGGTTCATAAGGCTAAGGACACCGGCCACATCCGCGGTGTTGTTTCTCACCTTATTCCGGGTAGACTCACGCACCTTCAATATGCGGACGACACCTTACTGCTCTTTGAGCCTGATGATCATAGTGTAGCCTCGATCAAACTCATTCTCCTTGCATTCGAAATCATTTCTGGCCTTAAGATTAATTTCCTTAAGAGCGAGGTGATTGCCATTGGGATGGACCCTCTGCTCGCTGCCCGTATCGCCAACTTGCTTAATTGCAAGCTAGGGAGCTTTCCAATTAAGTACTTGGGCCTGCCTATCTCGGATAAACACATTTCTATCCTTGAATGCGAGCCCTTGTACGGCAAGGTGGCGAACCGGGTTAGCCCTTGGCGCGGCCGGTTCCTCTCCTCGGCGGCCAGGCTGATGCTAACTAACTCCAGCCTCTCTTCCCTCCCTTTGTTCACAATGGGCATGTTCTTGCTGGCTGATGGGGTTCATGCCAAGCTCGATACCCCCCGATCCAAGTTCTTTTGGGAAGGAACTGGGATCAAAAAGAAGTACCACCTGATCAAATGGGCCGCGCTTTGACGCCATAAGAAATTCGGGGGCCTTGGGATCCTTAACTCCAAACTCATGAATGTCGCGCTCCTAACCAAGTGGATTTGGAAACTTTCCCAAAACAAGAAAGGGCTCTGGGCGGACATTCTTCGCGCCAAATACTTCCCTGATGGGAATTTCCTCACTTCCAAAGTTAAGGGTTCACCTTTTTGGAGTGGTATCCAGAAAGTTATGCCAGCCTTCACGTTAGTGTTGGGGAACGTAGAAATAATTCAAAATTTTCCTACGTGTCACCAAGATCAATCTAGGAGATGGTAGCAACGAGAGAGAGGGAGTGCATCTTCATACCCTTGAAGATTGCTAAGCGGAAGCGTTACAAGAACGCGGTTGATGGAGTCGTACTCGCGGCGATTCAAATCGCGGAAGATCCGATCTAGCGCCGAACGGACGGCGCCTCCGCGTTCGACACACGTACAGCCCGGGGACGTCTCCTCCTTCTTGATCCAGCAAGGGGAGAGGAGAAGTTGAGGGAGAAATCCAGCAGCACGACGGCATGGTGGCAATGGAGCTCGTGGTTCTCCGGCAGAGCTTCGCTAAGCACTACGGAGGAGAAGGAGGAGTTGGAGAAGGAGAGGGCTGCGCCAGGCAAGGGGTGCGGCTGCCCTCTCTCTCCCTCACTATATATAAGGGGAAGGGGGTGGAGGAGGCGCCCTAGGGTTCCCTAGGGAAGGGGCGGCGGCCATATGGGAAACCCTAAATGGGTTTGGGCGCCCCCACCCCTGGGAAACTTGCCCCCCAAGCCGGGAGGGGTGGCTACCCTAGGGAAGGCGCCCCCACCTCTCCACGTTACGTGAGAGGGGTTGGATGGGGCGCACATCAGCCCGTGGGCTGATGTGCCCCCTCCCCTTGGCCCATAAGGCCCCCCAACGCTTGTCGGGGCCTCCGAAACACCTTTCGGTCACGCTGGTCGTCACCCGGTACTCCCAGAACAATTCCGGACTCCAATACCCTTCATCCAATATATCGATCTTCACCTCCGGACCACTTGGAGTTCCTCGTCACGTCCGGGATCTCATCCGGGACTCCGAACAACCCTTGGTAACCACATACTATTTCCCATAACAACTCTAGCGTCACTGAACCTTAAGTGTGTAGACCCTACGGGTTCGGGAACCATGCAGACATGACCGAGACACCTCTCCGGCCAATAACCAATAGCGGGATCTGGATACCCATATTGGCTCCCACATGTTCCACGATGATCTCATCGGATGAACCACGATGTCGGGGATTCAATCAATCCCGTATACAATTCCCTTTGTCTATCGGTATGTTACTTGCCCGAGATTTGATCGTCGGTATCCCAATACCTCGTTCAATCTCGTTACCGGCAAGTCTCTTTACTTGTACCGTAACGCATGATCCCGTGGCTAACTCATTAGTCACATTGAGCTCATTATGATGATGCATTACCGAGTGGACCCAGAGATACCTCTCCGTCATACGGAGTGACAAATCCCAGTCTCGATTCGTGCCAACCCAACACACACTTTCGGAGATACCTGTAGTGCACCTTTATAGCCACCCAGTTACGTTGTGACGTTTGGTACACCCAAAGCATTCCTACGGTATCCAGGAGTTGCACAATCTCATGGTCTAAGGAAATGATACTTGACATTAGAAAAGCTCTTAGCAAATGAACTACATGATCTTGTGCTATGCTTAGGATTGGGTCTTGTCCATCACATCATTCTCCTAATGATGTGATCCCGTTATCAATGACATCCAATGTCCATGGTCAGGAAACCATAACCATCTCTATTGATCAACGAGCTAGTCAACTAGAGGCTTACTAGGGACATGTTGTGGTCTATGTATTCACACATGTATTACGGTTTCCAGTTAATACAATTATAGCATGAACAATAGACAATTATCATGAACAAGGAAATACAATAATAACCATTTTATTATTGCCTCTAGGGCATATTTCCAACAGTCTCCCACTTGCACTAGAGTCAATAATCTAGTTCACATCACTATGTGATTGTAATGAATCCAACACCCATGGGGTTTGTTCATATCTCGCTTGTGAGAGAGGTTATTAGTCAACGGGTCTGAACCTTTCAGATCCGTGTGTGCTTTACAAATCTCTATGTCATCTTGTAGATGCAGCTACCACGCGCTACTTGGAGCTATTCCAAATAACTGCTCTACTATACGAATCCAGTTTACTACTCAGAGTCATCCGGATTAGTGTCAAAGTTTTCATCGACGTAACCCTTTACGACGAACTCTTTTACCACCTCCATAATCGAGAAAATTCCTTAGTCCACTAGTTACTAAGGATAAGTTCGACCGCTGTCATGTGATCCATTCCTGGATCACTCTTGTACCCCTTGACTAACTCATGGCAAGGCACACTTCAGGTGCGGCACACAGCATAGCATACTGTAGAGCCTAGGTCTAAAGCATAGGGGATGACCTTCGTCCTTCCTCTCTCTTCTGTCGTGGTCATGTTTTGAGTCTTACTCAATACTCACACCTTGTAACACAGCCAAGAACTCCTTCTTTGCAGATCTATTTTGAACTCCTTCAAAATCTTGTCACGGTATGTATTCATTTGAAAGTACTATTAAGCGTTTTTTATCTATCCTTATAGATCTTGATGCTCAATGTTCAAGTAGCTTAATCCAGGTTTTCCATTGGAAAACACTTTTCAAATAACCCTGTATGCTTTCCAGAAATTCTACATCATTTCTGATCAACAATATGTTAACAACATATACTCATCAAAAATTCTATAGTGCTCCCACTCACTTCTTTGGAAATACAAGTTTCTCATAAACATTGTAAAAACCCAAAACCTTTGATCATCTCATCAAAGCGTACATTCCAACTCCGAGATGCTTACTCCAGTCCTTAGAAGGATTGCTGGAGCTTTGCATACTTGTTAGCATCTTTCAGGATTGACAAAACCTTCTGGTTGTATCACATACAACCTTTCCTCAAGAAAATCGTCGAGGAAACAATGTTTTGACATCCTATCTGCAAGATTTCATAAATAATGTAGTAACTGCTAATATAATTCCAACAGACTCTTAGCATCACTACGAGTGAGAAAGTCTCATCGTAGTCAACTCCTTGAACTTGTCGGAAAACATCTTAACGACAAGTCGAGCTTTCTTAATGGTGACACTTACCATCATTGTCCGTCTTCCTTTTAAAATCCATCTGCACCCAACAGCCTTACGACCATCAAGTAGTTCTTCCAAAGTCTATACCTTGTTTTTATACATGGATCCTCTCTCGGATTTTATGGCCTCGAGCCATTCGTCGGAATCCGGGCCCACCATCGCTTCTCCATAGCTCCTAGGTTCATTGTTGTCTAGCCACATGACTTCCAAGATAGGACTACGTACCACTCTGAAGTAGTACGCATCCTTGTCGACCTACGAGGTTTGCTAGTGACTTGATCCAAAGTTTCATGATCACTATCATAAGCTCCACTTCAATTGGTGTAGGTGCCACGGGAACAACTTCCCGTGCCTTGCTACACACTAGTTCAAGTGATGGTTCAATAACCTCATCAAGTCTCCACCATCCTCCCACTCAATTCTTTCGAGAGAAACTTTTCCTCGAGAAAGGACCTGTTTCTAGAAACAATCACTTTGCTTCCAGATTTGAAATAGGAGGTATACCCAACTGTTTTGGGTATTCTATGAAGATGCATTTATCCGCTTTGGGTTCGAGCTTATCAGCCTGAAACTTTTTCACATAAGCGTCGCAGCCCCAAACTTTTAAGAAACGACAGCTTAGGTTTCTCTAAACCATAGTTCATACGGTGTCGTCTCAACGGAATTGCGTGGTGCCCTATTTAAAGTGAATGCAGTTGTCTCTAATGCCTAACCCATAAACGATAGTGGTAATTCGATAAGAGACATCATGGTATGCACCATATCCAATAGGGTTCAGTTATGATGTTCGGACACACCATCACACTATGGTGTTCCAGGCGGTATTAGTTGTGAAACAATTTCCACAATGTCTTAATTGTGTGCCAAACGCGTAACTCAGATATTCATCTCTATGATCACATCATAGACATTTTATCCCCTTGTTACGACGATCTTCAACTTCACTCTGAAATTACTTGAACCTTTCAATAATTCAGACTTGTGTTTCATCAAGTAAATATTCTTAGCATTTACTCAAATCATCTGTGAAGTAAGAACATAACGATATCCACTGCGTGCCTCAGCACTCATTAGACTGCACACATCAAAATGTATTACTTCCAACAAGTTGCTTTCTTGTTCCATCTTACTGAAAACAAGGCCTTTCAGTCATCTTGGCCATGTGGTATGATTTGCATGTCTCAAGTGATTCAAAATCAAGTGAGTCCAAACGATCCATCTGTATGGAGTTTCTTCATGCATATCTACTAATAGACATGGTTCGCATGTCTCAATCTTTTCAAAAATGAGTGAGCTTAAAGATCCATCAACATGGAGCTTCTTCATGCGTTTTATACCAATATGACTCAAACGGCAGTGCCACAAGTATGTGGTACTATCATTACTATCTTATATCTTTTGGCATAAACATGTGTATCACTACGATCGAGATTCAATAAACCATTCATTTCAGGTGCAAGACCATTGAACGTATTATTCAAATAAACAGAGTAACCATTATTCTCCTTAAATGAATAACCGTATTGCGATAAACATAATCCAATCATGTCTATGCTCAACGCAAACACCAAATAACAATTATTTAGGTTTAATACCAATCCCGATGGTAGAGGGAGCATACGATGTTTGATTACATCAACCTTGGAAACACTTCCAACACATATCGTCATCTCACCTTTAGCTAGTCTCCGTTTATTCCATAGCCTTTTATTTCGAGTTACCAACACTTAGCAACCGAACCGGTATCTAATACCCTGGTGCTACTAGGAGTACTAGTAAATTACACATTAATATAATGTATATCCAATATACTTCTGTCGACCTTGCCTGCCTTCTCATCTACGAAGTATCTAGGGTAGTTTTGCTTCAGTGACCGTTCCCCTCATTACAGAAGCACTTAGTCTCGGTTTTGGGTTCAACCTTGGGTTTCTTTACTAGAGCAGCAACTGATTTGCCGTTTCATGAAGTATCCCTTCTTTCCCTTGCCCTTCTTGAAACTAGTGGTTTTACTAACCATCAACAATTGATGCTCCTACTTGATTTCTACTTTCGCGGTGTCAAACATCGCGAGTTGCTCAAGGATCATCATGTCTATCCCTGATATGTTATAGTTCATCACGAAGCTCTAATAGCTTGGTGGCAGTGACTATGGAGAACCATCACTATCTCATCTGGAAGATTAACTCCCACTCGATTCAAGCGATTGTAGTACTCAGACAATCTGAGCACATGCACAATGATTGAGCTTTTCTCCCTTAGTTTGCAGGCTTAAGAAACTTGTTAGAGGTCTCATACCTCTTGACGTGGGCACTAGTCTGAAATCCCAATTTCAGTCTTTGGAACATCTCATATGTTCTGCGACGTTTCAAAAACGTCTTTGGCGCCTCAATTCTAAACCGTTAGCATTCCGCACTGAACTATCACGTAGTCATCAAAACGTGTATGTCAGATGTTTGCAACATCCACAGACGACGCTCGAGGTTCAGCACACCGAGCGGTGCATTAAGGACATAAGCCTTCTGCGCAGCAATGAGGATAATCCTCAGTTTACGGACCCAGTCCGCATAATTTCTACTATCAACTTTCAACTAAATTTTCTCTAGGAACATATCTTAAACAGTAGAACCAAAGCGTAAGCTATGACATAATTTGCAAAGACCTTTTGACTATGTTCATGATAATTAAGTTCATCTGATTATTTAATGAACTCCCACTTAGATAGACATCACTCTAGTCATCTAAGTGATACATGATCCGAATCGACTAGACCGTGTCCGATCATCACGTGAGACGTACTAGTCATCAACGGTGAACATCTCCATGTTGATCGTATCTACTATACGACTCATGTTCGACCTTTCGGTCTCTTGTGTTCCGATGCCATGTCTGTACATGCTAGGCTCGTCAGGTCAACCTAAGTGTTTCGCATGTGTAAATCTGGCTTACACCCGTTGTATGCGAACGTTAGAATCTATCACACTCGATCATCACGTGGTGCTTCGAAACAACGAACCTTCGCAACGGTGCACAGTTAGGGGGAACACATCTCTTGAAATTTTAGTGAGGGATCATCTTATTTATGCTACCGTCGTTCTAAGCAAATAAGATGTAAACATGACAAACATCACATGCAAATCATAAAGTGACATGATATGGCCAATATCATTTTGCGCCTTTTGATCTCCATCTTCGAGGCGCGGCATGATCACCTTCGTCACCGGCATGACACCATGATCTCCATCATCATGATCTCCATCATCGTGTCTTCATGAAGTTGTCTCGCCAACTATTACTTCTACTACTATGGCTAACGGTTAGCAATAAAGTAAAGTAATTACATGGCGTCTTTCATTGACACGCAGGTCATACAATAAATTAAGACAACTCCTATGGCTCCTGCCGGTTGTCATACTCATCGACATGCAAGTCGTGATTCCTATTACAAGAACATGATCAATCTCATACATCACATATATATAATTCATCACATCCTTTTGGCCATATCACATCACATAGCGTACCCTGCAAAAACAAGTTAGACGTCCTCTAATTGTTGTTGCATGGTTTACGTGGCTGCTATGGGTTTCTAGCAAGAACGTTTCTTGCCTACACAAAAGCCACAACGGTGATATGCCAATTGCTATTTACCCTTCATAAGGACCCTCTTCATCGAATCCGATCTGACTAAAGTGGGAGAGACAGACACCCGCTAGTCACCTTATGCATCAAGTGCATGTCAGTCGGTGGAACCTGTCTCACGTAAGAGTACGTGTAAGGTCGGTCCGGGCCGCTTCATCCCACAATGCCGCCGAATCAAGATAAGACTAGTAACAGTAAGCAAATTGAACAAATCATCGCCCACAACTACTTTGTGTTCTACTCGTGCATAGAATCTACGCATAGACCTAGCTCATGATGCCACTGTTGGGGAACGTAGTAATAATTCAAAATTTTCCTACGTGTCACCAAGATCAATCTAGGAGATGCTAGCAACGAGAGAGAGGGATTGCATCTTCATACCCTTGAAGATCGCTAAGCGGAAGCGCTACAAGAACGCGGTTGATGGAGTCGTACTCGCGGCGATTCAAATCGCGGAAGATCCGATCTAGCGCCGAACGGACGGCGCCTCCGCGTTCAACACATGTACAGCCCGGGGAAGTCTCCTCCTTCTTGATCTAGCAAGGGGAGAGGAGAAGTTGAGGGAGAACTCCAGCAGCACGACGGCATGGTGTCAATGGAGCTCGTGGTTCTCCGGCAGAGCTTCGCTAAGCACTACGGAGGAGGAGGAGTTGGAGGAGGAGAGGGCTGCGCCAGGCAAGGGGTGCGGCTGCCCTCTCTCTCCCTCACTATATATAAGGGGAAGGGGGTGGAGGAGGCGCCCTAGCGTTCCCTAGGGGAGGGGCGGCGGCCACAAGGGAAACCCTAGATGGGTTTGGGCGCCCCCACCCCTGGGAAACTTGCCCCCCAAGCCGGGAGGGGTGGCTGCCCTAGGGGAGGCGCCCCCACCTCTCCACGTGACGTGAGAGGGGTTGGGAGGGGTGCACAGCCCCTTAGTGGGCTGGTGTGCCCCCTCCCCTTGGCCCATAAGGCCCCCCAACGCTTGTCGGGGCCTCCGAAACACCTTTCGGTCACGCTGGTCGTCACCCGGTACTCCCAGAACAATTCCGGACTCCAATACCCTTCGTCCAATATATCAATCTTCACCTCTGGAGTTCCTCGTCACGACCGGGATCTCATCTGGGACTCCGAACAACCTTCGGTAACCACATACTATTTCCCATAACAACTCTAGCGTCACTGAACCTTAAGTGTGTAGACCCTACGGGTTTGGGAACCATGCAGACATGACCGAGACACCTCTCCGGCCAATAACCAATAGCGGGATCTGGATACCCATATTGGCTCCCACATGTTCCACGATGATCTCATCGGATGAACCACGATGTCGGGGATTCAATCAATTCATATACAATTCCCTTTGTCTATCGGTATGTTACTTGCCCGAGATTCGATCGTCGGTATCCCAATACCTCGTTCAATCTCGTTACCGGCAAGTTTCTTTACTCGTTCCGTAACGCATGATCCCGTGGCTAACTCATTAGTCACATTGAGCTCATTATGATGATGCATTACCGAGTGGGCCCAGAGATACCTCTCCGTCATACGGAGTGACAAATCCAGTCTCGATTCGTGCCAACCCAACAGACACTTTCGGAGATACCTGTAGTGCACCTTTATAGCCACCCAATTACGTTGTGACGTTTGGTACACCCAAAGCATTCCTACGGTATCCGGGAGTTGCACAATCTCATGGTTTAAGGAAATGATACTTGACGTTAGAAAAGCTCTTAGCAAACGAACTACACGATCTTGTGCTATGCTTAGGATTGGGTCTTGTCCATCACATCATCCTCCTAATGATGTGATCCCGTTATCAATGACATCCAATGTCCATGGTCAAGAAACCATAACCATCTCTATTGATCAACGAGCTAGTCAACTAGAGGCTTACTAGGGACATGTTGTGGTCTATGTATTCACACATGTATTACGGTTTCCAGTTAATACAATTGTAGCATGAACAATAGACAATTATCATGAACAAGGAAATACAATAATAACCATTTTATTATTGCCTCTAGGGCATATTTCCAACAGTTAGGAGCCAAGTTATGCGTCAACAATGGTACCTCAACGCGATTTTGGCTTGACCATTGGTTTGGCATGGAACCCTTGTGGCGAAGTCATTTCGCTGCCTACCAATTAGTCACTAACGTTGATATTCTGGTGGCTGACGCGCTTCACACCAATCCGCCCGCCGTATCCTTCCAAAGACCCCTCCTCGCTAATGAACGAGCCTGTTGGGATGGGCTTGTTGCTGCTCTAGAGGGAGTGGTCCTCCGCCCTGAGGCCGACTCGGTCTCCTGGGCCCTCTCGCGCTCTGGGAAGTTCTCTGTTCAATCCCTGTACAACAAATTGGCCGAGGGACCGACCCTGGACATAGCTAGGGGGCTATGGAAAGCGTCTATTCCCTTGAAGATCAAAATTTTCTTATGGCAGATGTTTCGTGACCGCCTGCCCTCCTATAATAACATCGCTCGTAGGAACGGGCCTTCCGATGGCTCTTGCGTGCTATGCGGATAGCACGAAGATGCCAACCACATCTTTTTTAACTGCTACCTTGCCCGCTTTGCTTGGAGTGCGGTTAGGGAGGCTTTTGATCAGAATTGGAACCTGCTCTTGGCTTCGGACCTTCGTGCTATCCTTGTCGCTCATAGGGGCGGTTTTGGGCGTGTGTTGTGGAGATGTGTGGGTGCTTTGCTGTGGGCCAACTGGACTACACGCAACAAGATGACTATTGAGCACAAATTTCCTACTCACCCGGCTGACATTATTTTCAAATGCCACTTGTTCCTTCAGACATGGACGCCGTTGGGGAAACAGCGTGATGCGGACCGGATGACAGAGGCTATGGAGCGGATACGTTTGATCCAGATTGGCGCCCGCCACTAGCTTGTCGTTGGTTGCAGTCTTTTGGACTGGCCGTTTGCGCGCTGCTACTTATGTCCATTTCCTTGCAGGCTTCGGCCGGTAGCATGTAACGTACCTTGGATGCGGCCGCTTTACCTTACGTTGTTCTGTGTTGAACTTGTTGGATTCTTCCTGTTTCTGGGCTTTATTAATTTAAAGCCGGACGCCTCCAGCGTCTTCGTTCTAAAAAAAGATATCGATGGGAACTTTTTGTGGTGTAAGTTGATGTTTGTACCACCATTTTATAATGCTGAGAGAGCTGAAATACTACCCACGTGGATGTCTTCTATCTATAGTCTGCTTTCTAGAAGACTGTAAAAGATGCATAACGTTATAAATTTTTTGCGGGTGATATGGGCAGTCTACACACAACTGAGTGTTTTTCTAAATCTGTAAGAAAGTTACATACAGACCGATAAATAGCTAGAAATACAAATTTGCGTCGAGGAAAAACTTGTTTTTAGATTGTGAAATGGTATATTCACTTAATTAAGTGGGCTGAGAGAGCGGCGATTCGGTGTCCAGGCTCAGTTGCACCCGCGATGAACAAAAAACACACACACAAAAAGTACTAGAATTCAAAAAATCCGTTTTTTTGCATGGAAGATAATTTGGTGCATGAGGTGCGCTCTAAATTTCAGATCATCTGGACATCTGAGTATCTCTTAGAAAAAAAGACAAATTTAGGGTATGGAAAAAAATACTGTTCATTTATTTTTCTGACCCAATTTGTATTTTTGTTTGTTGAGAGCTGCTCATATGTCCAAATTATCCGAAATTTACTTTTTTAATTGTTTCGTATTTTTTGTGAATTTCTTATTCACCGGGTGCAGATAAGTCTGGGCTTAGAGCATCTCCACTAGGCTCCCCAAGAGGCTCTTTTCTCTAACTTTGAGAGCGCCGGCAGTGAAAAAAGTCTCCACTCACGTCCCCAGGATCGCTTTTTTCGCCGGTTTTGTGCAATTTTAGCGTCGGCAGTATCACCCGAAACCCAGCCCCCAGGGAGGCATCTGAGAGCGCCGGCGGTTTGTTTATGCATGCAAAGGCTCACCTGCAGCCACATCTCCCCCCCTCCCCCGTCGCTTTCAGCCCGGCCCCCACCTTCTCTCTCCCCATCCGCTTCTCTCTCCCTGCTCCGCCTGCGGCCCCGGTGCCTCCCCGCAGCGTCGCCGCCCGCGGCTGGTGCCTCCCCGTGCCAGCTCCGGCTGCGTCCCGGCCCGCAGCGTCGCCTCTCGTGCCAGCTCCGTGCGTGTCCCGGCCCGCAGCGTCGCTTCTGCGGCCGCGCGGCCGCGTCGGGCCGCCGTGCCGCCGTCCCGCAGCCGCGCGCTCGCCACGCCAAGCTCCGGCTGGCGCGCGCCTCCTCCCTCGCCGCCATGCGCTCGCTCCCCACCGAGACCAAGGAGGAGCGGTGGCGGGGCGGACGGGCCGTGGTTGCGGACGGGCCCCACGGCGGCGGCGCGGACGGGCCGTGGTTGCGGACGGGCCCCACGGCGGCAGCGCGGACGGGCCGTGGTTGCGGAAGAAGCCGAAGTGGCGGGGCGGGGAGGACAGGCGCGCGGGACACGACGCGGGCCAGCGGCGGCACACCGCCGCGCACCGGCAGCCGCCTGAAGACCTCCAGCAGCATGCCGTGGGGCAGCGCGGACGTGATCGGCATCCACGGCCTCATCACCTCCCGCTCCTCCGCCAGCATCTACCCCGTCTTCGAGTACATGGAGCACGACCTCGCCGGACTCGCTTCCTCTCCTGACCTCTCCAAATGGAGGGACTGCGCCGCGAGCAGGGCCTGTATGCACCGGAGCGTGCCCACGGCATCGCCTGTGACCTGCTCGACGAAATGCCGCTGCCTACTTGAGCCTCAACACTGCTCTGGGGGGGGGGGGGGGGGGGGGGGGGGCGCAACGAGTGGAAAGATTTAGGCCCCCAGGCAAAAAATTTCGCCGGCAGCCCCCGAAGGGGCGAAAGAAATGCCTCCTGGGGGTGCCAACGAGTGGAGATGCTCTTAAAAATCCCTCCTGTAGGTTGCTGGTATTGAAGCAGTGCCGAGGGGTACACTGGATCTAGAGCTTTGACTCATTGTGGAGTGAGTCTCCGTGAAGAGTCTCCACCCTTTCTGTCTCTTTTCTACTTTCCGTCTATCTTCCGTATAACATCAAATTGACGTGGATGAACAGTACTCTTTGTATGTAACAAACCAAAAGTAAATAATAACAATTTGACCCAAGAATTCGAGAAAGCGCCACTTACACACGAGACAATGCCAGCTGTACCAGTTCGTTGTACACACATGTTACATTTTGGGAGGGGGTAAATGTTTTTTGACCGCTCTATTAGTAGCTAGCTACAGTACTATGCATGCATGGTTCAGATGGGGGTCAAATTAAGTTGGTACTGCCAGCAGTGGTTTAATACGTAGGTTATAATATGTGGCATAGTCGTGAGCTTAACAAGCAGCAACCGATGGAAAACTGGCCAATCGCGAACCAACCTGTGGTTGAATAGTTAAGAGGGAATGTGGTATTCCCAGCACATCAGGGTTTAAATCCAGGTGCTCGCATTTATTCTTGGATTTATTTCAGACTTTTCGGCAATGCGCATTCGGTGGAAGGAGACGTTCCCATCGACAACGAGGTGTCTGCGGTCACTTCGTAAATTTCAAGATGATATGTCGGCTCAGTCTTTGGGAGGTGCTCATAGGGTAGGGTGTGCGTGTGTGCGTTCATAGAGGTCAGCGTATATGAACGCTTGCGTCTGTGCTGTGTTAAAAAAAAACTGGTCAATCGGCAGACCTTTCGATGGCCCCCTCTACCAAGCGGACCCTTTTGTCCAGGTGTCAAATCGAGACGTTCACGTGGCAGGACGTACAAATATAGGTATATAGAGTACTTACGTGTGTGGCTCTTGCCAGTTGTGCAGGGAGAAACCGTGTGCACAAATATATGCATTTGTCTCGTAACGACGACCAGACTAGACATCGGAGTCCAGAGTTAGCAAGGTGCATGGTGCATGCATGGTGCACTCGATAAGACAAAGAATGGATGGTACACTAGCCCGGCCTAGACGAAAAGCAAAACCTGATTAGCGCATGCATGACGTTTAGTAAATTTTCCAACGGCTCGCCACTCGGTGGAGGATCGACGCGGCTGCAACCTCATCTCATCTCCTCCCTTCCCCCTATAAATCTGGAGGGCATGCATGCATTGCTCGTATCCCCCATCCATCCCAAGACATAGCACCAGCAGCCTGCTACGTACTCTTGTTCATCCCATATCATCCACGCTACAACATCAGCCGATCAGCTGTAGCAAATCACATTAGTCAAGCAAGTGATGGCTGCTGCGCATGTCTGCTTCTCCTTATCCTCCTTCGCGCCATTGCTCCATTCAGCTTTGCCGGTGGCCAGAGTGGCCGAAACCGTGGGTTATTTCGCCCTTCGCCGGTGATATATCCCGGGAGGGAGCCTGTGTCCCATGAGCTGTCCAATGATTTTGACTTCCAGGTATATATTTTTACGGTACAAACATATATAGACCGCAACATTAGCATGTACTATGAATGCAATTAACATGCTTGTTTATGTGCCTTTTTTGCTAAGTATACTGCATCCGTCCCTAAATTGATGGCGTATAAACCGAGTCTAGCAATTCATGGATTGCCTTTTCAAGATAACTTTGAATAATGACTTCTACTCAGGAACCAGCTAGACATAGAAAATGTGTGTTTCATTAAATAATTAATGATGTTTCTGGAATGAGCACAATTTCAATCTCTATGTTTTATTGTTAATTTCCAAAGTATGTTAACAAAATATAAACTTACATTATATGCACTATTTTCCTATGATATCATCTATTGTTGAATGCAAATAATATATGATATATATTGCACTTATCTAGACTTTGTATTCTTTTTAAAAAGAAGTTTGCTCTATGTGCAATACCAGGAAAGCCTATTGAATGTTCAAGCGTTGCTTCATCAACATCCGAAGAGCAACAAAGGAATGTTGAGCATGGTTGATCACCTCAAACGCCTCTGCATTGACCACTATTTCCAGGATGAAATCGATAACACAATGGACTCGTCAGTGGATCTCCTCCATAGTGACGATCTACTTGACGCAACCCTTTCCTTAAGGCTGATGAGAGAAGTTGGATATTATGTTTCGGCAGGTCAGTAAAATACTAGTTTAGTGTGTTGGGTTAGATAAACACACGAGTTTGGAAACTTGAGTGCAATTTGGTCAACGATGATTTTATGTGATAATTTTGCTAATAATAAATTAGCCTTAGAGTAACCAAGTTTAATAATAAAAAGTAACTGTCCCTTGTGTAGCATAGAAGCACCTCTCATGAGACGTATTATTTTCATTATGTATGACATGCACGTAAGACACCTTCTTGTCGCTGTATGGCAGACGATGTTCTTCAGAAGTTCACAAACGATAATGGTGATTTCAACCTTAGGCATAGCAAAGACCTTAGAGGGTTGCTGAGCTTGCATGACATGTCACACCTCAACATGGGAGAAGCTTCACTCTACAAGGCAAAGGAATTCTCGAGCAAGCACATGAAATTTGCACTTAAGTATTTGGAACCAAACCTTGCGAGATATGTGATGAAGTCACTAGACCATCCCTACCATGTGAGCCTGAGGCAATACAAGGCTAGGCATCATTTGAGTTACCTCCAGAACTTGCCTACTAGGTACACTGCAATTGAGAAGCTGGCACTTGCAGAATTTCACATGAAGAAGTTGCAACATCAGAGTGAAATGCAAGAGGTTAAGAGGTATGAATATAATAAAATACACTCCTTCCATTATTAGTTGTTGCAGACATTGACCCACCTGCATATTGATAAGAGAGAACTCACTTGGAATTAATAGATTAACATATTTTGTTTGCTCATGTATTCGCACAATTAAAGGTGTGGTGATTTTTTGCTACGAAAACTTCATTTTCACACAGATGGTGGGTGGATTTGGGATTGTCTCAAGAAATTCCAGCTGCAAGGGACCAAGTTCTGAAATGGTACATGTGGTCCAAGACTATCCTCGAGGGTTTCTCCTTCTCAAGATATCGGGTTGAGGCCACAAAGGTTATCTCAATGGTCTACATTGTGGACGACATCTTTGATCTTGTCGCCACACAAGAGGAGCTCTCTCTCTCTTTAATGAGGCGATCGAAATGTGAGCATTGATGTTCCCGTAATAACAACAACATTGCATTTTAGGAATGAAGTATAATTACTTCTGTTTGTGAATGAATGACATCTTAGATATGTCTAATTGCACATTAAAAATTCTATAATTTTGACACATCATGTATACAGAGGCATTAGGATTGGTTTGACATAAACATTAGGACTTCGCGAGAAATATCTTGATATACTAATAGTTTTATAATTATTCATATATATGTTGGGGATCGTAGCAGAATTTTAAAATTTCCTACGCATCACCAAGATCCATCTATGGAGTATACTAGCAACGAGGGGAAAGGAGTGCATCTACATACCCTTGTAGATCGCGAGCGGAAGCGTTCTAATGAACGGGGTTGATGGAGTCGTACTCGCCGTGATCCAAATCACCGATGACCGAGTGTCGAACGGACGGCACCTCCGCGTTCAACACACGTACGGAGCAGCGACGTCTCCTCCTTCTTGATCCAGCAAGGGGAAATGAGACGTTGATGGAGATCCAGCAGCACGACGGCGTGGTGGTGGAAGTAGCGGGATCCCGGCAGGGCTTCGCCAAGCACAAGCGGGACGGAGAGGTGTTGCAGGGGGAGAGGGAGGCGCCAAGGGCTAGGGTACAGCAGCCCTCCCTCCCCCCCCCCTTTATATAGGCCCCTTGGAGGGGGGGCGCCGGCCCTGGAACCCATCTACAAGGGGGGGCGGCCAGGGGGGAAACTTGCCCCCCAAGTCAGGTGGAGCGCCCCCCACCCCCAGGGTTTCCAACCCTAGGCGCAGGGGGAGGCCCATGGGGGGTGCCCCAGCCCACTAAGGGCTGGTTCCCTTCCCACTTCAGCCCATGGGGCCCTCCGGGATAGGTGGCCCCACCCGATGGATCCCCGGGACCATTCCGGTGGTCCCGGTACAATACCGATAACCCCCGAAACTTTCCCGGTGGCCGAAACTGGACTTCCTATATATAATTCTTCACCTCCGGACCATTCCGGAACTCCTCGTGACGTCCGGGATCTCATCCGGGACTCCGAACAACTTTCGGGTTTCCGCATACTAATATCTCTACAACCCTAGCGTCACCGAACCTTAAGTGTGTTGACCCTACGGGTTCGGGAGACATGCAGACATGACCGAGACGCCTCTCCGGTCAATAACCAACAGCGGGATCTGGATACCCATGTTGGCTCCCACATGTTCCACGATGATCTCATCGGATGAACCACAATGTGGAGGATTCAATCAATCCCGTATACAATTCCCTTTGTCAATCGGTATGTTACTTGCCCGAGATTCGATCGTCGGTATCCCAATACCTTGTTCAATCTCGTTACCGGCAAGTCACTTTACTCGTACCGTAATTCATGATCCCGTGGCTAACTCCTTAGTCACATTGAGCTCATTATGATGATGCATTACCGAGTGGGCCCAGATATACCTCTCCGTCATACGGAGTGACAAATCCCAGTCTCGATCCGTGCCAACTCAACAGACACTTTCGGAGATACCCGTAGTGTACCTTTATAGTCACCCAGTTACGTTGTGACGTTTCGCACACCCAAAGCACTCCTACGGTATCCGGGAGTTGCACGATCTCATGGTCTAAGGAAATGATACTTGACATTGGAAAAGCTCTAGCAAACAAACTACACGATCTTTTGTGCTATGCTTAGGATTGGGTCTTGTCCATCACATCATTCTCCTAATGATGTGATCCCGTTATCAATAACATCCAATGTCCATAGTCAGGAAACCATGACTATCTGTTGATCAACGAGCTAGTCAACTAGAGGCTTACTAGGGACACGTTGTGGTCTATGTATTCACACATGTATTACGATTTTCGGATAACACAATTATAGCATGAACAATAGACAATTATCATGAACAAAGAAATATAATAATAACCATTTATTATTGCCTCTAGGGCATATTTCCAACAGTCTCTCACTTGCACTAGAGTCAATAATCTAGTTACATTGTGATGAATCGAACACCCATGGCGTTCTGGTGTTGATCATGTTTTGCTCTAGGGAGAGCTTTAGTCAACGGATCTGCTACATTCAGGTCCGTATGTACTTTACAAATATCTATGTCTCCATTTTGAACACTTTCACGAATGGAGTTGAAGCGACGCTTGATATGCCTGGTCTTCCTGTGAAACCTGGGCTCCTTCGCCAGGGCAATAGCTCTAGTGTTGTCACAGAAGAGAGTCATCGGGCCCGACGCATTGGGAATCACCCCGAGGTCGGTAATGAACTCCTTCATCCAGATTGCTTCTTGCGCTGCCTCTGAGGCTGCCATGTACTCCGCTTCACATGTAGATCCCGCCATGACGGTTTGCTTGCAACTGCACCAGCTTACTGCCCCTCCATTCAAAATATACACGTATCCGGTTTGTGACTTCGAGTCATCCAGATCTGTGTCGAAGCTAGCGTCAACGTAACCCTTTACGACGAGCTCTTCGTCACCTCCATAAACGAGAAACATATCCTTAGTCCTCTTCAGGTACTTCAGGATATTCTTGACCGTTGTCCAGTGTTCCATGCCGGGATTACTTTGGTACCTTCCTACCAAACTTACGGCAAGGTTTACATCAGGTCTGGTACACAGCATGGCATACATAATAGACCCTATGGCCGAGGCATAGGGGATGACACTCATCTTTTCTCTATCTTCTGCCATGGTCGGGCATTGAGCCGTGCTCAATTGCACACCTTGCAATACATGCAAGAACCCCTTCTTGGACTGATCCATATTGAACTTCTTCAATATCTTGTCAAGGTACGTACTCTGTGAAAGACCAATGAGGCGTCTTGATCTATCTCTATAAATCTTGATGCCTAATATATAAGCAGCTTCTCCAAGGTCCTTCATTGAAAAACACTTATTCAAATAGGCCTTTATACTTTCCAAGAATTCTATATCATTTCCCATCAATAGTATGTCATCCACATATAATAAGAGAAATGCTACAGAGCTCCCACTCACTTTCTTGTAAACACAGGCTTCTCCATAAGTCTGTGTAAACCCAAACGCTTTGATCATCTCATCAAAACGAATGTTCCAACTCCGAGATGCTTGCACCAGCCCATAGATGGAGCGCTGGAGCTTGCATACCTTGTTAGCATTCTTAGGATCGACAAAACCTTCCGGCTGCATCATATACAATTCTTCCTTAAGAAAACCGTTAAGGAATGCCGTTTTGACATCCATTTGCCATATCTCATAATCATAGAATGCGGCAATTGCTAACATGACTCGGACGGACTTCAGCTTCGCTACGGGTGAGAAAGTCTCATCGTAGTCAACCCCTTGAACTTGTCGATAACCCTTAGCGACAAGTCGAGCCTTATAGATGGTCACATTACCATCCGCGTCTGTCTTCTTCTTAAAGATCCATTTATTTTCTATGGCTCGCCGATCATCGGGCAAGTCAGTCAAAGTCCATAATTCGTTTTCATACATGGATCCTATCTCGGACTTCATGGCTTCTAGCCATTTGTCGGAATCCGGGCCCGCCATCGCTTCTTCATAGTTCGAAGGTTCACCGTTGTCTAACAACATGATTTCCAGGACAGGGTTGCCGTACCACTCTGGTGCGGAACGTGTCCTTGTGGACCTACGAAGTTCAGCAGTAACTTGATCTGAAGCTTCATGATCATCATCATTAACTTCCTCCCCAGTCGGTGTAGGCACCACAGGAACATCTTCCTGCGCTGCGCTACTTTCCGGTTTGGAAGGGGTGACTATCACCTCATCAAGTTCCACTTTCCTCCCACTTAATTCTTTCGAGAGAAACTCTTTCTCCAGAAAGGACCCGTTCTTGGCAACAAAGATCTTGCCTTCGGATCTGAGGTAGAAGGTATACCCAATGGTTTCCTTAGGGTATCCTATGAAGACGCATTTTTCCGACTTGGGTTCGAGCTTTTCAGGTTGAAGTTTCTTGACATAAGCATCGCATCCCCAAACTTTTAGAAACGACAGCTTAGGTTTCTTCCCAAACCATAATTCATACGGTGTCGTCTCAACGGATTTCGACGGAGCCCTATTTAAAGTGAATGCGGCAGTCTCTAAAGCATAGCCCCAAAATGAGAGCTGTAGATCGGTAAGAGACATCATAGATCGCACCATATCCAATAGAGTGCGATTACGACGTTCGGACACACCGTTTTGCTGAGGTTCTCCAGGCGGCGTGAGTTGTGAAACGATTCCACATTTCCTTAAGTGTGTGCCAAATTCGTGACATAAATATTCCCCTCCACGATTTGATCGCAGGAACTTTATTTTCCTGTCACGTTGATTCTCAACCTCACTCTGAAATTCCTTGAACTTTTCAAAGGTTTCAGACTTGTGTTTCATTAGGTAGACATACCCATATCTACTTAAATCATCAGTGAGAGTGAGAACATAACGATAGCCACCGCGAGCCTCAACACTCATTGGACCGCACACATCAGTATGTATGATTTCCAATAAGTTGGTTGCTCGCTCCATTGTTCCGGAGAACGGAGTCTTGGTCATCTTACCCATGAGGCATGGTTCGCACGTGTCAAATGATTCTTAATCAAGAGACTCCAAAAGTCCATCTGCATGGAGCTTCTTCATGCGTTTGACACCAATGTGACCAAGGCGGCAGTGCCACAAGTATGTGGGACTATCGTTATCAACTTTACATCTTTTGGTATTCACACTATGAATATGTGTAACATCACGTTCGAGATTCATCAAGAATAAACCATTGACCAGCGGGGCATGACCATAAAACATATCTCTCATATAAATAGAACAACCATTATTCTCGGATTTAAATGAGTAGCCATCTCGAATTAAACGAGATCCAGATACAATGTTCATGCTCAAAGCTGGCACTAAATAACAATTATTGAGGTTTAAAACTAATCCCGTAGGTAAATGCAGAGGTAGCGTGCCGACGGTGATCACATCGACCTTGGAACCATTCCCGACGCGCATCGTCACCTCGTCCTTTGCCAGTCTCCGCTTATTCCGCAGTTCCTGTTTTGAGTTACAAATATGAGCAACCGCACCGGTATCAAATACCCAGGAGCTACTACGAGTACTGGTAAGGTACACATCAATTACATGTATATCACATATACCTTTGGTGTTGCCGGCCTTCTTGTCCGCTAAGTATTTGGGGCAGTTCCGCTTCCAGTGACCACTTCCCTTGCAATAAAAGCACTCAATCTCAGGCTTGGGTCCATTCCTTGGCTTCTTCCCGGCAACTGGCTTATCGGGCGCGGCAACTCCCTTGCCCTCCTTCTTGAAGTTCTTCTTACCCTTGCCTTTCTTGAACTTAGTGGTTTTATTCACCATCAACACTTGATGTTCCTTTCTGATCTCCACCTCCGCTGATTTCAGCATTGAATATACCTCAGGAATGGTCTTTTCCATCCCCTGCATATTGAAGTTCATCACAAAGCTCTTGTAGCTCGGTGGAAGCGACTGAAGGATTCTATCAATGACCGCGTCATCCGGGAGATTAACTCCCAGCTGAGACAAGCGGTTGTGTAACCCAGACATTCTGAGTATGTGCTCACTAACAGAACTATTTTCCTCCATTTTACAGCTGAAGAACTTGTCGGAGACTTCATATCTCTCGACCCGGGCATGAGCTTGGAAAACCATTTTCATCTCTTCGAACATCTCATATGCTCCATGCTTCTCAAAACGCTTTTGGAGCCCCGGTTCTAAGCTGTAAAGCATGTCGCACTGAACGAGGGAGTAATCATCAGCACGTGATTGCCAAGCGTTCATAACGTCTTGGTTCTCTGGGATGGGTGCTTCACCTAGCGGTGCTTCTAGGACATAATCTTTCTTGGAAGCTATGAGGATGATCCTCAGGTTCCGGACCCAGTCCGTATAGTTGCTGCCATCATCTTTCAGCTTGGTTTTCTCT
The DNA here is from genome assembly GCF_002575655.3 of Aegilops tauschii subsp. strangulata. Classification (NCBI taxonomy): domain Eukaryota; kingdom Viridiplantae; phylum Streptophyta; class Magnoliopsida; order Poales; family Poaceae; genus Aegilops; species Aegilops tauschii. The sequence continues at coordinate 41,591,578 of NC_053040.3, read as the reverse complement.
AGGAACGCGTTGAAGTTGAGGACAACGTGGGCCATTTGATCTACAAGACATATTGTAAAGATTTTAGACTAAGTTCATGATAATTAAGTTCATCTAATCAAATTATTCAATGAACTCCCACTCAGATAGACATCCCTCTAGTCATCTAAGTGAAACATGATCCGAGTTAACTAGGCCGTGTCCGATCGTCACGTGAGACGGACTAGTCATGATCGGTGAACATCTCCATGTTGATCGTATCTTCTATACGACTCATGCTCGACCTTTCGGTCTTCCGTGTTCCGAGGCCATGTCTGTACATGCTAGGCTCGTCAAGTCAACCTAAGTGTATTGCGTGTGTTCCGAGGCCATGTCTGTACATGCTAGGCTCATCAACACCCGTTGTATGCGAACGTTAGAATCTATCACACCCGATCATCACGTGGTGCTTCGAAACAACGAACCTTCGCAACGGTGCACAGTTAGGGGGAACACTTTCTTGAAATTATTATAAGGGATCATCTTACTTACTACCGTCGTTCTAAGCAAATAAGATGCAAAACATGATAAACATCACATGCAATCAAATAGTGACATGATATGGCCAATATCGTTTTGCTCCTTTGATCTCCATCTTCGGGGCACCATGATCATCTTCGTCACCGGCATGACACCATGATCTCCATCATTGTGTCTTCATGAAGTTGTCACGCCAACGATTACTTCTACTTTTATGGCTAACGCGTTTAGCAATAAAGTAAAGTAATTTACATGGTGTTATTCAATGACACGCAGGTCATACAAAAAATAAAGACAACTCCTATGGCTCCTGCCGGTTGTCATACTCATCGACATGCAAGTCGTGATTCCTATTACAAGAATATGATCAATCTCATACATCACATATATCATTCATCACATCTTCTGGCCATATCACATCACAAGGCACATGCTGCAAAAACAAGTTAGACATCCTCTAATTGTTGTTGCAAGTTTTTACGTGGCTTGTATAGGTTTCTAGCAAGAACGTTTCTTACCTACGTAGAACCACAACGTGATATGCCAATTTCTATTTACCCTTCATAAGGACCCTTTTCATCGAATCCGTTCCGACTAAAGTGGGAGAGACAGACACCCGCTAGCCACCTTATGCAACTAGTGCATGTCAGTCGGTGGAACCTGTCTCACGTAAGTGTACGTGTAAGGTCGGTCCGGGCCGCTTCATCCCACAATACCGCCGAAACAAGATAAGACTAGTAGTGGCAAGAAAAATTGACAACATCTACGCCCACAACTGCTTTGTGTTCTACTCGTGCATAGTAACTACGCATAGGCCTGGCTCATGATGCCACTGTTGGGGATCGTAGCAGAATTTTAAAATTTCCTATGCATCACCAAGATCCATCTATGGAGTATACTAGCAACGAGGGGAAAGGAGTGCATCTACATACCCTTGTAGATCGCGAGCGGAAGCATTCTAATGAACGGGGTTGATGGAGTCGTACTCGCCGTGATCCAAATCACCGATGACCGAGTGCCGAACGGACGGCACCTCCGCGTTCAACACACGTACGGAGCAGCGATGTCTCCTCCTTCTTGATCCAGCAAGGGGAAAGGAGAGGTTGATGGAGATCCAGCAGCACGACGGCGTGGTGGTGGAAGTAGCGGGATCCCGGCAGGGCTTCGCCAAGCACAAGCGGGACGGAGAGGTGTTGCAGGGGGAGAGGGAGGAGCCAAGGGCTAGGGTACAGCAGCCCTCCCTCCCCCCCTTTATATAGGCCCCCTGGAGGGGGGGCGCCGGCCCTGGAACCCATCTACAAGGGGGTGGCGGCTAGGGGGGAAAACTTGCCCCCCAAGTCAGGTGGGGCGCCCCCCACCCCCAGGGTTTCCAACCCTAGGCGGAGGGGGAGGCCCATGGGGGGTGCCCCAGCCCACTAAGGGCTGGTTCCCTTCCCACTTCAGCCCATGGGGCCCTCCGGGATAGGTGGCCCCACCCGGTGGACCCCCGGGACCCTTCCGGTGGTCCCGGTACAATACCGATAACCCCCGAAACTTTCCCGGTGGCCGAAACTGGACTTCCTATATATAATTCTTCACCTCTGGACCATTCCGGAACTCCTCGTGACGTCCGGGATCTCATCCGGGACTCCGAAAAACTTTCGGGTTTCCGCATACTAATATCTCTACAACCCTAGCGTCACCGAACCTTAAGTGTGTAGACCCTACGGGTTCGGGAGACATGCAGACATGACCGAGACGCCTCTCCGGTCAATAACCAACAGCGGGATCTGGATACCCATGTTGGCTCCCACATGTTCCACGATGATCTCATCGGATGAACCACGATGTCGAGGATTCAATCAATCCCGTATACAATTCCCTTTGTCAATCGGTATGTTACTTGCCCGAGATTCGATCGTCGGTATCCCAATACCTTGTTCAATCTCGTTACCGGCAAGTCACTTTACTCATACCGTAATGCATGATCCCGTGGCTAACTCCTTAGTCACATTGAGCTCATTATGATGATGCATTACCGAGTGGGCCCAGAGATACCTCTCCGTCATACAGAGTGACAAATCCCAGTCTCAATCCGTGCCAACTCAACAGACACTTTCGGAGATACCCGTAGTGTACCTTTATAGTCACCCAGTTACATTGTGACGTTTGGCACACCCAAAGCACTCCTACGGTATCCGGGAGTTGCACGATCTCATGGTCTAAGGAAATGATATTTGACATTGGAAAAGCTCTAGCAAACGAACTACACGATCTTTTGTGCTATGCTTAGGATTGGGTCTTGTCCATCACATCATTCTCCTAATGATGTGATCCTGTTATCAATAACATCCAATGTCCATAGTCAGGAAACCATGACTATCTGTTGATCAACGAGCTAGTCAACTAGAGGCTTACTAGGGACACGTTGTGGTCTATGTATTCACACATGTATTACGATTTCCGGCTAACACAATTATAGCATGAACAATAGACAATTATCATGAACAAAGAAATATAATAATAACCATTTATTATTGCCTCTAGGGCATATTTCCAACAATATATTCATACAAAAAAGAGAAAGCATTGCATATTCAAGGCTGCTTATGCCCAGAATGTCATATTTTTGCTAATGGTATAATCAAATTCATGGGTTAGTCGCGACCTTCTACGTAAACACATAATATAAAAATATTGTTATAAAAGTTTCACGCGCAAAGTGCATATTTTGACAGGTGGGATCTTGCAGCTGCTGAGTCACTGCCGAGTTACATGATATCATGTTACAATGCTCTTTACACCATCACAAATGATATCGCTGATATGGTCAGAAAAGAGCATGGACTGAACCCTATCAATCATCTCAAGCAATCAGTATGTCTACTCGAATGGTTTTTCATTTTCTTTAGTTTAATTTGTCTAAGCAACTAGTAAATATATTAATAGTACCACCTCACGTATTTCTGTGTACCATATAACTTGTGATTAATTGTAATGAAATAAATAAGAAAATAACAATGGAAGAATTAATATTGCATTCATTCCTTTTTTTCTTGCAGTGGGCAACTTTGTTTGATGGATTCATGATCGAGGGGAATTGGTTGTCTACTAATAAGGTTCCTACACCGGAGGACTACCTAAGAAATGGTGTCATCACTTCAGGAGCACCACTTTTGTTTATGCATCTTTTATTCATGCTTGGGCATGATTTAACAGAGGACAACAACGATCACATCCTTAGGGTCATCTCCTGCCCTGCAAAGATCATGAGGCTCTGGGATGACATGGGGAGTGCAAAGGTCAGAACACACCGAGAAGTTTATCGCACAAGACTATATGATTAGTAATACTAATTATTTACATGAGTTATTTCGTACCATATCTTGGTGGGTGTGCATTCAAGTTGACATTGACAACATTAGGCATGATCTGAAACGAAATTATGTGTCCCATGCAGGATGAGTTGCAGGAAGGGCTCGACGGATCATACAAGGATTTGTACCACAGAGGAAACTCTCATGCTGATGCGGAGAAGCACATGTTGGATATGATCGCGGGTGAATGGGAGGACCTGAACAGAGAATGCTTCTCTCGGACAAACTCCACACTGCCACCTAGCTTCATTGGGGCGTCTCTCAACTTTGCGAGGATGGTCAGTGTCATGTATGGTTATGACGATGAGCAGAGGCTCCCCGTCCTGGAGGATTACTCTAGGATGTTGCTCTTTTGAATAATGCATGCTAGCTCTGTATATATAAGTTGTATATATGTAGCGCACCATTTTTCGGAGGGTTGCCCAGTTGTACGTGAACTAGTATCATGCACCATTAGCGAATGTGTTCCTACTTCCTAGTGGTTATATAATAAATATACTTGTCAAAAGCCTTGAGCCGCTTGCAAGGTCATGCACGTGTTGCAATGTATGTGATGCACGTGAAGTTATGGAATCAAATACTCATATCTGTATGAAACTATCAATGCACGGATTCCTAGTTAGATCCTAATCCGCCTCTATCTCATTGTCTCATCGTCGGCGGGAACGTCTAGTTCTCTTGTGCACAACGAACTTCTCACAGACCCTATGGGTGGCCGGCGGTACGGTGGCCAGCGATCTGCAACAACGCAAGCCCATTCAGGCGGGGCATGCATACTGGGCCTGGACAGGATGTTGTGCCATTCATGACTTGGATCGTGGACTAACATAATCAAGAAATATGATGAGTACTTGATTCATGTATCAATAGCCACCGATTCTTCGGTTCAATCTTGTTTAGTTCTGCTTGCAGGAAATACTTTTTTTTACAATAATACGACTTTATTTCTCAAAATAATAGATAGGTCATTTACAAGCATATGAGGAATACAGTCTGGAGGGGTAAAATCTCAAAGTTAGGAAGCTCTAGAGCTGAAGCAAAGCTTTGATAAACAATCTGCTATCTCATTTGCTTCATGGAAGCAATGATCATACGAAACTGTCCCAAAATCATTAGCAAGGTTATGGCATTCCCGTACTATCACAACTTCAAGGCCAAAGTAGTCCTCGTGCTGATTCAAGGTTTGCACCGCAAATGTACTAGATGATACAACAATCACTCGAGTACCTCCAACGTTTGCTGCAGATAGAGCCCATTATGAATAGCACTCAATTCTGCACAATCAACATTGTTAACATGTGGTAAAAACCAGTTAGCTGCAGCCAGAAGATTCCCCTTATCATCACGTGGGACAATTCCTATGGCACCTGATTGGCTGTCATGATGAAATGCAGTGTCCACATTGACCTTAACGAAACCCAAAGGCGGTCTCTACCACATGTGGTCACGGTTTCAAACTGGTTAATTGGGAGTCGCTGCTCTTATAAAGTTTGTGGCCAATACTCTGATAGAAATACTTCTATGATCCGGCGATTCGATAGTCTCACCCTTCCCGTTGCCACCAGATATACCACGCTGCGACGACAATCAACTCCGCCATTGGTAGGTCCCCACAGTTTGCGTGGTTCCTTTCTAAAATTTCCATAGTAACAGATCTCGAGCAATATTCCATCACAGCATTCATAATGACTTCCTCCAAGCCTATAGCAGCCCAAACTTCCAGCGATCTAGTGCAAGTGAACAAGCAATGTTGTATATCCTCCAAATCGACTAGCTAGCACACCGTAACATGGAAGTACTCCACGCAGTACCTTCCATACAACATGTTTGACTTTACCAGGGACTTTTAGACGCTAGCTAAGTATCCTTCCAAATTTCATTTAGTACTTGAATGCTTCCAGCACCATCAATAAGTAATGTCTGTTGACCATATTGATGGGATGGGGTGCCGAAGAAAGTTTATGACTTACGTGCAAAATTATTGTAATGTGACCATTTTTTGTCAAAAAAAATTGCAATGTGACCACTGATCTTTTGTGATTAAATCTCCAACATTGATCGATATTGTAATGTGACCATTGATATTTTGTGTTCATTATTTATGGTCGCATTATAATATTTTGTTAACCCGAATTCTCCCATAAAATGGTGTTATTGTCCAAGACATATACAAATAAGTATTTGTCTATCACAATTTTGTTCTTCGAGCAACAAGAGGAGGAACACTATGTTTGCCTCCTAGTTGCGACATATGCCTCCATCCAACTCTGCCTCTATCATCGTGTACAATACAATTTTATCTTCAAGCAAGAGTAACAAATATCCAAAGAGGACATGACCAACTATGCCCTTGGCGTGCTTCAAGAGTATGTGGCCGAACCCCTCAGGCCCCGGGCCACATGGCAAATATCCTTTTGTGAGCTCCTCTAAGGTGAAACGAGATTATACGGACATTGCTTGGGTGATGTCCAGAGTGGCTATGTTAATGAGGCAGCAAAGGTAGATGTCACTGGCGAGGAAGGTGGGTAGGGTGGGGTTAGCACCCAGCAGGGTGGCTTAGAAGTAGTGCTGAATGATGGCCTTGGCACCATGGGCAGAGACATGCATGCCTTTGATTTCTAGCACCGTAACATGATTCTTACGGATATGTTGAAGAAGGCACAACGTGTAAATACACCATGTTCTTGTCCCCAATGTGACAAAATTTCATTGTTCATGTTGCTGCCAAAATACGGCACCCTTGCTAGGCGTGGAAGTCAAAGGAGCGGCGCCAGACAAGGTCAACAAGATCTAGCATCTGAATACAGAATCACGGCGGTTTTTATGATTTCATCAAGGGTGGGGTTGTCCTTTGGCCGAATATTTGAGATTAGAGTGCACCCTTGAGGATGATGGAGACCTGCTGCTCAGCCAACAGGAAGCCGGAGACAATGACGCGAGATCCATTCACAAATCACAACTGAGTTGAACACAGCGAAATAGAACAAATGACTTAAAAAAAATGCCGGTGGACATATATTAGATAATACCAGCACTTACAGGAACTTTCTACAAAATGAAGAAATTATCAGCAAGTACTTGAAAAAATTAGCACCATCTTCCTTTTGCATTGACCGAGGGCGAGCCGGGAGCAAACACTGTTGCCGCTTCTGTGCACGGTCTTATCACTCGTTGGACAGGTTTGTTCAAGTGTTTTTACCCTCATCAGTTGCTGCCGAGTGTACACACATGGGACATGCATGCACATATGATGGACGTACGCATAGTCTCTGATAATTATCGATGGCTCAATTTGACCTACCAGGTAAAACGATGAACCCAATGACGGATTAACTAGCCCATGAACAAACAAGCAAAGTTCAACTGACTAAACGAGGCAAACAAAGTTGATCGGGCGGCAAAACCAACGACGCTTCATCAATGGCGTAGGATATATACACGTATGTGGATATATACACGTAGCCATAACTAAGCGGATCAAGATGAGCAGATCCGGAGGCACCAACGGTCCTGGGGAGTGGCCGTTTCTGGTGGGCGTCCCGGCGGCGACGGCCATGAGGAAGATCCGCCACGACAGGCCGGACGTCACGGTGGAGGTTATCCCGGACGGCACCCCGGTGCCCGGCTAGTACGACCCCAAGCGCGTCCGCGTCTTCTACGACTCGCAAGAGCCCGACGCGCCCGTCGCCAAGATCCCTGTCATCGGTTAGCTAGCTAGGCCGGACTGATCAACAGTGGATGCTATTCCTCTTGAGAGCTCAATAAATAAAGCTGGCAGCGTGTTACACATGCATTGCAAATTGCATGATCCGTTTACTCGATCGAGCCAGCATTGTTTTTTCCTTGTTCACAAGGCACACCAGGCCTGCATAAAAAGAGGCAGGTTCTGGCACACAGGCCATCAAAATGCAGTAGGTAGAGAGGATGGATAAATCGAGTCGATCAAACAGTGCCTACGGTTTCTCCTAGTCGCGCGCAAGGTAGGAGAGGTCCTATTATGCGCCTTCTGCGCAAGGTACCGAAGTTGCGCTCACGTGCATGCTCTGATGGGCTGGCCCAGTATGAGAGCATCTCACTCGCTCGGTTTCACGGTTTTATTGGTCAACCGTTGACCACCTGACCGTTGACTTTTGAAACAAATCATTGATCTTAAAAAACATAAATTTGAAAAGGTTCATAAAATGGAAAAAAGGTTTGTGAATGTGAAATTTTTTCATAAATTTGAAAAAGTTCATGAAATTGGAAAAAGATATGATTGACCGCCTGAAGGTGACCGTAATGATTCGGGATGTCAAACATCTCGACTGTGTAGCAAACCATGTGCTAGTCCTAAGCCTAATGGCAAGGGGCACATTACTCCAAACTTCGCCAACCTCCACAAAGCATGTCCCAAAAATCAAACACCTTGACATGGATTAATGAGATAATAGACTACACATATGGGTGCACGTACTTATAATTCTTTGACGCCTACTGTGGGTATCAATAGGTTATCATGAATCATGAGGATGGGGGGAAATGTTCTTCAAGGCCCCCTATAGGGTATTCTGCTATCTCAAAATGCATATTGTCCTTGAAAAAGCGCAGCGGGAACGTTACAAACGTGACATGAAGAGCGCCTTCGATGGAAAAATTGACCGAAGCAAGGAGACCTGTGCGTATGGCTAGTTGATAAAATAATAGTGTAAGAGACATCATCCCCAACCTACACAAGATATCTTGCAACTTGAGGAAGTCCCGGTTCATGCTCAACCCCGACAAATGTGTCTTCGGGAAGTTAACTCCTCTGGTTCATGCTATCCCACTGGGGTATTTTAGTGCAACTCACAATGATCAAAGCAAGCACCAACATGTAGTCCACACCATCTATGTGGACGTGATCAACCATTTTATCTCTTGTTAAGAAACCAAGGCTTCCATACTTCAAGTTCCTACGATAAGGTAAAAAGTTCAAGTGGATTGAGTAGGATGATGTCGCGTTCCGTGAACTCAAAACCTACTTGAGCAAGCCTTTGGTCCTGGTGGCTCCAGAGCCAGTGGAGCCACTTGTTCTCTATGCCGCCATCAGCCTAGGGGCCATGAGCTATGTCTTGGTGATGAAACATGGGGAGGAGGAAGATCCAGAGGCACGTGTAATTTATCAATCGAGTTTTGCACGGGCCCAAAAAGCGATATCAAGTTGCGCAGAAGGTCCTCTACGCGATGTTGCTACTGTTCAAGAAGCTATATCATGATTTCAGCGCTCACCCAATAGTCGTCCCAAAAAACTACGTCCTCGGGTAGATCATGTGTCCTTTGGAAGGATACCAAAGAGGAGCATCAAATTTAGCCAATTCTACATCGATTTCATCTAGTGCGCTGAAGTTAAGTTGCATGCACTGGTGGACTTTGTTTTAAAATGGATGTGACCAGCCGAGACACACAAAGGTAGCAATTACAATGTTTCAATCCTCGTGTTTGATGGCTATTTGTCTATCCAGCACTATGTCAGGTTTATATCTTGTTGGTCTTGCAAAGGCGATGAGCTACGATGTACCACCACTTTCTACACATGATGTGACAATCTTTTGAAACATATGTAGTTCTTAATAGCACATGTCATATGTTGCAGCAACCTTTCTTAGACTTGTATCCAACATTGCTCTATTTTTGTTCTTATGCACAGGAGCTAATGTGCACAATAATCAACTACTTTTAAGTTTCACAAAAACACCTTGCTTCTTGCACAGCTAAACAAAGTTTATATTACACACTATTAATGATTCCATGACACGTGAATAAAGTTTTCTATCTGAAACAAAGTTTCTATTAGTACACTACCAATGCATTGGCTCTTAACGTGTCATCCTATGTTGCATTTAATTAGTTTAGAGGTCATGTTTCCGTCTCAACAGTCATGGGGAGAAGGGAATGAGAGCGAAATCAGAAGAGAAGTCACATACGATCAAATAATTAATATCACTTCATAGGGAACCATGCTAAGCGTCGTATCTCCGCAAACATATAACTCCACTTTGTGTCTCTCTTCTTTAATTTTTCTCCCACCTCAGCATTTTACCTATGAAACTGTGCTAAGGGCCAAGCACTAGGAGTGGTCTTACACACCATGCTTCGAATATAGTGCATCGGGGGGAGGCTAATTGGCAGGTGCCTGCCAGCGAAACCTGCGGTGTTCGAACTTCAACCACCTGTTTTTGGAAATTACCAATTTGGCGCTTTACATTGCAACTTTTCATTTTTAGTGAATTTCAGATATTGCAGTATTGGCTTTCAAAATATCTTGCTTGGGCTTTCAAATTGTTGACACTCTCAAAATTTTAAAGTTTAAACATTTCAATGTTTAGAATTTGATCTGAACTTTTGAAATAATAAAAAAAATTGAACTTTCAAAATTGAATTACTTTTTGAGAAAACCAATTTGTGAAAAAAAACACATTTGTGTGGCCCATGTCAAGAATGAGAAAGGATGAAATAGAAAATGGAGAACCGAACATGGCGTTTCAGCTCTCTGGTACACACACACACACCAGCATGAACAACAAATTATGGAACAAAAATAAAAAATTAAATTTGTTATGACAAACATTGATTAGTATTTCACCTATGTGTAGAGTTTCGTGAAGAAAAAACATTTGTAATGCTCTGGGCAAAATAAACATTGTCCTAAAAAGACAATTTTTGAAAAATAATTTGGAGCACGGATTTTTTTTTAGATCTCCACGAATATCATTCCATCACGATCTTCCTGTAGGTAGAAACTTAAGCAATGTTTGATGTCAAAAATATTCATAACCTTTTGTATTTTGTTGCTATTCTTTTCAACTTTACTATTCATTGTACGAGAAACAGAGAACCCCCATGCACGGACAGGACTCCAATTGGGTTGGCCAGGCTCTCCTGCGCGCGAGTGCTGACCATGGAGAGCTCCTGTGCATCACTTATAGCGCCTGCTAGGCAAGCTGGCGCTCACCAGTGCATCAGATGAGCCGTAGCCCACTATACCACTGAACTTTGACTTTTGGCCCTCACTATCAACCATCGACACTTGACCCTGGCCATTGAAAAGTTAATAAATTTGGAAAAAAAATCGTAGCTTGAAAGAGTTCCTACTTTTCAAAAAGTTCACAAAATAGAAAAGGTTCAGGAATTTGAAGAAAAACGCAAAAAAAACATGAATTTTGAAAAAATCAAGAAAGTTGAAGAAGTTCATAAAATAAGTTTAAAAAGGTTCGTGAAATTAGGAAAAATTTATGAAATTTTAAAAAAAATTGAATCCAAAAAAAGTTAATGCGTTTGAAAAAGGGGTAAAAGAAAGATGAAAGGAAAAAAATAAAATGAAATAAAAAAAGAGAAAACCGAGGAACACCAAAAGAAAAAAAAACATCCAGAAAACTGGTGGAACCTTCTAGAAGATTCACAAAACCAGTAAAAAAAATGGTGTATGGGTTGGCCGACTACGCTTGCTATCTCTAGCCTATGTAGGCGCTGCCTATGCGAAGCTTCTAACTGGCAGGCGCCGGTTTTCCCTTTGAGGCCCGCTAGATTGGCCCCATTAATACTTCACCCTTCTCCTGGGCAGCAACAATATGCAGAGACAAGGAAGGACGTTTTCTAGGTGCTTCGGCAATCACCTTTGATGGCCTTTCAAACCCCTCTAGCCTAGAAGCGTGGGCATGTAATGAGGCGCTAGTCCTAGCACGGGACTTACATGTTCAGAATATCTTGATTGGTTTTGATTGTCTGGAAGTGGTGACAAACATCAAGAAGGGTGCAGCAACTGTTATGCACCAATCTTGCGAGAAATAGATTACAGGAGGAGAGAGTTCGTGGATGTTAATTTCCGCTTCAAACCGAGGAAGTCTAATAGCGAAGCTCATAGTTTAGCTAAGGCCATGCCAACTCTTGATGTCGGTCGCCACGTGTGGCAAGGAAGAGTTCCTGATATTATTTGTATCCCAGAATTTTTGAGCATTGAATAAAATCCCTGGTTACACCTAAAAAAGCTATTGTTTGTTCATTTTTTTAAATGCCTACCGGCATGCCTTGACCTGTAGACCACAAGCCTGTGACCGTTGACTGGTGATGTCGACCATTGACCGCAGACCTCTGACCGTTGACATATGAAAGTCCACAAGTTGAAAAAGATACACAATTTCAAAAATATTGCAAATTTATGAAATGTTTACGAAATTGAAAAGACGTTTGCAGATTTGAAAAATGCTCATAAGTTAGAAAAAAGTTAAGAAATTGGGGAAAAAATACGGATTTGAAAAAGGTTCCCAAGTTGAAAAAATATCCACAAATTTGAAAAAAGTTCAGATATTCAAGAAAAGCTCATGAATTTGAAAAGAATGTTCAAAATTCTTAAAATGTTCACAAATTTGAAAAGTTCACAAATTTTAAAAAAGTTCATGACTTAAAACAGTTCATGAATTTTCAAATAGGAAAAATAAAAATAAACAAAACACGTCCTGAAAAAACCCAGGAAGTCAACCCCAAAAAAATGAAACTTTCTAGAAGGTTCCAAAAATAGGTGAGAAAAAACTGCATGCACCGATCGAACTAGCGTATAGGATGTGGCACGTATAGTGTGGAAAAGTTTAAAAAGCTAAATGGTCCGATCCCAGGATGAAGGCGGGGTTTGCGCCATTTGCCAAATAAACTGCAATCGGCGCGCTTAAGGCGCCAAATAGGGGTTGGGCTGCATACGGTTTTGCCTTTAAGGGGCGCTATCTCTACCTAATAATAAACCACGGACCGCTTCAGGCCGTCCGTCGCACCATTTTGCAAAAAGCCCCTGCATTTTCTTGAAATTAACCCGCTTTCTGGACATAAGTCACAGCTCGAACTGTTATTTTGCATTTTTTCTGAAAAAACCCTGACCTTTTAGATAATTCATCCGCGAATCATATTTAAGTCGAACAAATGCTTTTCTAAATTATCCATATCTTTTAAACCTTAACTCCGATTTTAACATGTTATATATGAAATTTGATTAGAAAACTATGTATATGAATACGATGTTGTTTTTAACTGTTAAATATTTTTAAATATTATTTTGGAAGATATTTAAGTCAAACAAATACTTTTTTAATTATCCGTATCTTTTAAACTGTAACTCTAATTTTAACATGTTATATATGAAATTTGATTAGAAAAATATGTAGAATCTGAATATGATGATATTTTTACATGTTAAATATTATTTTGTTTTGGAAGCAAACTTATAATCTATAGCGCACCCGTTTTTCTTTCGTACGGCCATCCGGATTGCAAATAAACACCCACTAAAACCATATAGGGAAAAGAAAACATCGATAACTACACATGCATACCTCTGAAAAAGCTCGCAGGGGAAACAACAGATTTCTCATCGCGAGAGTGAGGGAAAGCAAGAGGGAGAGGGAGGAGAGAGGGAGGGAGAGAGAGAGATTGAAAGAACATGCGGTGCCCCCATGTTTGGTTTTGGTAATTGATGACAATCTCTATGGACTAATGGTTGCCTTGAGTTATATTTGAAGGATTTGTCCATAGGCATTTCTTGAAGTCCATGTGTTGGTTTCAAGGAGTTTATGTGGTGACCAAGGTGTTATTAAGGAATTATCCAAAGATTGGTCATGTGAGAGTTGAGCTTATTGCAAGCATGTCTTGAAGAAGAAGATTGTGTGATCATTCATGTTTACCTTCAAGACATCATCCAAATGAAGAGAGTTGGAAAGAGTCAAGGTTGATCAAGACTAAGTCAAGAGTGAATCAAGTTGATCAACACACAAAGCGCACAAGATGTACCGAGGGATCAAGCGATACCATGGTATGGTAAGCATTGTCAATTATGCTTTGTGTACTAACCCATGGTCTTCGTGAGAGTTCTTTGTGGGGTTAGGTTGCGTTATGCAAGTTCAAGTGAAGCGGGCAAGTTCAAGTAAAGCATCACGAAGAGATCAAATGCTTGAAGCCATTGTGGTGACAATGGACTTGTGAAGATGTGCGGAAGGGTGGCTCACCCATAGTGGAGTATGGGGGAGCAATCAACTAGTCTTCATCGAGCCGACGCAACCAAGAAAGGTGGTCCAACTTGAGGGAGTCAAGATCGTCATCATCTAGCTCAAGTGGACCATGTGCAAGGCAAAGGTTTGCCCTTGATAGGTTTTCTATTTTACCGGTCTCATGATGGTAGTTGGGAGACCGGGTTATAGGATCGATTGCCGTACTATCAAGGGGGGCTCTCGATGAGTAGCTTGATCGTATCATTCGTAGAGAGCTCAAACCATTGCATCCTTGCATCATCTTTCTTGGTTCTTGTTTGGTTTTTCTCTTTGTGAGTTTTGGAGCTTCTGGTCATCTTGATGACAAGCTCGAGTTCATCGAAAGCGGAGTTCACTCGCATCTTCTATGATGTTTTCGATGTTGGAAGGTTATGCCGGTTCTTCTCGGTTGGAGGTTTCACTCCTCTATTTTGTTGGCATACCTTCCCTGCCTCTTCTTACTATAACCAGACGTTGTTTTGATGCTACTCGTCATCTTGTATCCAACAAGCTTGAGTTTGCTCAATTCGGAGCTCATATGCAGAAGTTATGGCAGTTTTGATTTCCCGTAGAGTATACTTGTTTTCGTGGAAGTGGCTTTAGGATGGTCACAGCGGTAATACCGCGGTACCCAGCGGTAGTACCGCTTAGGGGTCACAAGCGGCAGTACCGCTCCGCAGCGGTAGTACCGCTGGTGGGTCCTCAGCAGTAGTACCGCTACGGTACCAGGCCCCTACCGTGTCGACTCGAGGGGTCATTTTTCGTGTCGGATAGTGCGGTACTTCACAGCGGCAGTAGGGCGGCAGTATCGCTCACGAGCGGTAGTACCGCCCAACCACCGCGGCAGTACCGCTCGGGTCTGTCACTCTCCTGCCCTCCAGACTCCACGACAGTACCACCCGGGGGAGCGGTAGTACCGCTGTCATCAGCGGTAGTACCGCCCTCTGCGGGGCTATTTTGGGGGTAACGGTTGGATTGTTCCCCCCACTATATAAGGGGGTCTTCTTCCCCATTCTACCTTATCTCTTGAGCTCGTGTTCTTCCCCCATTGTTGACCTTCTTCGAGCTTGCTAACTCTCAATCCCTCCATGGATTCTTGCTAGTGTTTGAGGGAAAAGAGAGAGGAGATCTAGATCCACATTTCCACCAATCACTTTCTCCTCTATGTGAGGGTAACCCCTTGGATCTAGATCTTGGAGTTCTTGGTGTTCTCCTTCTTGTTCTTTCTCTCTTTTTCCTCCCTAGCATTAGTTGCTTTGGTGGGATTTGAGAGAGAAGGACTTGGGCACTCCGTGTGCCCTTGCCATTGCATTTGGTGCATCGGTTTGAATTCTCCATGGTGATACGTGGAAGTTACAAGTTGAGAAGCTTATTACTCTTGGGTGCTTGGTGCCCTTGAGCTTGTTCCTCTTGGGTGCTTGGGCGCCTTAGAAGGTTGGTGGTGTTCGGAGCTCAATCATTGTGGTGTAAAGCTCCGGGCAAGCGCCGGGGTCTCCAATTAGGTTGTGGAGATCGCCCCGAGCAATTTGACGGGTACCGGTGACCGCCCCAAGGGTTGCCAAAGTGTACGGGTTCGGTGACCTCCCCCAAGGGTTGCCATTTGTACGGGTTCGGTGACCGCCCTCAAGGGTCCCTTAGTGGAATCACGGCATCTTGCATTGTGCGAGGGCATGAGGAGATTACGGTGGCCCCAGTGGCTTCTTGGGGAGCATTGTGCCTCCACACCGCTCCAAACGGAGATTAGCATCCGCAAGGGTGTGAACTTCGGGATACATCGTCGTCTCCACGTGCCTCGGTTATCTCTTACCCGAACCCTTTACTTATGCACTTTACTTTGTGACAACCATATTGTTTCTTGTCATATATCTTGCTATCACTTAGTTGTTTATCTTGCTTAGCATAAGTGCACATAGGTGAGCCTAGTTGTTCTAGGTTTTGTGCTTGTCAAATTAACCGCTAGGTTTATTCCGCATTTGTTCAAGCCTAAACCGTAATTATTTTAAAGCGCCTATTCACCCCCCCCTCTAGGCGACATCCACGATCTTTCAATTGTTATCAGAGCCTTGTCTCTCTTTGTTAGTCTTAACCGCCTAGAGAGTAAAGTTGTCGACTAGGGGATTAGGATTCTCTGACACTCTTAGTTTCGATGGCACAAATTTTGATGTTTGGGTAATTCGCATGCTTAATCTCTTTAGGGTCATGGACCCAAATTTAGAGCGAATTGTAGATATGGGTTTTTCTCCTCCAAAGGATCCCCAAAGATTATCTTTAGAGGATGAGAAAAACTGTTATCTCAATGCTCAAGCTTCTAATGTGCTTTTCGATGCTTTGAGCAATGTAGTTATATTTCAACTCATGCCGTTCCAGGATGCTCATGAGTTATGGACAAAGCTTCAAGATAAATATGGTGTGTCCAAGATTTGTGGGGATGATTGTTCTCCCTCCACCTCCGGACGTGTTGCCTTCTCAACTTCTTCTACTTCACCTACATGTGGATTGCCACAAGGTAATGTTAGGGTGAGTAGTGGTGGTCATTGCAATGATGATAGTGTGCTTGTTCTTGGTGATTCTTCATCACTATCTTATTGAAATGGTCCTTCTTTGGACTTTAACACTTCGAGCACCTTACATGTTTCACATGCTCGTGTTGGTAGTCCTTGCATATCATGTAGAAATTGCTTGCTCAAATCTCATGATGATATGCTTGCTATGTCTTGTTGCCATGATGAATATGTATCTATTTCCTCGAGTTGTTGTGCTAACAATGTAGAGGAAACCCAACACTCCATGGAACAAGATGTGGTCTTGAATGGTGCTTCAAGGGATCCCACATCATCATCTATTGCTTTTTGCCTTATGGCCAAGGCTTCAAAGGTATCTCCCACTTTGAATCCCAATATATCTTGTGATAATATTGATGATGGCAAGAGTGATGATGATGTCGATTATGATGAAGAGAATGGTGATGTTGCCTCCTTAAAAGTTAAGGGGGGAATAATTTTTAAAGCTCTTCTTAAGAATAAAATTGCTCGTTCCAACTTCATGGAAATCATGTCTATTGCTATTGAGGGCAAGAAATATATTGATGAGTTGGAATCTCGTCTTGAGGAGCATGAGGTCACCATTGATAAAATGGAAGGTCACGAGCGTGATTACGCTAATGAGATTGCGGACCTCTCTCAAGCTCTTGAACTTGAACAAACCACCAAGGAATCTCTTGAGGAGACTTTTGCTCTAGAGTTATCTAGAGTGAAGGAATCTCATGATAGAGCTCTTGAGGTGGCCAATGTTTTTGAAACTAAAAATGCTAAGCTTGAAGTTCTTCATGCTAGACTCCTTGAGGATTTTGAGCTCCTCGAAAATGGCTCAAGGGTCATCAAGGGTGAGCTCATCAAACTCACCGAGTCTCATGCTCAACTTGAAGCTTCTTATTTAAAAGAGCTTGCCAAGTTGCCTTCTCCTCTTGTTGTTAATGATGATGCTTGTTCTACTAACTCTATTTCTTGTGAAGCATCCATTTTAAAGGAGAACGTTGAGCTACGGGCTCAACTTGAGTTGCTATCTAGAAATTATGGGAAATTGGAAGAAAGCCATGAAAAGATCTCAAGCTCTCATGATGATCTTCTAGTATCCTATAATGTGCTAAAGATAGCTCATGAGGCCATGATTGCTAAGGTAACATCTAGTGAGCCTCATGTGGACACTAGCACTACTTTTAGCCAAAATGCTATATTGCCTTGTGCTAGTCCTCGCGATTCATCCATGCATAACGTTGGTACATCTTGTGATGAATTGCTTTCCTTGCCTCATTGCTCTAACGATGAAGCTTATACTTCCTCTAGTGCTTGTGTTGAGACTAACCATGTAGAGGAAATCAAAGAGCTCAAGGCCCAAGTCACTTCTTTGAAGAAAGACTTAAAAGAGTCATGAAGGGAAATTTACACTCAACAACATCTTGAGAGTGCAAAATCCCCCAATGACAAAGGTGGACTTGGATTCAACTCCAACAAGAAGAAGAAGTCCAAGATGAACAAAAAGAAGGGCCAAGAACAAGTCAAGAATTCGGCCAAGATTGTTTGCTTCAAGTGCAAAGTAGAAGGGCATCATGTTAGATCTTGCCCATTGAAGAAGAAGGCCATTAGTGACAAGCAACAAGGGAAGCGGCCACAAGTTCACTCTCATTGTCAACCTCAAGTTGAAGAAAGGCCTCTTCCCAAGAAAACTCAAGCTAATGCTTCTCAAGTTGAGAAATCAAGTGAGAAGAAAGTAAAGAGTAGGCGTTGCTACCTATGTCGTGAAAAAGTTCACGTCGCTTCTTCATGCACTAGTGGTAACTTATCCAACCCAATTATTACTGATGATGTCTATTCTCTTGGGAAGGATAAGGTTGGCAATGTGGTTGCCAAGTTTGTTGGTACTCAAAGTCGTTTGAACAAAGAACCATTTGGGTAGCCAAGCCTATTGTGACTAACCTCTTAGGACCCAACTTGGTTGGGGACCAACTAGTTCAAACTTGATCAATAGGTGTTGTTGGAGGGCATTGGAGACTTGGCTACTTTATGAAGAATTAAGGGGACTTCATCATTCTAATGTCTCAAGCCAAGTCATTCGGATTATCAAGTTTCTATCTTATATCCAATGTTCCTCCTTGCGGTAACTCGTTCTTAAAGTGTTTACATTGATAGCTACTTACCCCTTTGCATGTTTGGTTTCGTTCCTTGCATGTGTTTGTATATGTTGTGCTTCCAACTTGATTATCTTGAGCAATCAAGTATGTGTGTGTTGGTTTGCACATCATGTACGTGTGTGTCATGCGTTGAGCCTTTTTGCATCTTGTTCATTTCTTAGTTGGCTCTTGTGAGAGATTAATGGAATATCCCATTATGGGGGAGTGATGTGCTTTGTGCACCTCACAATCCTATATATGTGTGTACATGAGTAATACCATCTAGTATTGATATTTCAAGATTATCTAGTCGCTATGTGGTATGTCTTCTCATGAGAAATTCAAATTCTAAATTGTCCATTAATTATCTCTTGTTGGATCGTTATTTTGCCTCTTGTTTATCTTTAATTGGTATCACATTATGGGGGAGTAATATGCTATGTGTATATTACTAGCCTAGAAAATGTGTACATTTGAGATATTGTCACCTAGAATTGATATTGTAAATTATTTTGTTCTTAGGTGGCATGTTAGCTCTACAAGTTGCAATATGCTTTTTGTTTGGTGTGAAGATGATGTCGGATATCCTTGCTATCTACCACCGGGAATTATTTCCAAATACTTCTTATCTTTTGACAATTGGTACTCACTTATGTGTGGTAGAAATTATTGATCATCTTTACGTTGGCCTTTGCTCTTATTTGCTTTTTTTCTCTTGCCTAGGAATGTATCAATTCCCTTTGTCTTCCATACCACTTGTGGATCTTGTTACTTTGTTGATCTTGTCTAGTGTTTTCTAGATATAGTGAAAGTGGTGATCCCACCTTGTGCATTTTGTATTCAAATGCAAATTCTCTATAATGCACTAGTCTTGGGGGAGCTATCCTATTTTCTATAAAACACTCATCTTGCGATCCTTATCAAGTGTGTGTTGGTGCACGGCAAGCCGTTTCTTTTTGGTACTTGTGCCATCATGAAACTTTGTAGAGAGCTTGGTTTGTTTGGAACCATCCTCTCTTTTGGGCGTTTGATATCATTTTGTGGGTTCCAATGGATATCTCATTCCTTGATGTATCTTTTTATGATATCTTCCAAGTGATGATTTCTCCATTTGGTATTCTTTTCACTTGGTATTTCCTTGTATTTTGGTATCGGTTCTTGAAAGTCTTGAGCATGCATATTAACTTCATGTAGTTTCCGTGGCATGCTTTCTCTCTTTGACCCAATATATAGGGGAAACTCCACCAAGTCTCAAATTGGATGAGATGTGCATGAATTTCATTTCCATATCTATATGCACATATTTATGTGGAGTTTGTCCTATGTATTGTTGGTGTTTCTAACTCTTTGGTACCAATGAGTTTGGGTACCATTTTGTTTGTGTTGTTGTTCTAGGAACAATTGGAGATGCATTGGATGCTCGGCTCACTCACAAGGAAGGTGTTGTCACCATGTACTTTTTGGAGTCAAGCTAGGATGATCAATGAACTACTTTGTACTTCAATTGGTATCTACTACATCCTTCCAATGTTAACTCGGTAACAAGTATCTTCATATACTTCATGCACACATTTCTTGCATCAACCTTGTGTAGGTTGTATCATGGCATGTTATTCATTCTCTCTTGTTGAAAGTGCAAGTATCACTTAGATTATATTTTGGTGTGATGACAATGTGGTTAGTGGAACTAATGTTGGTTGCTAAAGTTTATCTCAGGACGTTGGTTCCAAGGTGTCCATTGATGGAGGTGTGCGACCCCCCAGTCCAAAAAGATCAAAGGCGTGGTTACCGGCGACTCGAAGGTTTTTCGTTTTGGTTCGATTTGAGTCGTAGGTAAAACCGCACTATCAAGAGGGGTCTTCGTGGAATTAGTGTCGTGTGGGAATCCCTCCAAGACAGATACACCAGCCCTCCTACACCTCCTCAGATATTCCACTTGCTGTGTGCTTTGCCGTGGTGTCCTGTGATATTTTCATCAGAAATCTTTTGGACACCCCGTGTGCACGGGGTCTCTGACTCCCGTGCGCACGGGGTAGTCAGAATATTTCTGGACACCCCGTGCGCACGGGGCTGCCTTGGCCCGTGCGCACGGGGTACCTCGAAACTTACTGGACACCCCGTGCGCACGGGGCTGACTTGGCCCGTGCGCACGGGGTACCTCGCATCTCACTGGACACCCCGTGCGCACGGGGCTGACTTGGCCCGTGCGCACGGGGTCCAACGGGCAGAAATCCCCCCCCCCCCGGCCAAGAACACTATAAAAGCCCCCTTCTTCCTCCTCCATCCCTCAACCCTAATGTCTTGTTGAGCTCCTCCATTGCTACACCCCATTTTGCTCACTACTCTCAATCCCTCCACCCAATCTTGTTGAAACTTTGGGGAATGGGAGAGCAAGACCCGATCTACACTTTGACCAAACCAAATCGCATTCCCCGCAACATTCATCCACCATGACTTGTTACTCTTGGAGCTTGAGCTCCTAGCCGGTTAGAGGTTCCTCCGGAAGCTTCCTTGCTTGTGGTGTGCTCCGGAGAAGTTTGTAAAGGTGTGGTGGTCGCCTTCAAGACCAACCCCGAGTGATTCGAGGCTCATCCGTTGGGGGTGACTCGAAGGAGATTACGATGAGCCTTCGGTGGCGTTCCGCAAGCTTTGGCTCCGGCACCGCTCCAAACGGAGAGTAGCTCTTCCCCAAGGAAGAGTGAACTTCGGGATAAAATCCGCGTCCTCGTCTCACTTGTGGTTAATCCTTTCCCGCACTTTACTTAGCCTCGTATGCTTGTTGGCTTGCTAATTAGTTTGTTGCCTAGCATACTTAGCTTAGAGCTTGCTTGTCATATAGGTTGTGTTCACCTAGTTGCATATCTAGTGAACCCTTTTTATCCGCTAAGCCTTAAAATTGACAAGAAAGAGTAAAATTTGTAGTCTCCTATTCACCCCCCCTCCTAGTCGACCGTATCGATCCTTTCAATTGGTATTAGAGCCTCGTGCTTTAATATAAGGTTTTACAACCTTAGAGGATATGGCCGATCTAGGGAATGAGGGAGGTGTCGCACCACTTGCGGAGGATGGTCAAAACCTACCCCCCGCCGCGACCGACGCACTTGTTGCTCCGGCCGTTGCTCCCGTCGCCCCCATTAACCCGGGTGCCCCGTTGACCGCGGCCATATTCTTTCAATGTTTGCGGACCTCAAAACTTCTATGTTGAAAGAAGTTCGCTCCTCGGTCAAGGAGGAAATTGATGCTCGCTTAAAGCCCTCGACATCCGCCTCAAACTCATTTAATCCAAATGCGGTTCATGATGCGGATGATTCGAGAGAACCTCTTGCATCCCCGGATCGCACTCAAGTTCCCAAGTACAATGCCGTGGAACCATTTTACTCACCACAACCCTTGCAGCACCCTCGCATTAATCCTGTGGGGCCTCCGCCCCCTTTGAAAGCTAATGCGTTTGCTAAGTGGAAGCTAGATATGGAGTCTCATATTCGCAGTGCATCTACACAACTATGGTGGATTGTGGTCAATGATTTCAACCCCAAGGATCCCATGAATCTCACTCCAAGAGAAGCAGTTGATGATCAACTCAATGCTACCGCCCACCACATGTTGCGCACCGCGGTGACCGATGACTATAGTGACTCCATTGCTCTCCTCAAGACCGCCAAGGAAATTTGGGATTGCCTTGTGGAGGCCCTCGAAGGTGATGAAGCAATTCGAAGATCTCGGTTGGCTTTGCTCAAGCAAGAAGTCAACCTATTTGTGAGAAATGAGGGTGAGTCCGCGGAAGAGGTATATCGAAGGTTGAAGTCTCTTGTGCTCAATTTGAGAACCTTTGGGTGCACTTGGGCGAATGATGATTTCATTAAGGACAAGTTCATTGATGCTATGGTTCTCACGGAACATACCATGGTGATGATGATACATCAACGCCCGGACTATCAAAAGTTGACCGCGGCACAAGTTGTATCCACCTTCTCAACTCATGTTCTTTTGGAGACCAAGTCCAAGAAGACCTTTGCCATAGCTCAAGCCACCAAGAACTCAAATCTTGCATTGAAGGCCAAGAAAGTAGTTGCCCAACCCTCAAGGGATGAAGAAGTTGTTGAAGAGACTTGTGAGGAAGATGTTGACACCTCATGCCCGGCAAATGACTTTGCGGAAGACTTGGCTCTCTTGGTCAAGAAATATTCCGGGACCATGGCAAACAAAGGGAAGAATCTGCAAGGAAGATCGTTTGGACGAACAAAATGCTACAATTGTGATAGCCCAAGACATTTTGTGCACGATTGTCCTTATGAGAGACGTGAAGACAAGTCCGAGAAGCTTGTGCTCAAGAAGAAGAAGTTCACCAAGTTTTCCAAGAGGAAAGATGACAAGGCTCTTGTTCATGAGGAGTACATGTCCAGAGATGAAGATGACGGTGATGATGATTATGTGGGCACGGCCGCCATTGCCATGCATGCCACTACCTCCTCCTCCACCACCGGCCTCTTCGACTCTCCCAACGAGGACAAGCCGTTCACTCATCATTGCCTCATGGCCAAAGAGGTAAAAACAAAGTCCAACTCTCAAAAACCCTTCATCCACACTCCCAATGTTTCATGTGAGATAGTGGAGGATGAGTGTGATGATGGTGTGGATAATGATGAGGAATCCTTGATGGCTTTCATGAACACTCTTCATGTTGAAGCTCGTGCTCGTTTTAGTGATCTCCTTAAATCACTCGCCGAACGCGATGATTTTATTGAGAACGTTGAAAACCTCCTCATAGAGGAAAAAGAGAGAGTCGAACTCCTCGAGCACGAGCTATATGAAGAGAGTGTCATGAGAGCATCACTTGAGGAAGCCTTGTCTTCTCATAAAATTGACTTCGTTAAAACCGATGATGCATTGCAACTTGCTCTTGAGAACAACGATGCCCTTAAAGTAAGGGTTGAAAAGCTTCTAGTTGATCACACGAGACTTGTTGAGGAACATGAGCTCCTTGTGACTAGTTCCAAGGTTGTCAAAGGTGACCTCATTGCCCTCACCGAGTCGTATGCTCAACTTAAAGCTACAACCATTAAGGCTCTTACTTCCGTCCCTCATATTGATTTAAGTGATGAATCTTGTACGGCTAACTTTGCTCATGATTGCACCTCTCTCCAAGAGGAGAATAAGAAGTTAAAAGCCCAAATTGAGAAAGGGCTTGTGTCGTGCATTCAAGGGGAGAAAAACCTCAATGACCTCTTGAGCAACCAAAAGGAGTGTGTTGCCAAGGAGGGAATTGGGTTTGACCCCTCTTCTAAGAAGAAGAAGACCAAGAAGAAGAGCAACAAGAAGAAGATCGGTCCTACTTCTCCTCCCCAACAAAAGATAGCATTTGTTCATGAAGGACACAAGGAGAAGGAGAAGGAAAAATGGAATGTCGGGGATGGCAAGGTCACTAGGGACAAGGCCATTCCCAAAGATTTTGCCGGCAAGAACAACCCATCTTATGTCCTCATGAGAGGAAATGATGGCCATACCTTTGCTAAATTTGTTGGCACTAACTATTTGGGTTCCCAAGACCCTTATTGCTAACTCTCGAGGACCCATTGCAAAATGGGGACCTAAAATCAAAGCTTGATTCTTGTAGGACTATACCTCCGGTGGAACACAATGGGTGATCGATAGTGGTTGCACCAATCATATGACCGGAGAGAGGGAGATGCTTGTGGAGTTCATTGATTCGCTCAAGGCCACTTCTAACATCTCTTTTGGTGACAATAGCAAGGGCAAGGTATTGGGTTTGGGCAAGGTGGTAATCTCTAGTGATGCATCACTTAAGAATGTCATGCTTGTTCAATCTCTTCACTACAATTTACTTTCTACGATTCAATTGGCTCGTGCCGGTTATGATTCTCATTTCGGTGAATTTCATGTGACCGTCTTTAAGAGAAGCAATCTCAAAGTGGTCTTTGTTGGGCATGTTGAAGACAACCTTTACGTGGTTGATTTCTCAAATGAGAAAACTTATCTTGCAACATGTCTAATGGCCAAGGCCGACGTGGGGTGGCTTTGGCATCGCCGGCTAGCGCACGTTGGCATGAGAAATTTACAAGCTCTTTTAAAGGGGGAGCACATCCTTGGACTAACCAATGTGTCTTTTGCCAAAGATCGTCCTTGTAGTGCGTGCATTGCCGGAAAACTTCATGAAAAAGCTCATAAGGTGTCAACTATCATTACCACTTTGAGGCCTCTCGAGCTCATTCACTTGGATCTCTTTGGGCCTCCATCTTATGATAGTTTGGGAGGGAGGAGGTATTGCCTTGTCATTATCGATGACTATACAAGATATACATGGGTGTTCTTCCTCAAGACTAAAGATGAAACTCAAGACACCTTCATCAACTTTTCCAAAGAAGCTCAACGTCAACATAATTGTGAGATCAAGGCAATTCGAAGTGACAACGGCACCGAGTTCAAAAATTACACTATGAACGAGTTCTTGAGCGATGAGGGGATCAAGCATCAATATGCCGCGCCATACACTCCCGAACAAAATGGTGTTGCGGAAAGGAAGAATCGGACTCTCATTGAGATGGCAAGGACCATGCTTGACGAGTACAAGTCTCCATACAAGCTTTGGGCTGAAGCCATCAACACCGCGTGCCATGCTACAAACCGGCTTTATCTTCGTAAGCTCAAGAACAAGACTCCCTACGAACTCCTAATCGGGAGAAAGCCTAACGTCAAATACTTTCGAGTGTTCGGTTGTAAGTGTTTCATTCTAAATAAGAAATCCCGTTTAGCTAAGTTTGCGCCTAAAACTTATGAGGGCATATTTGTCGGATATGCATCAAACTCGCATGCTTACCGTGTTCTCAACAAATCCACCGGATGTATTGAGGAAACGGTAAATGTGGAGTTTGATGAAGATAATGGTTCCCGTGCGGAGCAAATTGTTCCTAGTGTTGTAGGTGATGAGGCTCCTTCACAAGCTATAAGGACTATGGGGATAGGCCACATTCGTCCACAAGAAACACCCCAAGTCCAAGTAGAAGAAGAAGGAGTAAGAGCCCCTCTTGTGGATTCTCCACAAGGGAAGTCATCACCGCCACCACAAGGTCAAGATGCTATGGAAAATCATGAACCTATCCAAGAACAAGATCAAGTCCCTCATGTTCCCGAGCAAGATCAAGGGCCAGCCCAACCAAATGGCGAAGAACCAATCCGTGAGGCCCAAGGTCAAGCTCTTGATCAAGATCAAGATCAAGATCAATCCCAACCTCAAGTGTCTTCCACATCATCACATCCAAGTGATCAAGAACTAGAGGTTGTGAAAAGAAGGGTGTCTCCAAGGCTAAAGCATTCTCAAGGCCAAGCTTCTTCCACAAGTTCAAAACCAAGTGAAGAAGAGCTTACCCTCAAAGTGCAAAAAGCGGCCGCCAAGTTAAAGCATCTTCAACATCTCACCGACAACATTTATGGAAGCATCAACAAAGGGGTAACTACTCGTAGACGTTTGGCAAACTTTTGTGAACATCACTCGTTTGTCTCTTGTGTTGAGCCCCTTAAGGTTGAAGATGCACTTGACGACCCGGATTGGGTAAATTCCATGCATGAAGAACTCAACAACTTCACCCGCAACAAAGTATGGACTCTTGTGAAGAGACCCAAAGAACATCATAATGTCATTGGAACAAAGTGGATCTTTAAGAACAAACAAGATGAGCATGGACAAGTCACTAGAAACAAGGCAAGGTTAGTGGCACAAGGGTTCACCCAAGTTGAAGGTTTGGACTTCGGTGAAACCTTTGCCCCCGTTGCCCATCTTGAGTCCATTCGTATCTTGCTTGCATATGCTTCACATCATGATTTCAAATTGTATCAAATGGATGTGAAGAGTGCATTTCTTAATGGTCCTCTTAAGGAGTTGGTGTATGTCAAACAACCTCCCGGTTTCGAAGACCCCGATCACCCCTCTCACGTTTATGAACTCCATAAGGCGCTCTATGGACTTAAACAAGCACCTCGTGCTTGGTATGATCACCTTACGGCGTTCTTAAGCGAGAAGGGGTTCCAGATCGGGTTAATAGATTCCACTCTCTTCACGAAGAGGGTAAAAGGAGAATTGTTTGTGTGCCAAATATATGTTGATGATATTATTTTTGGTTCCACTAACCATGCTATTAACGTTGAGTTTGAGAATCTTATGACCAAGGAATTTGCTATGAGCATGATGGGAGAGTTGAAGTTTTTCCTCGGATTTCAAGTGAAGCAATTGAGAGGAGGAACCTTCATCAACCAAGCACTTTATATTCAAGACATGCTCAAGAGGTTCAAAATGCAAGATGTCAAGCCCATGAAGACACCCATGCCCACAAATGGCCAACTTAATCTTGATCCCAATGGTAAAGATGTGGATCAAAAGGTATATCGCTCTATGATCGGTTCTTTGCTTTACCTTTGTGCATCTAGGTCGGATATTATGTTGAGTGTGTGTATGTGTGCAAGATTTCAATCCGCTCCCAAGGAGAGCCATTTTTCGGCAGTGAAAAGAATCCTTCGATATTTGGTTCATACCCCAAACTTGGGCCTTTGGTACCCCAAAGGAGCAACTTTCAAGCTATTAGGATATTCGGATTCGGATTGGGCCGGAGACAAGGTAGACCGCAAGTCCACTTCCGGGTCTTGTCAAT
The DNA here is from genome assembly GCF_002575655.3 of Aegilops tauschii subsp. strangulata. Classification (NCBI taxonomy): domain Eukaryota; kingdom Viridiplantae; phylum Streptophyta; class Magnoliopsida; order Poales; family Poaceae; genus Aegilops; species Aegilops tauschii. The sequence goes on along the minus strand of NC_053040.3, from coordinate 41,564,373 downwards.
TCCTAGGGAGGTCATTGGTAAGTTGGTCTTCAAAGAAGCAGAATTGTGTGTCCCTTTCAACCACCGAGGCCGAGTACATTGCTGCAGGAAGTTGTTGTGCACAATTATTATGGATGAGGCAAACTTTGATGGATTATGGTGTCAAATGTGACAAAGTGCCTCTATTTTGTGACAATGAAAGTGCAATCAAGATCGCCGACAATCCAGTGCAACATAGCCGAACCAAACATATCGAGATTCATCATCACTTCATTCGAGATCATGTGGCCAAGGGAGACATTGATTTATTCCATGTCAACACCGAGAAGGAACTTGCCGACATTTTTACCAAGCCACTTGATGAAGCAAGATTCCGCGAGTTAAGGCATGAGCTGAATATCGTGGATATAAGTAACTTGGATTGAGGTTCTTGCATACACACACATACTCTACTAGTATCTTGTTTTAGATGTAGGCACCTAAGTAGGGGGAGCTAACTCAACTAATGAGCTATCTTATCCTACTAGTGCATAAATTGATCAAAATCTTTCACATTAGCCATTTGAAGATGGCATTTGTGCTTCAAAGATGAGTATTGGTCTTGGACCCAAGGTTCATATCTTCGCGGTGTCATACCAAACAAACTCAAACATGGTGGCTTCGGCCACCGCCCTCCGTTGGAGGTTGGATCGTTTTTGTCTTTTGTTTGTGTGGTTCTTCTTGTCCTTGTGTTCGTGTTTCCGTGAGTGTTTGTTTTTCTCGAGTCTCTTCCAGTGCAAGTGCTACACATACTCCTTTCTAGTAGTGTTGGATTTCTTCTGCGACGTGTTCAGAAGTGAGGCGGGAATGCTCTTTGGGGTCTTGGTAAGAATTTGCATTCAGCCATAACCCAACAAGCTTCTTCCTGTCAAAATCCTCTGGATACCCCGTGCCCACGGCCCTTGTACCGTGCACACGGGCCCCCGTGCGCACGGGGCCTTTAGCCCGTGCACACGGGGTCTGCGGTTTCTGGCCCTGAAGAGGTGGGACGTGGGGGGTTTGGGTTCTTTCCCACCCAGTCGCCCCCTCCACGCCCCAGATCGCCGCCACCGTCACCTCCTTGTCGCCGGTGCTCCTCCGTGCGCCGTGGGACTTCGCTGCTCCGTGGAGATCTTCCGGGATGGGGTCCTCCTCTAGTATCTCCCTCCCCTTGTTCTTCTTTTTCCTCCTTTGGATCCGTTTTAGTCTAGGGTTTCCTCCTCTACTAGTCTAGGCCAGTCGTTCCCTTGTGGTAGACCAGGGGCGGATGGGCATTACTGTGGCAGTTCTCCCTGCCGCACTCACTCCCGGATCTCGATCTGGAAGTGGTTGCCGCTGGGCGAACCCCGTGTCCACGGGCCTTGTACCGTGCGCACGGGGCCCCCGTGTCCACGGGCCTTGTACCGTGCGCACGGGACCCCGTGTCCACGGTGGTCAGACCCCCGTGTGCACGGGGTACACAGTGGTGCCAGTCCTCCTTCATCTCTGTCTTCCATTCCTCACCAGCTTCTCGAGCACTTGTACTTATTTGTGTCTCTCGTGTTTGTTGTGTTGTTGCTGTTGTGTTTCAGACTCTGTTGACAAGAGGTCCGAGCTCCGTCGCAAGCGCACCAAGGCAGGTTCCAGGGAATTCTCTTTGGCTTCTCGTTAGCCGTCCGAAGGAAGTGGTCAGGGCTCTGAGATGGGCCGTGTTCGCCGCACCGCCTCCAAGCAGCCAGTGATTGAAGCCTCCGAGGATTCAGAAGAGGAGTATGATTCGCAGGAAGATACTCACTATGAGAACCCCGCAGATGCAGAGATAGAAGATGAGGATGATTCTGCTGATGATGTTGATGAGGAGGAAGGAGAGGAACATGTGCTCCCAGGAGGTCGGAATGTCAAGAATCTACCTCTCTCTAAGTGGACCAAGCCAGAGCTTTGGGCTTGCAGGCAGGATTTCCCCTATGTGCCAAACACTGATGCAGGGGTTGACCCAAGATTCAAGAATGATTTTCAACACCGGGTGTTCTCTGAGCTGATCATGACCAAGAAAAACAAGTTTGCCCCCCACAAGCAAATCAATGTGGAGGCTCTTCGGGACAATGATCATACCTATCCCGGTGTGTATAGTGCTCTTGGGAGGCTTGGCTTGATCCCGTTCGTCGCCTTCCACCATCCGTTCAGTGAAGATCTTGTGATGCAGTTCTTTGCCACCGTATACTTCCACAGTGATGAGGCTCGCACTATGACCTGGATGTCTGGCACATATGAGTGTGAGGCCTCCATGGCCAAGTTCTCTGACATCATTCCGTATCGGTTCTTTGCTGAGGAGCATCCTGAGTATGGCCGTGTTCGTGAGACAGGTAGAGACAAGGATGAGATTGCTTTTGCTTACAAGCCAGACAAGGCCTTCACCACCGGTTCTATCAAACATTTGAAGCCAACCTATGATACTATGCGTCACATTCTTAGGTACACGCTTAATCCTAAGACCGGGGACTCTCACAATCTGAGGAGCTCCATGTTGGATATCTTTTTCTACCTTCATAACAAGAAGAAAGTGGATGTTCTGGACTTCATGTTCTTTGAGATCAGGCAGTGTGTTCAGGAGAACAAGTCATGCATCTATGCTCCGTTCATCCAAGCTTTGATTGAGTCCGTCTGTCCCGCCAGGTACATTGCCAAGTACCGCACCTCCTTTCTGAAGCGTGATTCCAACTGGCTTCCGGCTGCTCCTCCACCATATGTGCCTCCCAAGAAGGGGCGCAACCCTAGGCCTGAGGATCGTGCTACCTACACTGAGGGATGTTCATCCTATGTGCGGATTCCGCGTAGCAAAGGGAAGCAGGTTGCTACTGATGCCAGTTTCACCAGAGAGGAGAAGAAGTCTCTTCTAAAGACCGTGAGCAACATGTTCAAAATGTGTCAGTCCATTCAGCGCCGTCAGGTCAAGGAGATCAACAAGGGCAAGCTGGTGAGGCGTCAGGAGAAGGCTGAGCGTGCTGCAGCTGGTGAGGAGGTTGGTCCAGGGTCCGAGGACATCGACAGTGTGGCCACAGCTCATTCTTTTCCCTTGGGGGGATGGCACTTTGATGATGATGATGATGCTTCGAGCGCACCTCCTCTTGTCTAGAGTCTCGTTAGCATCACCTTTTCCCTTTTTGTTGTCTTGATGACAAAGGGGGAGAAGTGTTCTATTAGGGGGCGTTTGCAGTTGGTTTCAGTTGAGTGAGATCTCAAGGCCTCGTTTCTCGTTTGTTTTGGTTGTGTTTATTTGGCTTGAGATACTCTTATTTACTTGCTTTCGCGGTGTGGTTGTGAGCTACCTAGTCTATGTGAGAGACTATCTACTTTATGGAATTTATCTATGCTTATGTTGATGTATCTTGTGGAGTATGATCTAGTTTCTATATGTTAGTCTCACGTTTTCTGCTCACCACACTTGCATGTGATCTAGGCACCGTGTTGGGTTTTATTATGTTGATCACATGCCTTGACAATGGGGATCTAGGGGGAGCCTCATATGTGTGTGCTTGATGCATAATCAAGCAATTTTTTTGCACATATATAGGGGGAGCTCCTTTGATCAACTATTGTCGCATGGCTGCTTACTTAAGTTGTATCCTATATGCCATGTCCTAACCATGTTGTCATCAATGCACCAAAAAGGGGGAGATTGAAAGTGCAAGTATCACTTAGATTATATTTTGGAGTGATGACAATGTGGTTAGTGGAACTAATGTTGGTTGCTAAAGTTTATCTCAGGACGTTGGTTCCAAGGTGTCCATTGATGGAGGTGTGCGACCCCCCAGTCCAAAAAGATCAAAGGCGTGGTTACCGGCGACTCGAAGGTTTTTCGTTTTGGTTCGATTTGAGTCGTAGGTAAAACCGCACTATCAAGAGGGGTCTTCGTGGAATTAGTGTCGTGTGGGAATGCCTCCAAGACAGATACACCAGCCCTCCTACACCTCCTTAGATATTCCACTTGCTGTGTGCTTTGCCGTGGTGTCTTGTGATGTTTTCATCAGAAATCTTCTGGACACCCCGTGTGCACGGGGTCTCTGACCCCCGTGCGCACGGGGTAGTCAGAATATTTCTGGACACCCCGTGCGCACGGGGCTGACTTGGCCCGTGCGCACGGGGTCCAACGGGCAGAAATCCCCCCCCCCCCCCCCCCCGGCCAAGAACACTATAAAAGCCCCCTTCTTCCTCCTCCATCCCTCAACCCTAATGTCTTGTTGAGCTCCTCCATTGCTACACCCCATTTTGCTCACTACTCTCAATCCCTCCACCCAATCTTATTGAAACTTTGGGGATTGGGAGAGCAAGACCCGATCTACACTTTGACCAAACCAAATCGCATTCCCCGCAACATTCATCCACCATGACTTGTTACTCTTGGAGCTTGGGCTCCTAGGCGGTTAGAGGTTCCTCCGGAAGCTTCCTTGCTTGTGGTGTGCTCCGGAGAAGTTTGTAAAGGTGTGGTGGTCGCCTTCAAGACCAACCCCGAGTGATTCGAGGCTCATCCATTGGGGGTGACTCGAAGGAGATTACGATGAGCCTTCGGTGGCGTTCCGCAAGCTTTGGCTCCGGCACCGCTCCAAACGGAGAGTAGCTCTTCCCCAAGGAAGAGTGAACTTCGGGATAAAATCCTCGTCCTCGTCTCACTTGTGGTTAATCCTTTCCCGCACTTTACTTAGCCTCGTATGCTTGTTGGCTTGCTAATTAGTTTGTTGCCTAGCATACTTAGCTTAGAGCTTGCTTGTCATATAGGTTGTGTTCACCTAGTTGCATATCTAGTGAACCCTTTTTATCCGCTAAGCCTTAAAATTGACAAGAAAGAGTAAAATTTGTAGTCTCCTATTCACCCCCCCTCCTAGTCGACCGTATCGATCCTTTCACTTGTGATACTTGTTTCCTTTCTCAAAGCATCCCAACAATGATCTCTTGTTGCTAGTTGTGATGTCTTTGATGGTTGTGTGGTAGGAATTCATTTATGTACAATAAGACCATATCTAGCCATGTGCTATGCTTCCAAGCAAATATCTTATTGATATATCTATGACTTCCTTTTGGATATCCTGTTCCTTCGTGTTGTAACTATTTCGGGTGTACATCCTTCTTTGTTGATATATAGCATCATGATCTCGTCTACCTAGAACCTTATACACTTGAGAGAAATTACATCTCTAGATGATATCCTTTCTTTCACGTCCACCTTGTCTTTCTTGTTATTTCTTTGGTGGCTCCGTGAAAGCTTTTGCCTTGAGTGCATGTCTTATCTCGTTGCATCTTGATGCACTCCTATGTGGTGAAGATTATTTTCCTCATGCTTATCTCTACGAGGCTTTTGCCATCTTAATTGGTATCCCTCGTCTTGATGAGTCTTTCATCTTCTATCTTCACCATGGGTTGTCACAAGTGTTGGTTATTCATTTTGCATTTTTAGTGTGCTTGTGAACCCTTTTTGCTTGGTGTGTGTGGGGAGGACATGTCATGCACCTTGTATCTTCACTATCCAAGACTATGTTGATGCTTAATGCTCATCCGTACATTAGTCTTCTCAAGTGCTTTGCCATGACTCACACACATCATTTTGGTTAAGCCTACTCTTAAGTTGCCTCTTTTATATGTTGCTCAACCATTTGTTTGTTGCACGTGCTAGGCTTTGTTTCCTACATGCTCACTTGCACTTGTTGTGAGTTTCTATTGATTTTCGGGGAGTGATGATCCGGTTTTGTGCACTTGGTATCCTAATGCAAATATTGTAAGGAGTGCACAAATCATGGAGAGCTTCACTAGTGTCTTTAGAACACTGTGTTGCTCTCTTGCACTTGTCGTGAGGTTCTATTGATCTTGCGGGAGTGACGATCCTATTTTGTGCTCGTTGTATCCAATTACAAAACTAAATTGTGCACAAATCATGGGGAGCTTCTCTAGTTTCTCTAGAACACTCCCTTGCTCATATCATAATTTATTTCATTCATGTGGCACGTAGGATCATTGGTCTAGTTGGCTCAATTGATATCCGTTGATTGCTTGCTTCAATTGGTATCTTTTGATTGCTCGATTGCTTGTTTCTCTCTTTGTTATGTCTTTGTGGCATATCATTCTTTTGCAATCTTTGGGCCTCAATATAGTTTGTCTTCCTCCAAGTATTTACCGTTGGACATGTGTATTGCATTCACTCTCTTGTTGAGAAATACACAACTTATGGAGGAACACTTTTTATATTGGCCTTCTAAGCTTTTCGCCCATTTTGGCAATCGATGCCAATGGGGGAGAAGTTTCAGAGAGTTTTGTGGAGAAGTCTTCAGAGTTTTCTCCTTGCTTTGGTTTTGTTCCTAAGCATTTGCATCTCATACGCATGCATAATTGGTTGTTGCATTACATGGTGATGCATAATTCCTTATATAAACTCTCTTGAAAGTGATTGTCATCAATTACCAAAATGGGGGAGATTGAAAGAACATGCCATGCCCCCATGTTTGGTTTTGGTAATTGATGACAATCTCTATGGACTAATGGTTGCCTTGAGTTATATTTGAAGGATTTGTCCATAGGCATTTCTTGAAGTCCATGTGTTGGTTTCAAGGAGTTTATGTGGTGACCAAGGTGTTATTAAGGAATTATCCAAAGATTGGTCATGTGAGAGTTGAGCTTATTGCAAGCATGTCTTGAAGAAGAAGATTGTGTGATCATTCATGTTTACCTTCAAGACATCATCCAAATGAAGAGAGTTGGAAAGAGTCAAGGTTGATCAAGACTAAGTCAAGAGTGAATCAAGTTGATCAACACACAAAGCGCACAAGATGTACCGAGGGATCAAGCGATCCCATGGTATAGCAAGCATTGTCAATTACGCTTTGTGTACTAACCCATGGTCTTCGTGAGAGTTCTTTGTGGGGTTAGGTTGCGGTGTGCAAGTTCAAGTGAAGCGGGCAAGTTCAAGTAAAGTATCACGAAGAGATCAAATGCTTGAAGCCATTGTGGTGACAATGGACTTGTGAAGATGTGCGGAAGGGTGGCTCACCCATAGTGGAGTATGGGGGAGCAATCAACTAGTCTTCATCGAGCCAACGCAACCAAGAAAGGTGGTCCAACTTGAGGGAGTCAAGATCGTCATCATCTAGCCCAAGTGGACCATGTGCAAGGCAAAGGTTTGCCCTTGATAGGTTTTCTATTTTACCGGTCTCATGATGGTAGTTGGGAGACCGGGTTATAGGATCGATTGCCGTACTATCAAGGGGGGCTCTCGATGAGTAGCTTGATCGTATCATTCATAGAGAGCTCAAACCATTGCATCCTTGCATCATCTTTCTTGGTTCTTGTTTGGTTTTTCTCTTTGTGAGTTTTGGAGCTTATGGTCATCTTGATGAGAAGCTCGAGTTCATCGAAAGCGGAGTTCACTCGCATCTTCTATGATGTTTTCGATGTTGGAAGGTTATGCCGGTTCTTCTCGGTTGGAGGTTTCACTCCTCTATTTTGTTGGCATACCTTCCCTGCCTCTTCTTACTATAACCAGACGCTGTTTTGATGCTACTCGTCGTCTTGTATCCAACAAGCTTGAGTTTGCTCAATTCGGAGCTCATATGCAGAAGTTATGGCAGTTTTGGTTTCCCGTGGAGTATACTTGTTTTCGTGGAAGTGGCTTTAGGATGGTCCCAGCGGTATTACCGCTTAGGGGTCACAAGCGGCAGTACCGCTCCGCAGCGGTAGTACCGCTGGTGGGTCCTCAGCAGTAGTACCGCTACGGTACCAGGCCCCTACCGCGTCGACTCGAGGGGTCATTTTTCGTGTCGGATAGTGCGGTACTTCACGGCGGCAGTACCGCTCACGAGCGGTAGTACCGCCCAACCACCGCGGCAGTACCGCTCGGGTCTGTCACTCTCCTGCCCTCCAGACTCCACGGTAGTACCGCCCGGGGGAGCGGTAGTACCGCTGTGATCAGCGGTAGTACCGCCCTTTGCGGGGCTGTTTTGGGGGTAACGGTTGGATTGTCCCCCCCCCCCACTATATAAGGGGGTCTTCTTCCCCATTCTACCTTATCTCTTGAGCTCGTGTTCTTCCCCCATTATTGACCTTCTTCGAGCTTGCTAACTCTCAATCCCTCCATGGATTCTTGCTAGTTTTTGAGGGAAAAGAGAGAGGAGATCTACGTCTCACAATAAGCGAGACATAGGTGTGCCCTGCCGGCAAGGAATCCGTTCGTGCATCATCATGATTATGTCACTTTTGTTTGCAGGGATATGTGGGTCTTTTTTTAACACAATATAGATGTAAATGCAGACGCCTATACATACCCACATACACTCGCCTTTATGAGCATCTCCGAGGGAATGAGCCGGCACATCATTTTAAGATTGAAGAAGTTGCCTCAGACGTCTTCTTAGTCTACGGAAATGTCTCCTCCTACTGAATGTAGATTGCCGGAGGGCCTGAAATAAATTCAGAAAAATGCGACCACCGGTGTTAAGTATATGACTTGAAGCGTGATGGGCCAGGGATATCACTGTCCTTCTAATCATCCAATCATAAGTTGGTCCGCACGGGAATCTTGAGTTGTACCATGTTTTGGATTTGTACTATACGTATCTGCTTACACACGGTACAGTTCTGATTTTCCCGTCTGCCTGGTAATTACTCGGGAGACGATCAGACACTCAGTTAGAGGGTCCGGTAGTAAGCTGATCACTCACTGGCCGCATGCATACCAGCATACGCTGGCAGGCTACCTGTTGGTTAATTTGCGCTTCTAGACTTCTAGTGACTAGGTCCAGAATTGTATTTGATCAAATCAATGTATGCATGCAGCCAATCAACATCAAGACAGTGGCAAAACCGTCCTGAGCCGGCCATGCATGAGTTCCACCAATGGAGGGGCGGTGTACGCTATGCCCGCTCGTCGTCACCCTAGGTATTACCTTGATTTGATCGTATATATTTTCGGCAGCAAATCCCATAAATACCATCGACTCATCGAGTAAATATACACAATATTCCTGCAGCCAGCCGACAATATCGAGCACAAGTTCACCAGTGATTTCATTAAATTCTCGCGAGGAGCTGAGCGAGGAGGGGTTGATGGCGAAGACGTCGTGGCCTGAGGTGGTGGGGTGGCCGGAGCTGAACGCGGCGGACCAGATCAACACCGACCGGCCGGACGTGTCGGTGGGGTTCTACATGGAGGGCTCCCCGCTGCCGTCCGGGTACGACCCCCGGCGCGTAGTCATCATCGTCAACGCGTCCGGCGTGGTCATCAGGACCCCCGTCGTCGGCTAGCTGCTGCCCTTCAGTCCGGCTGGGTACGTACATGCGGGGGTGTGCATGCTAACACTCCCTGCAACCTGAGTACACTAGAGCTGTTGTGTTCCCTATACGAACGTGCATATGTATCCCAGCTGTTGGGGGTTCTGTATGTGGCCTGTAATCCCTTGATCATGAGGTGCACAGGAATAAATTTCAAGGAAACTCCATTTTGATCTTCTTTTCTATATGAGCAAATCAAAAAACAAGGAGGCAGCCCTCAATGCAAGAATCATTATACCATTCACATTGTTAGACTTTTGTGATGTTAAAACTGGATATCACCAAAGCCTTTGACACGGTGGGCTGGGCCTTGTTACTCGAGATCCTCACCAAGGTGGGGTTCAGACAGAGGTGGTTAGCTTGGGTGGCGGGGCTCCTGGCCTCGGCCTCCACGAGGGTGCTTCTAACCGGTGTGCCTGGCAAGGTGATTTTCAGCCGGCGAGATTTGCGGCAGGGGGCCCTTCCCCCCCTGCTTTTTGTCATTTCCATGGACGGGCCTCACTATCTTTTTGAAAGGACGACGAGATGTGTTTGCTATCGAAGCTTGCTCGTTCGGGATTGCGCAACCACACCTCCATATATGCTGATGAGGTTGTCACCTTCATCGAGCCAGATATGCTCAGCCTCAAGGCATGCACGGCGATCCTCGAGACTTTTGTCTGGGCTTTACACCAACTTTGCAAAATTGGGAGGGTGCGGCAGCAACTGTGATGCCCTGTTCTTCAATTCCCTTACCAGTAATTTGGGTTGCCTCTCGGCCTTCATAAGCCTTCGACGGCGATCTTGCGGCCGCTAGTGGATAGATTGTCAGGCTGCATAGCTTCCCTTCTATATCGTGGTGGACGTATGAACCTGTTAAAACCTACGCTCTCAGCAATGCCGGTGCATTCCATGCTTGCACTTGATATGCCAGCAAGATCCCTCAAGGACATGATCAAGATTTGTCATGGGTTTCTTTGGAAGGGAATCAATGACGTTCAGGGCGGACATTACCTAATGGCTTGGGACAAGGTCTGCATGCCAAAAGATCTAGGCGGCCTTGGGATCCCAAACCTTCGGCTGCTCAACATAGCCTTCCATGCTAAGATTGTCGTGGTTGCGGCCCACGGTGGCTGAGAATCCATGGGGAGAGTTCAACATCCAGGTGCCTGCAGAATCTCTCGCGATCTTCAATGCCGCCACTAGATCCATCACTGGGGCCGATAGATCTGTGCTCTTCTGGACTGATTGGTGGCTACCAGCAGGCTGCATCTGCGACATCGCACCATGCCTATTCGCCTCAATTCATGCTAGGGTAGCTCGATCCTGCACGGTGAGACAAGGGGTACGAGGAGAGTGGTGGAGGGATGTTAGATCTCAATGCAAATACACTCCGGGAGTTTCTTCAAAGGACGGAGTGGAGGGCCGTCATTCCGCTTGAGGACGACTTGGCCGATGTGAGGGTGACCGCTGGTTCTCAACCCGGACACCCCTGCAAGGCTTTCTTTGGCGGCCGTGTGGCGACAGCCGGAACATATTAGGTTTGGCGTTCACGTGCACACCCTCGACTTGCTAGATGCTTGCTTGGCTAGCCTTGCAAGTTAGGTGTTGGACGACAGACAGATTGCAGTTCCAGGGCCTGCCACACGCCTAGGCTTGCCGATTTTTTGATCAGGAGCTAGAGTTGCTATAACATATTTTGCTAGGATGTATGTTTGCTCGACAAGTTTGGCACACAGTGCTTGGGTTATGGTGGCTTGGACACTGGATGCCTTCGCCTGATATGGAGCCGCTCCAATGGTGCCAAGAGCACGGGTATGCAGTTGGAGAGGGACGCTTGGGCCGGTATCATCTTGGTCACCTGGACCATTTGGACGCATCGGAATGATGTGGTCTTCAACGGGGCTATCCCAACTGTAAACGTAGTGTTGCAACGTATCCATGATGAGGGGAGCAACTGGAGTACCGCATCACTCTTTAGAGATACGCGTTTTGGGTGCATTCTAATGCCGATGGACAGATCGAGAAGTACTGTGTAGTCCGCATGTCGTTCTCTCTTCTTGGCCTCCATGCAGGCCTTGTAGCCTCTATGGCGTTGTAACTCGTCATTTTCGGCTTTCCTTCTATGAGCTTGATACGTCTTCGAGGATGTATCCTTGAAAAAAGTTTTTTTCATACCAGCAAGACTCTGCTTTTACATTAAACATAGAGGGAAAAAGGTTAAAAAAATACAAGGATTTTCAAACAATAACCAGAAAAAAGAAAAGAACAAGAAATGTCACTCTAGCTAGAAGTTTGGTGGTGCAGGTGTTCCTTTGTACTTAATACAAACCTTTTTAATATATTGGGTCCCTAATAGATTTGGGTCCTAATACACATTGTACATTTTTTTTACATCCAGAAGATTTTTTATATAGAAAATTAACAGTTTCCAAACACATGATTAAAATTTTCGAAAACTTATATTTTTATGTCGACTTTTGTCCATACACATCGTACATTTTTAACACATTTTACGTATATATCAAAAACATTTTTCCATACCCATTTAACATTTTTCAAATGCATGATTAATATTTTTCAAAAATTTATGTGCAGTGTTTTTTAAAATATACATTTAGAATATGTGGAAGTATAACCAAAAGTAAAAAAGGAGGAATAAAAAACAAAAACAAAAATCTGAAGACAAGAAACAGTGAAAAAATGATCGCTTTTGAGGCCTGTGGCCTCCCGCACGCTGGTTGGCCCTGTAGCGTGCTCACTTCAGGCGAGGCGTAGGCGCGCCAGATTCTTCGTTCGTGGAAATGCTATATCTCGCTTCTCGCGAGATAGAGCACCACATCCTGTCAAGTGTTTCGCTAGCGCGTTCTACTGGGCCGTGCCACAACACATTTCAGCAATTCCCGGTTTGGGGAACCTTCCATTCGGTTGTAGGAATGTTCTAGGTAATTTTTCCTTTCCTTTTTGTGTTTACCTGCAATTTTTATTGGTTTTCACAATATCAAAATGGTCATTTTCCATTTTTATTTTTTCATCTACAAATTTTCTTCCCCTTCTTTTCTTTTTCAGATATGTTTCAACTTCTTTTAATAGATGTTGAACATTTTCCCCACTGAACATGTTTCCCCACTTAACATTTTTCAAATACATGTTAAATATAATTTAAATACATGCTAGAATATTTATCGCATGCATGTTGAGCATTTTTTAATACATGTTCAACATTATTTAAACACATGTTGTACATTTTTCAAATACAAGTCAAATACATGGCGAACATTTTTCTGAAAATATGTTGAACAATACAGGATGTCATTTTCGTAATACATGACGAACATTTTTTAAATACGTGATTAGTATTTTAACACAAGATGAAAATTTAAGTAAATTCAGTGCAAACATTCTGGAGTATATGACGGACATTTTTAACCCACAATGGACATTTTAATACGAGATGAACATTTATATAAATTAATGAAATTAAAATATTTTATTTCATTTATATATAAATGTACATTTTTCTGAAATGGGACAATTACATTTGTGCCCTTAATTGGAACCCACTACTCACATTTACCCCTAATTCTGAAGTGTGCTCAGATTTGCCCCTCTTTCGCTAAGTGCGGTTATAGAAATGCCCTTCTGTAGATTTTCGTCCAGTCAAAGGCCTCTAACCGTTAAGTGCGCGTATAGAAAAATCTAACAGTCAAAGGCTTTTGACCGGATAAAAAATGTACAGAAGGGCATTTCTATAACCGCACTTGACGGAAGAAGGGAAAATTTGAGCACACTTCAGAATTAGGGGTAAATGTGAGTATGTGGTTTGAGTTAGGGGCTGAAATGTAAATGACCCTTCTGAAATATATATGTAAGGAAAAAGAATAATATAAGTAACGTGTGATCAATAAACGCATTTAACTGCCTACTTATGCATTCTCTGTGATTACACGATCCGCGGGAGACAATGTGGCATACTTGGTACTCCCTCCGTTCCAAAATAAGTGTCTTAATTTTCATATAACTTTGTAGTAAAGTTAGTACAAAGTTGAGACATTTATTTTGGGACGGAGGGAGTATACATTATCAAATCTAGGTGAATAAAATAAGTAACATGTGATCCACGTGTGTAATACCTGAGGCAACATATAACTCGGAAAGTGTTATACTTGTCTATAGACCATTGATGGAACTCAGATCTACTTCTCATGTTAATCTATGCCGACCTGTCGATGCAAATTTTATCGAATAACTTCTTGCTACAAAAAACTTGTTAATACATGATAGTCCTAGTCCGTCATAGATTAGTCAAGAATTGTCATGTGTGTCCATCCAAGACGGATTTGAAATCCATCATTTATATCACGTCATAATTTGATATCGTACCTTCCATGACGGTTCTTGGCCGTCATTGATCTGCCCCAGGCTTGCCAAACCCAAACTAGATTGTGACAGAACAAACCGTCGCCGAATTACATGATGTGGAAGCAATATGAGCGTCTACATGGATCTGACGTCGAGGCCAACATGGCCCATTTAGTAACGAACGCCGGTTTTGGCCCAATAATTTCGGTCTAGTCCAACCAATTAGTTGTTTAGTTGTTTATCTTTGTCCTGGCAATTAGGCTATCTGCTTTTTTAGTCCAACCCATTAGCCTCTCTTTATGTCCAGCCCGTTTTCTCGATGCAGCACAATTTCTGACCAGACAAACAAATTATATTCATTCAAAAAATAGCATTTGTTCATATAATTAATATTACAAAGTTCCAACAACCTAATCTAATTTCAAAAAATAAAGCTTAATATCTAAACATCACAAGCATATCTAGAAAGTTCTATAAGCATTTTTTTAAATTCGAGTAGCATGACTTCGTTGAAAATGATCTACTAGCTAATTTTAATCTCCAACACTACACCACCGCTTCCAGGCAGCTATTTGGACCCAAGTAATTCCTGATAAAAAAAACTCCAATCTCCAGTAACACGGACTAACTGCCAAACCTGCATAGAATCCAAAACACATACAAAATTATAATAAGTTATAACAGCAAGGTCCCAATGAATCTAGAGAGTAATAATATTAGTTGATTTTCCAAGAAATCATCTTTTGGACACACCACTATTATATTTAGGTGCCATGAAAATGTGGGGGACGCGCACTAAAAAAGGCAGACTAGTTACAAGTTAAAATAATTGTTCTATAAATGTGACATTTTATCATCCAAACATAGAAAGGCCAACATCATTTTAGAACAAGGATGGACAGATAATTCCATATTCATCAAGTACAACAAGTTTATATGCACGTGACAGGGCTTGTATATCAAAATGCATGATTCACTCAAAATGAATGATGCACGTGACAAGGCTTATATGTAGTTCATAATTAACAAAACATGAAAATAGTAATATTGGTGGCATAAGCTAATTGCTGTCAATAAACTTGCTTTTTGCATGTAATGTAAAATAAAAACACTCAAAGGCAAGATCATTTTAGGAAATTAAATGACCCACTTAGTGATATTATTATGCTAGAGTAGAATTGTTTACAAAGACCAAATATTCGCAAACATTAGACCATAACGTTCACATCTAGATTTAGTTTGACTCTTTCAGACCATAACCTTCACATCTAGATTAACCACACATGGGAATTGTGAAGAACAGTAACACATGTTGGAAGAAAAAAATGATGCATTCTCCCATTTACTGATTAGCCTTCATGCCATACAAGGTACATAATCATATCTGCCCACACTTCAATATGAGATGCAATAAACATTTGTGACAGAGCATATGTTGAAATTTTTTACATGCAACTTCCTAATTATTCTCTTTAAAGTAAAATTAATATAAGGGAAAGTATTATAAAATAAGGTACATGACATTGAACCAACTAAACTAAAATCATGTTAAAATGTAACCATTAGTTAATGATACGCAAAAATATTAACATGATTTTCTAAATGAAGATCAGTTGCTTTCTGTAAAGAGCCCTCAGATGAAAATGTATGAAGTAAATAATTCAAGGGAATATACAGATATCTCTTTTTTTTCTTTAGTTCTGATTGTATACATAAATTTTTTACTTTAACTTAGCACACCATTGAGTAATTATTCTTTCCAGTAGGCTTTAACCAATGAAGTGGTGTGAATAATACCAAGAAATAGGGAATATGCTAGTAATAACACTGACATTTTGAGACTAGACAAATGCAATATGTAGTAGATCGAACACTCTAAATCTGAAGCGGAAATAATATACCATCTATTAGTAATCTTAAAGAAAAGCACGCAATCTTCACTTCCATCGCTCCTTCAGATTGCAATTTATTGTAGATGCATATCCAGAAACACAATAGTACATAATCCATCACCTCTGTTGTAATAAGCAAAACAAATAGGATCAACTAAACTGTTAGATTGCAAAACCAAAGAAGAAGGGGGAACGGAAAGATTATTTAGACAACTGTATTAGGAAGTTCGGTAATAATTGAATAAGACATCAAGGCAGTAATGAATTCATTTCAATGATTTCACTTTGTGTCACCTATTTGAAGCGCCAAAAAGCCGAAGGACCGAGGAAGTCCCGGCAGAATTAAGATGCATACTTTCTGGTGCATGCAACAACAAGCGTTGGAGGATTTTAGCGTCAAACAAGAGAAATATAATAAGCCTGCTAAGCTTACAGCCAGCATGGTGGGTATCCAAGATATCGTTTCTTGGTATATTTGGAAGTCCTTTTAGTTCTGGACTTATTTTGTTGCCGCGTTTATTTGCACTGGTGGCCAACTTTGACGCCCAGTGTATGTAATATGTTGCTTTGTTGTTGCCTATATTGGTACAGGTCGCAAACTTTAATGCCAAGTGGATGTAATATGTGTAATAGCCGTAATAGCCTAGCGTTCGTTGCTTGCTTATTTATTTATGTATAGCCTTCTTTATTTATTTCCTTATAGTCACTACAGTTATTTTTCCTTGGTTTTATAGTGGCCGCAATAACCTTGAGCCCACATATGCTCCGTGGTAACCATTGGCCACCTACATGTCATATGATCCATGGGCCACAGGTGGGCCTTTCTATTCGTGGGCCACACCTGGACCGCAATATGGGCCATAAAAGGGCTAAAAGCGGACGGTCCATTTATGAGCCCAATACATAACGGGTCGTTAATAGGCCAGAAGACATCAAAGGCTTAATACTATCGACATGCATAACGGGCCACTAATGGGCCGGAATACACGACGGGAAGAAACAACCCAAAGGATTAACGGGCCACAAATAGGCCGAATGTAACCACACACTGAATTTGGGCCAGAAGTAGAACATGTTGTTAAAGGACAGAAAGTAATTGAGGGCCGGAACTGAGCCCAAGAGTTTATGGGCGCTTAAAAGGCCGAAATTTAACACGGGTTGGAGACGGACCAACTGTATCATGGTTTGTTAATGGGTCCATAGCCATTTACTGTTCTTTATGGTCTAGAATCACACGTGTCGGTAATGGGCCAATAGATACAAAAGGCCTCATATGGATCGAAAGACGTCACGAGTCACACATGGGCCGAAAGTGTGAACGGGATGGAATCAAATTGGACAGCCCAAATGACCCTAATTGGCTAAATTTGGACAGGCCATAATGGTCGTGCATACCCAGATCGTAAATGGGCCATATGCAAATAGGCCGTTAATAGGCTTTGAGTGGGCTGGCCTACTAACTTTTAACCAAGTCAAGTGGGCCGGCCTTTTTAACCTAAATGGGCCACTATTGGGCCGTGCCAAATGTCGACATTTCATAGGCGCGTTTTTCCAATGCATGGATGACATCTGTCATAACACATAGCTAACACGTGGTTCCATTGGTGAATGAGAATTTGACACATGGAAAATCGTCATTGGCCGGGGCTGTTAACAGGTATCGAATCCAGAACTGGCACCCGATAGCTTAACCACGACCCATACGGTGGATGCCACGTGTCGGTTACCCTTAACGAAAACACTTCCATGATGCGTCATTTATCATCACAAAAGTGAACACTTCCGCGACAACACATGTATGACTATCTTACTCCGTCATAACATTGTCACGGACGTACATGCTTGACAGGAAACGTGACCTACTGTGACAAACATGTATTATCACGAAAGTGTTTTTTACAGTGCCTCCTCTTGGCTTTGAGGAGAAACGTAAATATATTGCAGGGAATTTGAATAATTTATCTTCAGATGTTGATTCTCTCTTACTAGATGATGCTTCAGAACCTGCACCTATGGGCCTTCAAGTCTAAAAAAACCACTTTGAAACTGATATGGCCAACTCTTTATAAATTCATGTACCTATGAATGGGTTTTCTTGATCTGTAGCATTCTTCTAAATCCAAACAAGTTTGAGTGGGCCTCATTGATACGTCTCCAACGTATCTATAATTTTTTATTATTCCTTGCTATTTTATTATCAATCTTGGATGTTTTATAATAATTTTATAGTCATTTTATATCATTTTTTGGTACTAACCTATTGACATAGTGCCAACTGCCAGTTGCTGTTTTTTCCAGGTTTTTTACATCGTAGGAAATCAAGATCAAACGGAGTCCAAATGTCACGAAACTCCATGATGATTTTTTATGGGCCAGAAGGAAGGCAATGGGCCCTGGCTGCACCTGGGGGGTGCCCCGAGGGGGGCACAACCCACCAGGGCGCACCAAGAGGCCCAAGCGCGTCCTGGTAGGTTGTGCCCACCTCGGGTGCCCCCCGGACCGCCTCTTTGCTCTATAAATACCACAATATCCCAGAAACCCTAGAACATGCGTCGAAATATTCATCCAGCCGCCGCAGAGTCCAGAACCACCAGATCCAATCTAGACACCATCACGGAGGGGTTCACCACTTCCACTGGTGCCTCTCTAATGATGCGTGAGTAGTTCTTTGTAGATCTTCGGGTCTGTAGTTAGTAGCTAGATGGCTTTCTCTCTCTCTCTCTCTCTCTCTCTCTCTCTCTCTCTCTCTCTCTCTCTCTCTCTCTCTCTCTCTCGCTGAATTCTCAATACAATGGTCTCTTGGAGATCCATGTGATGTAACTCTTTTGCGGTGTGTTTGTTGGGATCTGATGAACTTTAAGTTTATGATCAGTCATATATCCATGAAAGTTATTTGAGTTTCTTTGATCTCTTATATGCATGATCTCTTATAGCCTCGTATTTCTTCTGTGATATTTGGGTTTTGTTTGGCTAACTTGATCTATTTATCTTGCAATGGGAAGAGGTGCCCGGTAGTGGGTTGGATCTTACGATGCTCGATGCCAGTGACAGAAGGGGAAACGACACGTATGTATCGTTGCTACTAAGGATAAAAAGATGGGATCTATATCTACCGCCATATAGATAAGCGGATCTCGTCTACATAATGTCATCGTTCTTATTGCATTACTCCATTTTTTCATGAACTTAATACACTAGATGCATGCTGGATAGTGGCCGATGTGTGGAGTAATAGTAGTAGATGCAGGCAGGAGTCTGTCTACTAATCTTGGACGTGATGCCTATGTAATGATCATTGCCTGGATATCGTCATAATTATTTGAAGTTCTATCAATTGCCCAACAGTAATTTGTTTACCCACCGTTTGCTATTTTTCTCGAGAGAAGCCACTAGTGAAACCTACGGCCCCGGGGTCTTCTTTCTCATATATTTGCCCAGCGATCTACTTTTCCTTTGCATTTTTATTCAGATCTAATAAACCAAAAATACAAAAATACTTGCTGTGTTTTATCTTTATTTATTTTATTTGGCGTTCGATTTATCAATCTACTACAATTTACCTCACGTCCGCTTGCCAATTTCTGGCGCCGTTACCCGAAAGGGGTTGACACGTGATGTTTATGTTGTGTTGCTTGGTTCTCCTACTGGTTCGATACCTTGGTTTCATAACTGAGGGAAATACTCTACCGTCGCTGTGCTACATCATCCCTCCCTCTTCGGGGAAATACCGACGTAGTTCCAGCTACCATCAAGGATAATTTCTGGCGCCGTTGCCGTGGAGGATCTTCAACATAACCAGGTTCCTAATCACAAATCTCATCTCCTCGCAATTTACATTATTCGCCATTTGCCTCTCGTTTTCGTCTCCCCCACTTCACAAAATTTGCCGTTTTATTCGCCCTCTTTTTCGTTCGCCTTTTTCTCGTCAGATCTCATATTTGCTTGTGTTGCCATGTGCCTTCTATTTGCTTGCATCTTTGCTTGCTAAGGATCTGTTGATATGGATCCTCATCCACTTGCTAATCTTTTCAAAAGATCCAATTATGATGAACCTATTCCTAGTGAATTGAGTTCACTAGATTATCTTTATGAAGTTTTGCTTGAGACTCGTGAATCTAAAAATTGTGATGAAGAAATTTATGAAGTGATTCATGATAGCTCCTTGAATGAAAAGTATGATTACAATAATTTTACTATAAATTCTATTGATGTCAATTGTGCTAATAATATGCAAAACCCCAAGCTTGGGGATGCTTGTTTTGTCATGTCCGCTACTTATTGCAATGATCATGATTGGGGTGATAATGTTTCTTACGATCTTGAAATTTTATTTAAGACTCATGAGGAATATGTTTGTGATAATATTGAAAGTGGGTTTGGAAGAGTGTCAACTTTACCTAAAAATAATCCCACATATTTGGAGAGTGTTCAATCTTATGAAATTTTTGATGAAAGTGGGTTTGGAGAGGTCATGACTTTATTTGATGATAATCCCACTATTTTGGAAGAGTGTCAACTTTGCATGCATGTGGATCATAAAGAGAAAATTTTATATGATAGTTATATTATTGAATTTGATTATGATCCTTCATATAATTATTATGAGAGAGGAAAGTACGGATGTAGAAATTTTCATGTTATTAAATTTCCTCTCGTTGTTTTGAGATTGTCAATGTTTTACTCCTCTCCTTTGCATATGCTAGATATTTGTTGTCTTGATAATTTTTTTCCTATAAAATTCCTATGCATAGGAAGTATGTTAGACTTAAATGTGTTTGTCACATATTTGATGGTGCTCTCTTTGTGTTTCAGTTCTTATCTTTAGTGTGAGCATCGTTGAAATCTTAAGCCTATCTTAATGGCTATAAAGAAAGAGCTTGTTGGGAGGCAACCCAATGAATAAATTTTATTTTTGCTTTCTGTTTTTGTGTGTTTGCACAATTATGCTACTGTTATGATTGTGTTTTTTATGTTTTAATTAGTGTTTGTGCCAAGTAAAGCCTATAGGATCTTCTTGGGTGATAGTTGTTTGATCTTGCCGAAAAAGACAGAAACTTTGCGCTCATGAAAATAATTTTCATAAATCACAGAAAAGAGATTTTTCCCTGATTCTTTTTGAAGAAGATTAATATACAAATTACCCTTGTCTTCCTATTTTTGTAGAATTTTGGAGTTCCAGAAGTATTCGTAAAAGTTAGGTTACTACAGACTGTTCTGTTTTGACAGATTCTGTTTTCTTTGTGTTGTGTGCTTATTTTGATGGCTCTATGGTTTTCTTTGATGAGTTTTTGCCATAGAAAAGTTGGAATACAGTAGATATAATACAAAAACAAAATATGAATTGGTTTGATACAACACTTATAGTAGTAATTTATTTTTCTTACACTAACGGATCTCACGAAGGTTTTGTTGAGTTTTGTGTGATTGAAGTTTTCAAGTTTTGAGTTATCTTACGATGGATGAAGGAAGGATGTAAGAGCCTAAGCTTGGGGATGCCCCGGCATCCCAAGCTATTATCCAAGTATGAGCAACGAACTAATCTTGGGGATGCCCGCGAGTGGCGTCCCTGCTTTCTTCCAACAACTATCGGTATTTTACTCGAGGCTATATTTTTATTCGTCACATGATATGTGTTTTGCTTGGAGCGTCTTGTATGATATGTGTCTTTTCTTGTTTTATTTTGTGTTTTAAGTCATCAATCCTTGCTGGACACACCTATTTGAGAGAGCTAAAATTATATCATGACTTATTAGAATTGCTCTCTATGCTTCACTTAAATCTTTTATGAGCTAGGACTTGCTCTAGTGCTTCACTTATATCTTTTTGAGCACGGTGTGCTTTGTTATTTTTGAATAAATGCTCTCTTGCTTCACTTAGATTTATTTGAGAGTTAGTAAAATTTTGAAGAAATTCTCTCTTGCTTCACTTAAATTATTTTGAGTGAAAGAAAATTTGTTATGCTCATGATCTTCACTTATATTTGTTTGAGCTTATGAAAAGCAACACATGAAAATTAGTCCCAAACTGATAGATATCCAAGAAGGATAAAGTAAAATAAAATGTCATGAAGATCATTGGACAAAATAAACTTGATTCTTAGTAATAGTTTTGAGATATGATGATGTGATATGTGAGTTATGTTGATGAGTAATTGTGCTCTAGTAAGAATATTGGTGTTAAGGTTTGTGATTCCCTATGCATGCACGAAAGTCAAAAATCATGCAATGAAATTATATCCTACTTGTGGTGCATTATTCGGTGTTAATTATACTTAATGCTTGCTTATGAGATCATTCGTTTCTTGGTTGGTCGCTTCCCAATCTTTTGCTAGCCTTCACTTTGCACCAAGTATGATCTCTACTTGTGCATCCAAAATCCTTTAAACCAGTTTTGCTACACGAGTCCACTATATCTACCTATATGCGGTATTCTTTTGTCGTTCTAAGAAAATTTGCATGTGCCATCTCTAATTTTCAAAATAAATTTCTCTTTTGTGTGTTTGTTTCGCTCGCGGAACGGTAACGGCTGGCTAATATTTTCCATGCTAGATGTGTTATTCTCAAGATGAGTGTTTATTCACTTGTCATTGCATGAGAGTAAGGCAAAGGTTTTAGGGGTGCCCAGTCCCGAAATGCAAAAAAAAAGAATTGAATTTACTTTATGTTGTCAAATAATAAATTCCTTGGAAAGTGTTGGTATGGAGGGCACCCGTGGATACGGTTAGCCATGGAAAGTGAAAGAATGGTGGAAAAAGGAATAAACTTTATTTTTTGTTTGGGAACTGCCTATGGCATATCTAGCATGGAAAGTGTTCGAAACTCTAAGTCACTTTCATTGGTGGGATAGATACACCTCCCAAAATGTTTTTATCTCTAATTTTTCGCTTTGAGCTCTGGCACCTCTACAAATCCCTACTTCCCTCTGCGAAGGGCCTTTCTCTTACTTTATGCAATTTTTATTTTTTAAATTTGAGTCTCCATCTTCTCTCAAAAAAAGCACCAACTAGGAGGCAATATGATCGTGCTCAAGTATTGGGTGTAGTTAATATTCGAGTGTGTTTCATAAATGGATCAATGTTTGAGCATGATGGGCTAGGGATAACTTATTTTAGCGTTGATATTTTGAAAGACATGGTTGCTTGTTGATATGCTTGAGTATCTAAATTATTATGTCAAAACTAGACTATTGCTTTGAATCACATAAAAGTCCAAATGTCCATGCTATAAAGAAAAGAATATGATATGACTTGATGAATAGCACTCCACATCAAAAAAATTGTTTTTATCACTTACCTACTCGAGGACGAGTAGGAGTTAAGCTTGGGGATGCTGATACGTCTCCAACGTATCTATAATTTTTGATTGTTCCTTGCTGTTTTATTATCAATCTTGGATGTTTTATAATCATTTTATAGTCATTTTATATCATTTTTGGTACTAACCTATTGACATAGTGCCAAGTGCCAGTTGTTGTTTTTTTCCATGTTTTTTACATCGCAGGAAATCAATATCAAACGGAGTCCAAATGCCACAAAACTCCACGATGATTTTTTATGGGCCAGAAGGAAGGCAATGGGCCCTGGTTGCACCTGGAGGGTGCCCCGAGGGGGGCACAACCCACCAGGGCGCGCCCTGGTGGGTTGTGCCCACCTCTGGTGCCCCCCGGACCGCCTCTTTGCTCTATAAATACCACAATATTCCAGAAACACTAGAACAGGCGTCGAAATATTCATCCAGCCGCCATAGAGTCCAGAACCACCAGATCCAATCTAGACACCATCACGGAGGGGTTCACCACTTCCATTGGTGCCTCTCCGATGATGCGTGAGTAGTTCTTTGTAGACCTTCGGGTCTGTAGTTAGTAGCTAGATGGCTTTCTCTCTCTCTCGCTGAATTCTCAATACAATGGTCTTTTGGAGATCCATATGATGTAACTCTTTTGCGGTGTGTTTGTTGGGATCTGATGAACTTTGAGTTTATGATCAGTCATATCTTTTTATATCCATCAAAGTTATTTGAGTTTCTTTGATCTCTTATATGCATGATCTCTTATAGACTCGTATTTCTTCTCCGGTATTTGGGTTTTGTTTGGCCAACTTGATCGATTTATCTTGCAATGGGAAGAGGTGCTGGGTAGTGGGTTCGATCTTACGGTGCTCGATCCCAGTGACAGAAGGGGAAACGACACGTATGTATCGTTGCTACTAAGGATAAAAAGACGGGATCTATATCTACTGCCATATAGATAAACGGATCTTGTCTACATCATGTCATCGTTCTTATTGCATTACTCCGTTTTTCCATGAAGTTAATACACTAGATGCATGCTGGATGGCGGTTGATGTGTGGCGTAATAGTAGTAGATGCAGGCAGGAGTCGGTCTACTAATCTTGGACGTGATGCCTATGTAATGATCATTGCCTGGATATCGTCATAATTATTTGAAGTTCTATCAATTGCCCAACAGTAATTTGTTTACCCACCGTTTGCTATTTTTCTCGAGAGAAGCCACTAGTGAAACTTACGGCCCCTGGGTCTTCTTTCTCATATATTTGCCTTGCGATCTACTTTTCCTTTGCAGTTTTATTCAGATCTATTAAACCAAAAATACAAAAATACCTTGCTGTGTTTTATCTTTATTTATTTTATTTGGCGTTCGATTTATCAATGTACTACAATTTACCTCACGTCCGCTTGCTAATTTCTGGCGCTGTTACCCGAAAGGGATTGACAACCCCTTTAACACGTTGGGTTGCGAGGTGTTGTTATTTGTGTGCAGGTGTTGTTTACGTTGTGTTACTTGGTTCTCCTACTGGTTCGATACCTTGGTTTCATAACTGAGGGAAATACTCTACCGTCGCTGTGCTACATCATCCCTCCCTCTCCGGGGAAATACCGACGTAGTTCCAGCTACCATCACTCATCCTTTCCGAAGTCTCAAATGTGGTCCATTATTATATCTACCTCTAACCAGTTGAATCTTGTTGATTTTTTTCATCCCTCATTGCCCCACCCCTCTTTTCTGGCTATTGTATTAGTGCGGGAGGGGAACTTGGAGCATCAGGACACAGTTTCTTGCTCCACCCCAAGGTCACTCCTCCTCTGCAGTGGTTGTCACTACTAGTGCTCTTCACCTGAAAGGCAAGAGGAAGGATAGAGTCCCCACTGTGGACACTGAGGTGAGAAGAAGTATGAATGAAATCTTGTAAATAGAAAAATTGCATGGCCTGTTATGTTGACTATCCAAAAATTTATAATAAAGTAGTCAAGAACATAAATGTTTCTTACTACAAGGTTGATCCCAAGGATACTACTGAAGACATCCTGGAAAAAAAAGAAGGCCAAGAGAGGAGGCAAGGAAGGTGCTTCTGATTCCTAGTAGTCAGGGCAGTTCAAGTCAGAAATCTTCTCCCATGATGCTGGACATTAGGAAAAATATGAGAGAGCGGTGTGTCTGGATGAACTAGCTTTTATGTAATAATGGGGAAGTGTACCGTTGCTAGTTTGGAAACTTCCAGAGGTTGGTCTTTTGTGTTCTCTTTGATCTAGATCATCAGGAGAAAGTGCCTTTGCTCCAGACCTTGTTTTTTCTGGATAGAAAACGGAACATCCTAAACTAGCATTGCACAGGTCTTAATTCTCATGATAAATGGCTTGCCCTCACCAACAAGATTGAAGAATCTGGTTGCTTTATTGTCTACCTTGAAGAAACATAAAGGGAGCTTTTGATAGTGCTTACATTAAAAACTTTTGCACAAGAAGATTTTCTAAGTTTGATTGTGTGCCCTTTCTTGGTGCCTCGAGAGGGCTTCTCATTTGTTGGAATGATAACCTCTTTCAAGGGTACACTCTCTTTTAAAATGATTTTTTTCCATCTCCATCCAGTTCACCTCCTCTCTTACTAGTGCTTAATGGATTCTCACTAATATTTATGGTCCCTACCAAGAGGAAGCTAGAACAAATTTCATTGATGGTTTAAAAAATATTCAGATGCCATATGATGTTGACTGGATTATTGTTAGGGACATTAATAATATTGGATATCCCAATAATAGAAAAAGGGACTTAGGTGACACTAATAACATGATGAAATTTAATGAGGCTATCAAAAACTTAGCTTTGGTGGAAATACCTCTCGAAGGCAGAAACTTCACTTGATCTAATATGCAAGGTGACTCCCTTTAGGAATGACTTGATTGGTTCTTCACCTCTGAGAATTGGACAACCAGCTATCCCAATACTTTAGCCCTTACTCTATCAAGACCTATCTCTGATCACATCTCCTCTGTTATCCAGATTGGTACTTCCATCCCTAAATCACCTCTTTTCAGGTTTGAAAATTTCTAGCTTGAACATCACGACTTCAAAACAGTGGTTAAGAATCTTTGGGACCAGGATGTCCAAGAAGTAGATAGTGCTAAAGTTATTACAGCAAAGCTCAAGAGGCTCGAAAAGGGTTTAACATTTTGGTCAAGGAACCTCTCTAACCTATCTACAAACATCAAGGATGCTAATGAGCTCATCTTCTTTTGGGATTTCATTGAGGAGTTTAGATATTTGAGTCTAGGGGGGGCAATGGTAGAGATATTATTAAATCTCATTTTCTTCAACTTCTTTCTCACCAAAGAATTAATTGGAAGCAGGGAGCCAATTAGATGGGTCAAATTTGGAGATGAAATGACTAAATTATTCAAAGCTAAAGCAACCATCAAGCATAGACATAACATGATTTCCATGCTTCTAGATGAGAATGGGGATGAACATTAATTTTGATGACACTGCCAAAGCTGCCCTTCTATGGAGGGACTTCAAGGGCAGATTGGGGACCTCCCTCCCTACCAGCAGTCTTCTTCAAATCAACAGTTTAATCTCCCAGCAAGAAGAATTAAGTTGCCTAGAGGTATCCTTCTCCAAAAATTAAATTGATGATGTCATTCTCAATCTTCTTAGTGATAAGTCACTTGGCTCTGATGGTTTCAATGGTGCCTTCATCAAGTCTTGTTGGGATATTATTTGCAAGGATTTCTAGGCTCATTGAAGGTTTCTATTTTGGAAGAGTTAATCTGCTGAGTATTAGTGCCTCCTATATTACCTTGATCCGTAAGAAGGATGCTCCTCTGAATTCCAGTGATTACACGCCAATCTCTTTGTTGAATTGTTCCATAAATATCATCACCAAGCTCCTAGCCAACAGACTCCAGCAAGTCATTCTCAAACTAGTCCACACAAATTGATATGGATTTCTTAGAAGTAGAGCCATTCGAGACTACTTAGCTTGGGCCTTTGAATATTTGCATTGATGACATCAGTCAAAAAGAGAACTCCTGGTTCTTAAGTTGGACTTTGAAAAAGCTTCATATCTTATTGAGCATAGCACTATCCTAGAAATTCTGCAGGCTATAGGTTTTGGACCCTAATGGATGTTATGGATGAAAATGATCTTCTCCTATGGTTCATCTTCAGTCCTGCTAAATGGGGTCCCTGGTAAAATGTTTCTCTGCAAGAGAGGAGTCAGACAAGGAGATCCTCTTTCTCCTCTACTGTTTGTGCTTGCGATTGACTTATTGTAGTCTGTCTTCAATGAAGCTTTGTCCCATCGGTTGATTAAAAACCCTATTCCAGTGAACTCTTGCCCTGATTTCCCTATTATACAGTGTGTGTTGGGTAACGTAGCATGCAATTTCAAAAAAAATCCCTACGCTCACGCAAGATCTATCTAGGAGATGCATAGCACCGAGAGGGGGAGAGTGTGTCCACGTACCCTCATAGACCAAAATCAGAAGCATTTGACAACACGATTGATGTAGTCGAACTTCTTCTAGATCCGACCGATCAAGCATCGAACGTACGGCACCTCCGAGTTCTACACATGTTTAGCTCGATGACATCCCTCGTCCTCTTGATCCAGCAAAGGTGTCGAGGAATAAGATGAGTTCCGTTAGCATGACGGTGTGTGACGGTGATGGTGAAGTGATCCGCGCAGGGCTTCGCCTAAGCACTACGAAGATACGACAGGAGGCGTAAACTGTGGAGGGGGGCGCCGCACACGGCTAACAATTGTTGGTGTGTGTTCTAGGCACCCCCTCCCCACGTATATATAGGTGGGAGGGGGAGGGGAGCAGCTATGGGGCGCCCCAAGTAGGAGGAATCCTACTTGGGGACCTATCCCAATTCGCCCCCCCTTTCCTTATTACCAGAAGGGGGAAAAGGGAAGAGGGAAGGGAGGAAGGAAAGGGGGGCCGAACCCCCTCTTCCTTCTCCTATTCGGCCTCCTGCCTAAAGGGGGCGCGCCACCCCTTGTGGGCTAGTGTGCTCCCCTCTTATGGCCCATAAGGCCCATTATTCCCCCCGGGGGTTCCGATAACCCCCCCCCCCCCCCCCGTACTCCGATAAATACCCGATACTATCCGGAACACTTCCGGTGTCCGAATACTATCATCCTATGTATCAATCTTTACCTCTCGACCATTTCAAGACTCCTCGTCATGTCCGTGATCTCATCCGAGACTCCGAACAACATTAGAGCACCAAATCACATAACTCATAAATACTAAATTGTCATCGAACGTTAAGCGTGCGGACCCTACGGGTTCGAGAAAAATGTAGACATGACCGAGACACCTATCCGGTTAATAACCAATAGCAGAACCTGGATGCTCATATTGGCTCCCTGAAAGTGCAACTAATCCCCGGGTGGTTTTGGTAATTCATAACAACATATAGCTCATTAAACTAATATCCATTCAAGATTAATGTTTCAGAAAGTTCAATGATTGGCATGGCATGGACTAGAGATGTGGACCCCTCAAAATGCTAAGGACACATTGGCAAAAGCTCAAGACTCTACATTTTCATTTTAGTGATCCAAGATCACATTGAGTCCATAGGAAAAGCTAATAGTATTAAAAGGGGATGAGGTGTTGCTTAATGGCTTGCTTGCTCAAAATGCTTAGTGATATGCTCCAAAAGCCCTCAAACACTTTCTCATTTCCACATATGTCCTAAACCTAAATTCAAACTCGGCCCCACCGATTTGATCTATCCGGCGCCACCGAGTTCACTTGACATAGCCATAGCCAGAAACCCTAATCAGTTCGGTCTCACTGAGAAGGGATTGCAAACTCTCTATTTCCCTTCGTAACATTTCGGTCTAACCGAGATGAGCGATCGGTCCCACCGAGTTGGCAATGCAAACTCTATGTTTCCTTTTTGTAACGTTTCGGTCTCACCGAAATGAGCGATCGGTCCCACCGAGTTTGCCTGACCAACTCTCTATTTGCTTATTACTAAAATCGGTCTCATCGAGTTCATGTGATCGGTCTCACCGAGATGAAGTTTTGCCCTAACCCTAGCGCATCGGTCTCACCGAGTTGATATTGTTGGTCCCACCGAAAAGCCTAATGTTCACATTTTGAACCAGGTCGATCTCACCGAGTTTCACTATTTGGTCCTACCGAGTTTGGTAAATTGTGTGTAACGATTAGATTTTGTGTGGAGGCTATATATACCCCTCCACCCCCTTCTCCATTCAGGAGAGAGCCATCAGAACGTGCCTACACTTCCACCATTCATTTTCTGAGAGAGAACCACCTACTCATGTGTTGGGACCAAGACATTCCAATCCTACCACAAGAATCTTGATCTCTAGCCTTCCCCAGGTTGCTTTCCACTCAAATCATCTTTCCACCATATCCAAATCTATGATAGAGAGTTGAGTGTTGGGGAGTATCATTTGAAGCAAAAGAGCAAGGAGTTCATCATCAACACACCATCTATTACCTTTTGGAGAGTGGTGTCTCCTAGATTGGTTAGGTGTCACTTCGGAGCCTTTGTCAAGATTGTGGAGTTGAACCAAGGAGTTTGTAAGGGCAAGGAGATCGCCTAATTCGTGAAGATCTACCCAAGTGAGGCAAGTCCTTCATGGGTGATGGCCATGGTGGGATGGACAAGGTTGCTTCCTCGTAGACCCGTCGTGGGTGGAGCCCTTCATGGACTCGCGCAACCGTTACCCTTCGTGGGTTGAAGTCTCCATCAACGTGGATGTACGATAGCACCACCTATCGGAACCATGCCAAAAATCTCCATGTCTACATTGCGTTTGCTCCCTCCAAACTCCTCCCTTTACCTTCATATGTAATGATTTACATTCCGCTGCTATACTCTTAGAATTGCATGTGTAGGTTGATTGCTTGACTTGTGTTAGTTGCTAAAATCTTCCAAGACTTAAAATTGGGAAAAGGCTAGACTTTTATTTGGTCAAGTAGTCTAATCACCCCCCTCTGGACATACTTTTGATCCTACAAGTGGTATCAGAGCTTTGGTATCCATTTGCCTTGATTTCCATAGCTTTGGTGATCATAGCCTTGGTTTCACAACCTAGGAGAGTATGGCGTCTAGCGAGGGAAATTACCACCATAGAGGTCCTTACTTTGATGGTACTAATTTTGCTAGTTGGAAGCATAAGATGAAAATTCATATTCTTGGACATAACCCCGCCGTTTGGGCTATTGTGTGTATTGGCTTGCAAGGTGAATTCTTCGATGGAAGGGAACCGAATCGTGAAGCTACCGCTGAAGAATTGAAGATGTTGCAATACAATGCTCAAGCTTGCGATATCCTTTTCAACAGATTATGCCCCGAAGAATTCAACAAAATCAGCCGTCTTGAGAATGCAAAGGAAATTTGGGATGCTTTGATTGATATGCACGAAGGTACCGACTCCGTCAAGGAATCCAAATTGGATGTGCTTCAAAGTCAACTTGACAAGTTCAAAATGAAGGATGGTGAAGGCATCGCTAAAATGTACTCTAGGCTTTCCTTTCCGAATCCTTGCTTCTGCGAGAGGTTCTTCGTTCAAGCTCATGTTGGTGAATGGGTATCCGGTTCCGACTCCGACCACCACTCCGAGAGAAGTTATCACTCCGACTCCGAATATACTCAAGATGAAGGTGCTGCCGGTCTAGCACTTGTGTCAACCAACTCCTATGACATATTTGACTCACCAAATGAAGGAATTGGAAGATGCTTCATGGCTAAAGTCCCAAAGGTATCACACCCCGAGTATGTTGATTTCAATAGTGATGAAGATGACTTGCTAGGTGATGATTATTAACTTGTTGATCACTCTAGTAATGAAAACTATGATGAAATTGCTATTGATCATGCTAATCAGGATGAAATGAATGACGATGATAAGAAGGAGATTGAGTGTCTAACTAAAGAACTAAACACTCTTAAGTTAGCTCATGAAACTACCTTAGAAGATCATCGAGAGCTTTTAAAGACTCGTGAGAAGCTACGCTTTGAAAATCTCAATCTAGAGCAAGAGCATTGCCAAGCGTTTACTCTTGTCCACTTACATGCCACAAGTAAAGTCTACCAACAAGAGTAAGAAAGATTCTTCTTCTAGTAGTAACAATAATCATGCTAAATCCAATATTGTTGCTTCTAGTATTTCTCTTGATTCCACTAATGATTCTCTTAGCCAAGTTGCACTTGAGCAAGAAAATAGCATATTGAAGGGAATTATAGAGAAAGGTGTTTACAAGTGCCTTGCTGGGAGTAAGCAATTTGAGGAAATTGTACGCAAGCAAGGAAGGCATCGGAAGAATCAAGGTGTTGGTTTTGAATGAAAGTTCAATGCTAATGGAGTTGAGTGGGAAGAAGATCAATACCCCAAGACGAAGTTTGTTCCTCAACAAGAGCAGTATGATCCTACTTCCTTCCAGGGGACACAACCTCAAGATGCTCTTCCACCACAAGACCAGAAGCTAAAGGCAAGGACAAGCTTCAAGAGCAGATTGATGCATTTGAAGAAGCTCCTAAGGTCTTGGTCAAGTGGGTTCCCAAGACTACATCAAGTTCTACTTCATCAAGTACGACTACAACTCCAAGGATTCCCATCAAGATGATGTGGATCCTGAAGAAGAGGAACTAGAGAGTTCTTGAGGGTGACTCCACCAACATACTTCACTTATATTCATATTGGCAAGGACAAGTGCAATCAACTTTCACATATTGCACTAGTTCAAGGAGTCACAAACCCTCTTGTTGGTAAGTCAAGGGCCAAGGTAACCTAATGCTTTCATGGACATCATCTTGTGTGTACTTCACTCTATGTCTATGAATATCCTTGTTTGTTCCTTGTGGGACTAACCCATGTAGGTATTGAAAGTGCAACTCACTCCAATGGATTGCTCCAAATGATCTACATCAATATGGAGCACCTACATCTTCAACACCTACATGAAGTCATCATCGACAAAACCAAAGGTTTGTTCATCCCTCTTAGGGGGGGATACCACATCTAGGGGGAGGTTTACTCTAAGATTTGAGCTAAAGCAACTCTAATGGTGTGAACACAACAATGCTTTATGTAAAAGTGGTAACCCCACTTGTGCTTAAACGATGAGTATGACCTATGATCAAATGTTTTCATTTGACTCCTAAGTCAATATACTCGTATATAGATGACCTAGTGATCGCCAATTGCTTGATAGATGATAGAGTGTTTGTGCATGCTTTGCCACATATTTCATTTGCCATCTTATTGTGTGAGCATGTTGAGTGCATACTTTTCTCATTCGAGGACATCCATTTGTTGCTTTGATTGTTTGGTCTTTTTCTTTTGCCAAATGGATGGACAAGAATGCCTAAGAACTCCCTCTAGCTATCTATGCTTTTCTCGTCTCAAACTCTATTCATGCTACATCACAAAGTCTGATCAAGTCAGATTCGAACCCTCTGGGTGAGGAGCACTCAGAGCCACCAATTCGTCATAGACTTAAACTTCGAAAACCAATCTATGTATTTCGGTCTGACCGATTCATTCCTTTCGGTCATACCGAGTTCTGTCACATCCCTAGTTCCGGTATGCTCTAGGCTAGCTACTGTTGTTTGCATCATGTTTATATTTCAATGAACTTGAAATGGGGACATGTGAAAGCCTCAGAAATCATTTCTGGAAATGACCAAGATAAAAAATTGCTCCAAATAGGTCCAAGAAAATGTTCATGTTTCTCTCTGAAAATATTGGTTAGAGGTAAAATTCAAACCAATATTTTTAGGAGATCGCAAATATTTATTTTGGGCATTTGGAACTAATGCAATAATTATTTGCATTGGCTATATATATGTTATATATTTTATATATGTCCAATAATTCTGGGTAAATGTGAGGGGCTCTGGAATAATCCAAATAGTCCCTACAAAAATTTATCAGAAAAATCCAATCTGTACCATTTTCATGCATGTTAGAACAACTTATGGCTACTGTTTAGGACAAATCATATAAAGGGCATTTAAACCTTCACATATGGAGTTTGAATTTGAAACTAGGGTTCAAACCAACTTCATTTAACTTGTTGCTAGTTGCATTAGCTCAATCAACAGCATATTTCCATGTCACATTCATGCATCATATTGTTGCATTGCATTGATTGTGTTCCTTCTTGTTTGCCGGTTTTATTCCCCTCTCAGTAGACGTGGTTTCGACGACGACTTCGATGACACTGATGAAGAGCTATACTATCTTCAGAAGTGCCAGGCAAGCAAAACCCCCTTGTTCATTCCGATACAATCCCATTCTCTCGCTCCTGCTCTCTTTTACTGCATTAGGACAACAACGATTCAACTGTTACATGCTGCGGTAGTTGAACCCCTTTCCTCTGCATGACCTGTCATTGCCACAGTAAATAGATGAAACCCACTAGCACGAGTAGGAGTTGTTTGAGCCCTGATGTGCCTACTCATTCATGCTTGTTCGTCATGTCTGCTATTGCTTAGAGTTGTGTCAGGTCTAATTCATCGGGGATGAATTAGAAAGTTGTGAACATGTCCTACTGTTGAGAGCGAAGTGTGTGAACACGATTTGGTAAAGGTAGTGGTGAGAGGCCATGTAGGAGTACATGGTGGGTTGTCTCATTGAAACCGTCCTCAGGAACTGAGTTCTGTGTTTGTGATCCATGAACAACTACTACCACACATTGGGCTCCGGGCACTCCAAGCTCTCTCGACTTATTAATCAACCTGATCTCTGTCCAGGAGTTGCAACTAGTTTCTGGTGTTTGTAGGTAGTGCCAGTAGTCTACCAAGTGGCACCCGGTACAGGTGGGCTTGGGACAGACTAGGTGCAGTGGCACGGTGTAACAAGCGTCGCCCGTTTGGTGGGCTTGGGAACCCTGCTCACATCGTTTGGGGCCGTGAGCGACACCCCGGCCGGATCTCCTTGCGGATGGAACCCGAATAGGCGATAAACCTGGACTAGAGACTTGTGTGGTTAGTCAGGACGTGGCCGACTCCCTCGCCAGGCTTCCGCTTGAAGGTTGCCGAGATACACGACGTGTACATGGTGGTAAGTGGCGAGAGCGTGTGTGAAGAAGTACACCCCTGCAGGGTTAACATCATCTATTCGAATAGTCGCGTCCGCGGTAAAGGACTTCTGGGTTGCCTGTACAGTTCATAGACAAGTAAAGTGGATACTCTAAAATGTGCAAGATAAGCATGAGTGCTATGTATGGCCTTCTCTTAGGGAGACGGGAGCGGATCCATAGTGGTGTATTGATATGGTGAATATGTGGACTCGTGTGCACCACCTCAAAAGAGTTACTTGCAGTCGTAGTTCTGGATAGCCGCTGAGTCAAAGCTGGCTTGCTGCAGTTAAACTCCACCACCCCTTTGTTGATACCGATGCATATGTAGATAGTTCTGATGTAAGTCTTGCTGGGTACATTTGTACTCACGTTTGCTTAATTTATGTTTTTGTAGAGAGACTTCAGTCTCACTAATAGTTCCACGTGGACTCCGGCGTTTAGCTTGTCACCTCAGCTACGATCTTGTACCCTTGGGAGGGTCTTGTAGATAGTCAGGCTTCTCAGCCTTTTTTGTCTGTACTCAGACATGGTTATGCTTCCGCATGTGCTTGTTGCTTGTATGACCTGAGTGATGGGTCATCAGACCCATGTTTGTAATATCTGGCTCTTCGGAGCCTAATGAATAAATACTTTGAGTTGTAGAGTTTTGCTGTGATGCCATGTTGTATTTGCACATATCGAGCATATTGTCTGTATGATTTGAAATGCTTGGTATGTGTGGGATCCGACAACCTAGATGTTTATCCTTGGTAGCCTCTCTTACCGGGAAATGTCTCCTAGTTCTTCCAATGAGCCATGGTAGCTTGCTACTGCCAGAACACTTAGGCTAGCCGGCATGTGTCCTTCTTCGTTCCTTTGTCTGTCCCTTCGGGGAAATGTCACGCGGTGTCTACCGGAGTCCTGTTAGCCCAGCTGCTACAGTCCGGATTCACTCGCTGATGACCGACACGTTCGTTGCTGGGTCATGTATGCATGTCCCTGTAAGTTAGTGCCACTTTGGGTTTACGACTAGTCATGTCGGCCCGGGTTCTTTGTCATATGGATGCTAGCGACACTATCATATACGTGATCCAAAAGGCGCAAACGGTCCCGGGCCAGGGAAGGTGGCACCCGTGGGAATACCGTGCATGAGGCCGCAAAGTGATATGATGTGTTACATGCTAGATCGGTGTGACTTAGGATCGGGGTCCTGACAAGTTCATTGAGTTGATCTAGGTTTCAATCTCGGTGCAACCGATTTGAACAATTCGGTCACACCGAGTTGCAGTAACCGCTTGCGATTCTGCATCTCGGTGCCACCGAGTCGTTACACTCAGTCACACCGACAGGGTCTTGATATATATACCCACGGGTCAAATTTTGGAAATTTCTCCGAAACCCTTCGCCCGCGCATATCCAGCTCCACCGACTCGAGATCTCTGGATCGTCTCCTCATCGCCAGCGACCCCCTGCCGCTAGTCTCCGCCGCCGTCAACGGATATCTCCGCCGCCGTTGTTGCCGTAGCGAGCTCATCGCCAAGCTAGGGTATGAGTTCGATCCTTTGTGCTTTCTCACTCCGATTCTTAGCACGAAGACAATGTCATGATTCTTGCCACGTTTGATATTGTTCTATCCAGCAAAAACTTCCTTTAGATTAGTTTTGATTCAAAAATTTAGGGTTAGGTTTCCGACGAATTCATCTCGGACCGACCGAGTTGTAGAAATCGCTCTCACCGATTTGGCCTAGGCCATTGCATTTGTGATTTTCGGCCCGACCGAAACTTACAAATCGGTGTGACCGAGTTTGATTCTCTGTGAAACCCTAGCAATCTCGGAGTCACCGAGCTGTGTCTCGGTCTGACCGATTCCACTAGTTTAGACTCTAATATTTGCTTCGGTGTCACCGAGTTTAACAAATGGGTAGCTCCGAAATGCTTTCTGTAGAAAACTAAAACTAAGTTTTTGACTCAATTGTTTTGCAAAATCTCTGCACTTTGTGATGCTCATCCACTCTATCTCAACTATATCTATTGACAGGGTCAGCTTTCAGGGTCAGCTTGCAGTTTCAGCTATGTCAGATCAAATTCATAGCCAGAACAAGTCAGAAGAGCACCAAAACCTCAGTGAGGGCACTAGTCCCTCTGATAGCTATGATGAGGGTAGCAGAAGCACCCCAAGTAACCTGCCTAAGGATGCTACTAGGCAGAGGAGGAAAAGAAATTCAGATTCTGAGGATGAAGATTTTGTTGTTGATGAGGAGGTCACCTCAAAGAAGAAAGTGCTCAAGAAAGAGCAAGCTGCTGCTGGCATCAAGCCAGGTATGAAGAAGAAGACTCCTACCAAGAGAGTGCCAATGTCCAAAGCCAGAGCCTCAACACAGGAAACCATTGAGTTCACTCTTGAACCAAAGGAGGCTGGTGAGGGCAAGAAGAGAAAGGAAAGGGTCAAGAAGACCATGGCCAAGGTAATTGGCAGATCCTCTATGATGAGAGACCCAGATGAGGATAAAGAAGAGGATGAAGAAGATGCTGCACCAGCACACAAAACTCAAAAGTTGATGGGGGATGCCATCAAGTCAGGGGCTACTCCATCAAAGCCCAAGACTGCCCCCAAGGCTGCTGCTCAAGCTTCTAAGCCTACAGCACCAAAGAGATATGCTAGAAACATACCAGTTGCTGAGAAGAACAAGGCCCCTGTGCCTGAAGTGGAAGAAGAGGAAGAGCCCCAAGTGGTCAGAAAACTCAAACCAAAGATTACTGATCATGATGACATTCATCCAGTTGCTGAGAACATGAAGATAAGAAAGGATGCAGGTCTTAGATTGTGGAGACAGTCAGACCCCTATGCAGTGAGAAGAAGAACTGATGTGGACTACAGGTTTCACACTAAGGAACAACAGGACTTCTATGAGACAGTCCTCTTGGACAAGAAGCCCATTGTGTGTGACATGAGATGGGTGGACTTGAAATACATTGACAACAATGAAGATCATTTTCATGGAGTTCATGAGAGCTTCAGACTCAATGGAGTTGACACTTTTGTGGGTCAGAAATTGACCAAATGGAATGATGAATTGATCATGCAGTTCTATTCCACTACTCACTTCTACCCAGATGGGAAGATTGTATGGATGACTGAGGGTACTAGGTACCAGTCTACAGTTGCTGAGTGGGCCAAGCTTATCAATGCCCCTAAAGAGCATGAGGATGACACTGATGTCTATGCCAAGCGCAAGAAAGATCACAACTCCATGGCCAATATGTACAAGGAGATACCTGACAAAGCCTTGAAGACACACAAGATAGGCTCAGTATATTACTTGTTGTCTGGTTTGGCCACCATGAACACTATATTGAGGCACACCTTGTTACCCAAGTCAGGAGATCACAGGATGATCAGAGGCCACTCCATCAACTTGCTTCAGATGTTTGATGTGACACACAAATTTAAAGTGATGAGTTTGATTGTTGAGACTATCAAGAGAACTGCAGCCGACCAGAAAAGATCATGTGGCTATGCTCCACACATTCAGATGCTCATAAATTCCAAGATGGGCACATGCACATATTTGTTGGACAGAGAGCACCTTCCCTTGAGGCCTGATTTTGAGGATAACACTGTTGTGATAGATGCTTCACATCCAACTTCTGTAGAGGCTCAAGAGAAGAGAGAGAAGGCACAGGCTGAAAAAGCTTCAAAGATCCCAGACCCTTCTGTAGTCAATCTCAAGACCAAGCAGGACTAGCTCAGCTATCTGCTTGAGGCCACTGTGAGAATAGAGAAAGGACTAGCTACCCTGACTCGAAATCAAGAGAGCCTTGAGAGGATCTTTGAGACAAAGCTACATGACTTGGATGTCAAAGTCAATGAGATTCAGACTTCAGTGGAGAAAATACAAGAAGAACTTGAGGACAGGAGTGACAAGACCACCACAGATGCTTATCAGAGGGTGCCTAGAAGAAAGAGGTCTACAGCAGTGCCAGTGGTTGACTCTAGAGCCACAACCTCAGCTCCTGCAGCCACAGCCTCAGTTGCCCCTCCAGTGGCAACCCCTCCAGCTCCTCATACGTCAGCCGAAGTCTTCGTAGATGCTGTTATCTCCACGCCGCCTTCGCACTCCGGAGCTCCCGGAGATCATGCTTACAGTGTTGTATAGCACTATGCATTTTCAAGCTTTTTGGTAGCTTGTTGCCGAAGGGGGAGAAAGTGTATAGATCATAGGCTGAGAGAGAGAGAGAGAGAGTGTGTGTGTGTGTGTGTTTTGCTTTCTTTTGTCTCTCTTGCTACTTTATTTGCTTGCTTGTTTTGTTGATACTCTATTTATGTGTGCGTGAGATAC
This sequence comes from Aegilops tauschii subsp. strangulata, assembly GCF_002575655.3. NCBI lineage: Eukaryota > Viridiplantae > Streptophyta > Magnoliopsida > Poales > Poaceae > Aegilops > Aegilops tauschii. The sequence goes on along the minus strand of NC_053040.3, from coordinate 41,526,166 downwards.
TTATATGTTCACGTGCTTGATCATATCATACTTTAATGTTTGTGCTTGAATGATGATATTCTATCTCTCATGTATGATCATTCACATCTTGTCTTGGTGATGAGTGCATATTTCACATTCTATCATTTTGAGCACTCCACCAAGATGTATGTGACATGGAAGAGTAACCCATGATCCTAATCGATTATGCATTTTCATTCAAAAGAAAATTTTAAATAATGCACAAATTTAGGGGGAGCTCTTGCTTATCACATACTTCTCAAAGCGACGATGTATTTCATTCTTATTATCATTTGTCGAAGCTTTGATCTATATGTTGTCATCAATTACCAAAAAGGGGGAGATTGAAAGTGCAACTAATCCCCGGGTGGTTTTGGTAATTCCTAACAACATATAGCTCATTGAACTAATATCCATTCAAGATTAATGTTTCAGAAAGTTCAATGATTGGCATGGCATGGACTAGAGATGTGGACCCCTCAAAATGCTAAGGACACATATTGGCAAAAGCTCAAGACTCTACATTTTCATTTTAGTGATCCAAGATCACATTGAGTCCATAGGAAAAGCCAATACTATTAAAAGGGGATGACGTGTTGCTTAATGGCTTGCTTGCTCAAAATTCTTAGTGATATGCTCCAAAAGCCCTCAACCACTTTCTCATTTCCACATATGTCCCAAACCTAAAGTCAAACTCGGCCCCACCGATTTGATCTATGCGGCGCCACCAAGTTCACTTAACATAGCCATAGCCAGAAACCCTAATCAGTTCGGTCTCACCGATAGGGATCTTGGTCTCACCGAGAAGGGATTGCAAACTCTCTGTTTCCCTTCGTAACGTTTCGGTCTAACCGAGATGAGCGATCGGTCCCACCAAGTTGGCAATGCAAACTCTCTGTTTCCTTTTCATAATGTTTCGGTCTCATCGAAATGAGTGATCGGCCCCACCGAGTTTGCCTGACCAAGTCTCTGTTTGCTTATTACTGAAATCGGTCTCACCGAGATGAAGTTTTGCCCTAACCCTAGCGCATCGGTCTCACCGAGTTGATATTGTTGGTCCCACCGAAAAGCCTAATGTTCACATTTTGAACCAGGTCGATCTCACCGAGTTTCACTATTTGGTCCTACCGAGTTTGGTAAATTGTGTGTAACGATTAGATTTTGTGTGGAGGCTATATATACCCCTCCACCCCCTTCTCCATTCAGGAGAGAGCCATCAGAACGTGCCTACACTTCCACCATTCATTTTCTGAGAGAGAACCACCTACTCATGTGTTGGGACCAAGACATTCCAATCCTACCACAAGAATCTTGATCTCTAGCCTTCCCCAGGTTGCTTTCCACTCAAATCATCTTTCCACCATATCCAAATCTATGATAGAGAGTTGAGTGTTGGGGAGTATCATTTGAAGCACAAGAGCAAGGAGTTCATCATCAACACACCATCTATTACCTTTTGGAGAGTGGTGTCTCCTAGATTGGTTAGGTGTCACTTGGGAGCCTCCGTCAAGATTGTGGAGTTGAATCAAGGAGTTTGTAAGGGCAAGGACATCGCCTACTTCGTGAAGATCTACCCAAGTGAGGCAAGTCCTTCGTGGGCGATGGCCATGGTGGGATAGACAAGGTTGCTTCTTCGTGGACCCTTCATGGGTGGAGCCCTCCGTGGACTCGCTCAACCGTTACCCTTCGTCGATTGAAGTCCCCATCAACGTGGATGTACGATAGCACCACCTATCGGAACCACGCCAAAAATCTCCGTGTCTACATTGCGTTTGCTCCCTCCAAACTCGTCCCTTTACCTTCATATGCAATGATTCACATTCCGCTACTATACTCTTAGAATTGCATGTGTAGGTTGATTGCTTGACTTCTGTTAGTTGCTAAAATCTGCCAAGACTTAAAATTGGGAAAAGGCTAGACATTTATTTGGTCAAGTAGTCTAATCACCCCCTCTAGACATACTTTCGATCCTACACTCCCACATATTCTAAGAAGATCTTTATTGGTCGAACTGTTATGACAACTGATACGTCTCCAACGTATCTATGTTTTTTTATTGTTCCATGCTGTTATATTATCATTCTTGGACGTTCTACAATCATTTTATAGTAATTTTATATCATTTTTGGTACTAACCTATTGACATAGTGCCAAGTGCTAGTTGTTGTTTTTTGCATGTTTTTTACATCGCAGGAAATCAATATCAAACGGGGTCCAAACACCGCGAAACTTTTTGTGGATTTTTTATGGACCAGAAGACCACCAATGGGCCAAAGCAGCACCTGGGCATGCCCCAAGGGGGGCACAACCCACCAGGGCGCGCTTGTGGGCCCAGGCGTGCCCAGGTGGGTTGTGCCCACCTCGGTGGCCTCCCGTACCCCCTCTTTACCCTATAAATTCCTAAACACTCCGAAAACCCTCGGGGTTAACCTAGATCAGAAGTTCCGCCGCCGCCAGGCTTTGTAGCCACCGAAAACCAATCTAGACCCCGTTCCGGCACCCTCCCGGAGGGGGGAATCGTCTCCGGTGGCCATCTTCATCATCTCGGCAGCCACCACGATGAGGAGGGAGTAGTCCATCCTCGGGGCTGAGGGTTTGTACCAGTAGCTATGTGTTTAATCTCTCTCTCTCGTGTTCTTGAGATGTCACGATCTTGATGTATCGCGGGTTTTGTTAATATAGTCGGATCATATGGTGTTTTCCCCTCTCTATCTTGTGATGAATTGAGTTTTCCCTTTGAGATTTCGTTTTATCGGATTGAATACTTTTATGAATTTGAGAACACTTGATGTATGTCTTGCATATGAATACTCGTGGTGACAATGGGGTATCATATTGATTCACTTGATATATGTTTTGGCACTCAACTTGCGGATTCCCAAGGTGACATTGGGGTAATCTATGCATAGGGGTTGATGCACGTTCTTGTCTTTGTTTCTCCGGTAGAAATCTTGGGGCACTCTTTGAAGTTCTTTGTGTTGGATTGAGTATTATGAATATGAATTTGCTTTGGTGTTATTTTAGTACGAACTCTAGGATGGATCGAACGGAAAGAATAGCTTTGTGTTATTTTAGTACGAACTCTTCAATAGATCGAACGGAAAGAATAGCTTTGAGGTGGTTTCGTACCCTACAAACAATTTATTCTTATGTTCTCCGCTAGATTGGAACTTTGGAGTGATTCTTCATCGCACTTTGCGGGTGGTTATATGATCCAATTATATTAGCATTGTTGAGAGGTTGCACTAGTGAAAGTACGGATCCTAGGCCTCATTTTCAAGCATTGCAATACCGTTTTTGTGCCCGTTTACTATTTTCTACCTTGCTGTTTTTGTTTATTCAGATTATAAAAATATATTTCTACCATCAATATTACACTTTTATCACCATCTCTTCGCCGAACTAGTGCACCTATATAATTTGCCATTGTATTGGGTGTGTTGGGGACACAGGAGATTTCTTGTATTTGGTTGCACGGTTGTTCGAGAGAGACCATCTTCATCCTACACCTCCCACGGATTGATAAACCTTAGGTCATCCACTTGAGGGAAAATTGCTACTGTCCTACAAAACTCTGCGCTTGGAGGCCCAACATGAGTCTACAAGAATAAAGTTGCGTAGTAGACATCAAGCTCTTTTCTGGCGTCGTTGCCGGGGAGGTGAGTGCTTGAAGGTATATCTTTAGATCTTGTAATCGAATCTTTTAGTTTCTTGTTTTATCACTAGTTTGGTTTATAAAATAAAACTACATAAAAATGGAATTGAGGTTGTATCATATTATTGATCATCTTTATAATATCTTTCTTGAAAATGATGGTTCGGAAAATTGTGCTCAATTGTTAGAAGAAGAAGTCAATAAAATGTTTGGCACAAAATATTTGAATGATGAGCATGATTGCAATGTTGTTAGTATGAATTCTTTGAATATCCATGATGCTAATGATATGCAAAGCCATAAGCTTGGGGATGCTATATTTGATGAAGATGATATTTTTAGTCCCCCAAGTTTTGATGAGAAAAATTATTATGATGATAGCATGCCTCCTATTTATGATGATTATAATGATGAAAGCGGATTTGGAGAGGTCATGACTTTATTTAGTGATGAATCCACCATTTTGGATGAGGCTTCAATTGACTATGATAACAAAGTTGCTATCTATGATGATTATGGTGATGACATGTATGCTATAAAGAATAATGATAATCATGAAACTTGTCATCATGATTTTAATTTTCAATCACATGATAGTTATTTTGTTGAGTTTGCTCCCACTAGTATTGATGAGAATAAATTTGCTTATGTGGAGACTAACAAAATTTCTATGCTTTTGTGTCATGAAAAGAATGCTTTATGTGATGGTTATATTGTTGAATTTCTTCATGATGCTACTGAAAATTATTATGCGGGAGGAACTTATGCTTGTAGGAATTGCAATAATATCAAGTTTCCTCTCTATGTGTTGAAAATCTTGAAGCTATGCTTGCTTTGCCTTCCTATGCTAGTTGATTCTTGTTCCGATAAGTAGTTTGCTCACAAAATCCCTATGCATAGGAAGTGGGTAAGACTTAAATGTGCCCGCCATGTGATTCATGATGCTCTCTTTGTGTTTCAATTCTTATCTATTATGCGAGCATCATTGAAATCATCATGCCTATCTAAAAGGCATTAAAGAAAAGCGCTTGTTGGGAGACAACCCAAAACTTTTACCTACTGTTTCTTTGTGTTCACATGATTATACTACTGTATTGATCATGTTTTATTGCTTTTGTCTCAACAAAGTGCCAAGTAAAGCTTTTGGGATGGTCTATGGCGATAGTTGATTTGATCTTGCTGAAAAACAGAAACTTTTGCGCTCAGGAAAACAATTCTCATTTCTAACAAAAGTGTGATAAAATTATGATTCATTTTTAAGAAGATTAATAGACAAATTTCCCAGGTTTTCCAATTTTTTCAGAATTTTTGGAGTAGCAGAAGTATGGTTGGAGTACAGATTACTACAGACTGTTCTGTTTTCGACAGATTCTGTTTTCAATGCATAGTTTGCTTGTTTTCTAGTTTCTATGGCTTATATTCCTCAATATAAATTGTAGAAATGATATTCTACAGTAGGCATTGTGTGGAAACAATTATAAATCTTGTCTTTTACAATACCAAAGTGAAATGTTTTGCTCTTTATCATACTAACCTATCTCACGAAGTTCCGTTAAGTTTTGTGTGATTGAAGTTTCCAAGTTTTGGGTGAGACATCGATATGAGGAGAATAAGGAGTGACAAGACCCTAAGCTTGGGGATGCCCAAGGCACCCTAAGGCAATATTCGAGGAATATCCAAGCAACACAGCTTGGGGATGCCCCGGAAGGCATCCCCTCTTTCTTCTCCAACATTATCGGTAACCTCACTTGGAGCTATGTTTTCATTCATCACATGATATGTGTTTTACTTGGAGCACCAATTTATTTGGTTTTGATTTGCTTGCTGCTATCTATGATAATGTTTTACATCTTTTACTTCAATAAAAATGTCAAGTATAGCCTTTGCCATGCTTATTTTGCAAGTCTATATGTGGCTGTTTCAAAACAGAAAGTTTATCGTTGTTGCAAAAATTCCCTAGAAAAGTCAGAATGTGATAAAATGTAAAAAATTTACACAATAAGCTCTGACAAATTTTCTACAGTGTGGTAATTTTCATAATTTTTGGAGTTAGGGAAGTATTGATACTCCTGCGTTCTTTACACACTGTACTGTTTTGGCAGATTGCTGTTATGTTTGCATTGTTCGCATAAGTTTGCTTGTTTAATGATTACATTTGAGGATAGGAGTATTAAATATGCAGAGACATTTAGTATGCAATGTTGAATAATAATTTTAGTGATTTTCTACCGTAGAGAATGATAAGGTTTTTGCATTGGTTTATACTAACTTATCTCACGAGTTCTTGTTGAGTTTTGTGTGGATGAAGCTTTTGAGATTTAGGAAAACCGTGATATGAGAAGAATTAAGGAGACACAAAAGCTCATGCTTGGGGATTCCCAAGGCATCCCAAGATAATATTTCAAGAAGTTTCAAGTATCTAAGCTTGGGGATGCCCCGGTAGGCATCCCACCTTTTTTCTTCAACAATTATCGGTTAGTATCGGTTGAGCCTAAGTTTTTGCTTCTTCACATGAGTTGTGCTATTCTTAGAATGTCATTTTATTTTGTTTTTGCTTGCTGTTTTAATAAAATACTTAGATCTAAAAGTTTTTAAATAAGAGAGAGTCCTCACATAGCTACCAATTTACATAACTACTCGCGTGATTTTAACTTATATCTTTTTGGAGTGGCTATCATTTGCTCTAGTGCTTCACTTATATCTTTTTGAGCACGGTGTGCTTTAGTATTTTTGAAGAAATGCTCTATTTCTTAACTAAGATTTATTTGTCAGTAGTAAATTTTTAAGAAATTCTCTCTTGCTTCACTTAAATTAATTTGAGAGAAAGAAAATGTATGCTCATGATCTTCACTTATATTTGTTTGAGCTTATCAAACACAACACATGAAAATTAGTTACAAAGTGATAGATATCCAAGAAAGATATAATAAAAACTTTCATGAAGATCATTGGACAAAATAAACTTGATTCCTTGTAATAGTTTTGAGATATGATGATGCGATATGTGAGTCATGTTGATGATTAATTGTGCTTTAGTAAGAATATTGGTGTTAAGGTTCGTGATTCCCTATGCAAGCATGAAAAACAATAGTTATGCAATGAAATTACATCCTACTTGTGGTGCATTATTCGGTGTTAATTATGCTCAATGCTCGCTTATGAGATTATTCGTTTCTTGGTTGGTCGCTTCTCAATCTTTTGCTAGCCTTCATTTTGCACTAAGTATGATCACTACTTGTGCATCCAAAATCCTTTAAACCAGTTTTGCCACATGAGTCCACTATACCTACCTATATGTGGTATTCTTTTTCCATTCTAAGCAAATTTGTATGTGCCATCTCTAATTTTCAAAATAAATTTCTCTTTTGTGTGCTCGTACCGCTCGCAAGGCGGTGAGGGGTGGCCAATATTTTCCATGCTAGATGTGTTATTCTCACGATGAGTGTTTATTCACTTGTCATTGCACGAGAGTAAGGTAAAGGTATTAGGGATGCCCAGTCCCGAAATGAAAAATGAATTTACTTTATGTTGGCAAATAATAAATTTCTTGGAAAGTGTTGGTATGGAGGGCACCCGTGGATACGGTTAGCCATGGAAAGCGAAAGTATGGTGGAAAAAGGAATAAACTTTATTTTCTGTTTGGGAACCGCCTATGATATATCTAGCATGGAAAGTGTTGGGAGCTCTAAGTCATTTTTGTTGGTGGGAAAAGTATGCCTCTCAAAATGTTTTTATCTCTCAATTTTCGCTTTGAGCTCTGGCACCTCTACAAATCCCTACTTCCCTCTGCGGAGGGCCTTTCTTTTACTTTATGCAATTTTTATTTTTAATTTGAGTCTCCATCTTCTCTTATAAAGCACCAACTAGGGGGCACTATGATCGTACTTGAGCATTGGGTGTAGCTAATATGCGAGTGTGTTTCATGAATGGATCAATGACTGAGCATGATGGGCTAGGGATAACTTATTTTAGCGTTGATATTTTGAAAGACATGGTTGCTTGTTGGTATGCTTGAGTATTTAAGTCCTCATGTCAAAACTAGACTATTGCTTTGAACCATATAAAAGTCCAAATGTCCATGCTACAAAGAAAAGAATATGAGATGACATGTTAGGCAGCATTGCACATCAAAAATTCTGTTTTTATCATTTACCTACTCGAGGACGAGCAGGAATTAAGCTTGGGGATGCTGATACGTCTCCAACGTATCTATAATTTTTTTATTGTTCCATGATGTTATATTATCATTCTTGGATTTACAATCATTTTATAGTCATTTTATATCATTTTTTTAACTAACCTATTGACATAGTGCCAAGTGCCAGTTGCTATTTTTGCATGTTTTTTACATCGTAGGAAATCAATATCAAACGGAGTCCAAACACCGCGAAACTTTTTGTAGATTTTTTATGGACCAGAAGTACACCAATGGGCCAGAGCAGCACCTGGGGGTGCCCCGTGGGGGGCATAACCCACCAGGGCGCGCCTGGGGGGCCAGACGCGCCCAGGTGGGTTGTGCCCACCTCGGTGGCCTCCCGCACCCCCTCTTTACCCCATAAATTCCCAAAAATTCCGAAAACCCTCGAGGTTAACCTAGATCAGAATTTCCGCCGCCGCAAGGCTCTGTAGCCACCGAAAACCAATCTAGACCCCATTCCGGCACCCTGTCGGAGGGGGGAATCATCTCCGGTGGCCATCTTCATCATCCCGGAGGCCACCACGATGAGGAGGGAGTAGTCCACCCTCGGGGCTGAGGGTTTGTACCAGTAGCTATGTGTTTAATCTCTCTCTCTCTCTCGTGTTCTTGAGATGTCACAATCTTGATGTATCGGGTTTTGTTAATATAGTCGGATCATATGGTGTTTTCCCCTCTCTATCTTGTGATGAATTGAGTTTTCCCTTTGAGATTTCGTTTTATCGGATTGAATACTTTTATGGATTTGAGAACACTTGATGTATGTCTTGCATATGAATACTCGTGGTGACAATGGGGTATCATATTGATTCACTTGATATATGTTTTGGCACTCAACTTGCGGATTCCCGAGGTGACATTGAGGTAATCTATGCATAGGGGTTGATGCACGTTCTTGTCTTTGTTTCTCCGGTAGAAATCTTGGGGCACTCTTTGAAGTTCTTTGTGTTGGATTGAGTATTATGAATATGAATTTGCTTTGGTGTTATTTTAGTACGAACTCTAGGATAGATCGAACGAAAAGAATAGCTTTGTGTTATTTTAGTACGAACTCTTGAATAGATCGAACTGAAAGAATAGCTTTGAGGTGGTTTCGTACCCTACAAACAATTTATTCTTATGTTCTCCGCTAGATAGGAACTTTGGAGTGATCCTTCATCGCACTTTGAGGGGTGGTTATATGATCCAGTTATATTAGCATTGTTGATAGGTTGCACTAGTGAAAGTACGGACCCTAGGCCTCATTTTCAAGCATTGCAATACCGTTTTTGTGCCCGTTTACTATTTGCCACCTTGCTGTTTTTATTTATTAAGATTATAAAAATATATTTCTACCATCAATATTACACTTTTATCACCATCGCTTCGCCGAACCAGTGGACCTATACAATTTGCTATTGTATTGGGTGTGTTGGGGACACAAGAGATTTCTTGTATTTGGTTGCACGGTTGTTCGAGAGAGACCATCTTCATCCTACACCTCCCACGGATTGATAAACCTTAGGTCATCCACTTGAGGGAAAATTGCTACTGTCCTACAAAACTCTGCGCTTGGAGGCCCAACACGAGTCTACAAGAATAAAGTTGCGTAGTAGACATCAACAAATAAGTTATTCCCTTTGTCATCGGTATGTTACTTGCCCAAGATTTGATCGTCGGTATCTTCATACCTAGTTCAATCTCGTTACCGGCAAGTCTCTTTACTCTTTCCGTAATGCATCATCCTGTAACTAACTCATTAGTCACTTTGCTTGCAAGGCTTCTTATGATGTGCATTACCGAGAGGGCCCAGAGATACCTCTTTGATACTCGGAGTGACAAATCCTAATCTCGATCTATGCCAACCTAACAAACACGTTCGGAGATACCTGTAGAGCATCTTTATAATCACCCAGTTACGTTGTGACGTTTGATAGCACAAAAGGTATTCCTCCGGTATTCGGGAGTTGCATAATCTCATAGTCAAAGGAATATCTATATGACATGAAGAAAGCAATAACAATAAAACTGAATGATCAATATGCTAATCTAATGGATGGGTCTTGTCCATCACATCATTCTCCTAATGATGTGATCCCGTTCATCAAATGACAACACATGTCTATGGTTAGGAAACTTAACCATCTTTGATTAACGAGCTAGTCTAGTAGAGGCTTACTAGGGACACGGTGTTTTGTCTATGTATCCACACATGTATCAAGTTTCTGGTTAATACAATTCTAGCATAAATAATAAACATTTATCATGATATAAGGAAATATAAAATAACAACTTTATTATTGCCTCTAGGGCATATTTCCCTATTGTCCAAAGAATAGAAAGAAGGCTACTAGGGTGTTCCACTATGCTCTCCTATGATGAAAGAATTCTCATGATCAAGTATGTGTTCTCTACACTACCCATCTTTTTTACGTGTTGTCTCATGCTGCCAATGTCTACAGTGAATCAGATCAACAAATACTTGAGGCACTGCCTATGGTGGAAGTTTGGCATGGAGGATAGAGGATCTGCTCTAATTGCATGGGATAAAATTTGTAGGACAAAACACCAAGGAGGGTTGGAAAGAAAAGATGTTCACACTCACAACAAAGCCTTACTCATAAAAAATCTTCATAAGTTTCTGAATAAAAAAGACATGCCTTGGGTCAAACTCATCTGGGAAAAATACTATGCCTCGGATACCCCTGGTAACAAGTTGGAAGGTTCTTTTTGGTGGAAGGCTCAGATACCCCTGGTAACAAGTTGGAAAGCTCTTTTTGGTGGAAGGCTCATCTTAAACTCTTCCTCTTTATAAGGAGTTTTCAAAATGCAATATTGGCAAGGGTGACTCTGTTTTTATCTGGCTTGATAAATGGACTGATGTTCCCCTGTCTCCTAAGTTTCCAGAGTTTTACTCCTTTGCCCACAGTGACTCTATCTCAGTGGCCTCTGCTTCATTTGCTGAAAGTATCCTGGATCTCTTTCACACTCCCCTTTCCATTCAGGACTATGATTAGTTTATAGAGCTTGTTGAAATTATTCCTGACACTCACACTGCTGAAAATGACTGTTGGTTCTTCAATAGCCCTAATAAGAAGTTTTCTGCCACTCAATATACTCTTCCTTAATAGTAATCACATGGCTCATGTTTTGTTCCAGAACCTATGGAGGACTGCCTGCATACTAAATCACAAAATAATTTTATTTTTTTTGGTTGATCTTGCATGACAAAGTTAAATCTAGGGCCATGCTAAAAAGAAAAAATTTCTTCCTCCCCAGTTAGAGTTGTGTTATATGTAATCTGGATACTAAAGAAACTCACATGCATCTGCTGTGGGACTGTGATTTTGCTCTGAACTGTTGGGACTCCATGGTTCCTAATAGAAGAAGGGGTACGTTGGTTTATGATGATTCACTTCTGCTTGGGGCGTCTCTCCCTGCAGAGATTAGACTGGAGGTGATCATCCTTGGGTGCTGGCATATTTGGCAGCAAAGAAATGTTCAGAAACATCCAGCCATCTTTGACTTCTTGGAAGATCTGCTTTAGAAGGGATTTAGAGCAACTCCTTTTCAGAGTTCAAGACAAGTATGTTACTCCCTTTGTCCTAAAATAAATGTCTTAACTTTGTACTAACTAGTACAAAGTTATACTAAGCTTGAGACACTTATTTTGCGAGGATGGAGTACTTGTCTTCAGAATTGGATCCATAGCACGTTCTAAACGATGGTTATTTTTCTCAGGACTGGTGTAGGCTAACTTGGTTTCCCCCTGTTTTTAGATAGCTAGTTTTTCGTTCCTTCCTTTTCTTCCTTCCTCCTTGTACGATACTTTGATATTAATGAAAAATTACCGTGGAACTATTGTTCTACGGTGTGAGGCTTCAAAAAGAAAAGAAAAAAGGCTCAGGATCCGGACCATGAAATAATTCGTAGGAACCCACACCGGCTCAAGGTCACGGGAGAAAAAGACTCGCTCCAATGTGACAGCGGGTCCACAGTACTACGTGGCTCGGGACGTACGTGTCGTCATGATGTGGGGGTTACCGACACAGCTGCTCTCTCTCGCTGCTGCTGCTGCAGCTGCTGATCCACCATACACTTCGCTTCCAGGACTGGGGCCGGCCGGTCGGCCATGCACTCGATGATGCCGAAACAGCTTGGATGGCAACGAATTGCACCATGGCAGCGACGTCTCTGGCAAGCCATTTTTTCACACAAGATTGCGTCGTCAGTTTTGACGTGTGCGATGACGATCATACATCGTACTACATGCACAAGTGCCGTGCTAGCTATGAGTATAGAAAGAACTGGCCGATGTAGCTAGCGACCCGAAAGCTAAGTAGAAGCAAAAAAAAAAAAAAAAAACCTCCTCTTGAAAGAGTGTATTTTCAATTTTGTTGGAAAGTCAACATCTTTTATGTTTGACCGTATTTACATAATAATACATCAATATTTATGCCATCAAATTAGTTGCATTAGATTCATGATAAAATATATTTTTATCATATACCTATTTGGTTTCACAAACATTGATATATTTTTGCACCAACTCGGTAAAACTTTGAGATAGTTTGACCCTCTAACAAAGTTGGAAGTCCACTCTTTTAAGGACGGATGGAGTAAACTCAATTAACCCCACGCATCGGTTCTATTGAAAAATAGATATTAACCATGAGTTGTAAAGCTTGTATATTTTTTATTGGCGGAATATGAGAGAGCTTTATTTGTTTTATTTTATGTGAAAACATCGTATCTATTATAAAAGTTCATCGGAAGTACAAAACATTTTAAACATAATAAAAATTACATTGAGATTCCGAGACCACTAATGCCTCTAGAACAAGCCGCCGACGCGCCGCTGTCGCCACTCCACTACCGGACCGGAGTCGGCTTGATCTTGTCAATGACAGCCGTGAAGTCTTCGTGCACATGCATCAGCACACTGGAGCCGCAGTCATCGTCGTTAAACCCTTGCATAGATTTGAAGCATCTGACAACAAATCTCGTCACATGCCGAGAAACCCTAACCTCACCGCTCCATGAAGACAGCGGGAATCTACGTCGGAGTTCCATCGACTACGTCCAGACGGATGAACCCGAGGAGGATCGAAGCCCGGAAGACAAGCTCGAAGAAGAAGCACCGCCATCCGCCTAAGCGCCGCACTTGCGAGGAGTGAAAAAACCCTAACCTAAACTACTAACGGGAGCAGAGGCACAGAAATTCTCCTCCCCGCCACCGGCCGTCAGAGCAGCAGGCAGAGAGGGGGGGGTGCAAATCCAGCTCACCGATGAAGTCTGCAGGGAAAACTTTGCCCTAGCTGCCAAGAGAGAGCTTTATTCATTAAAGGCATTTCTAAGAGTTTCAACGAGCCAACTCTCAGTCATATTGACAGTACAAGCGAACTTAACACACATGTGAGCTAGGAGATCAGTCGATCTGTTTACACGATGGATACTAAAATTAGAAAACTGAAATGCTAGCCCTCCAATTTCATCTAGTAGAGCATCACAGGGGCCCAGTAAGCGACAGATCAACAAGCTCCTTGCAGTCCAATTCCATCATCACATGTCTGAAGCCTCGGAGCTGTGCAAATACAACATCATAACCGGTATATGTGAATATTAGAAGTGTCCTTCTTTTCTAGACATACAAGAAATGGGCAATTTTTACAAGGAACCGCATATACGGTTGTATCATATACAAATACAATTTGGTCCCCGCAAAAAATATACAATTTGATCATCCACTCTAACACCCTCCCTAAGTCAAAAACGGGTGTCTTGCGATTACTAAGACTATCCCAAACATCCAAGAAGAGTGGAGCTGCTAAGCCCTTGGCAAAAATAAGCATGATAAGGTACGGTGCCGGAGCCTCACCCATGGCCACGCGATCTCGAACAAACTGTGGATCAATCTCTACGTGATTCACTCTTTGATGGTTAGCTCGATCCCGAGTCATGAATACCGAACTGACATTATCGCATAACACTATTGTGCGCTAGTTAGATTCTTAGAGTCGGTCCACTGTCTCCTGCATAATAGGCATATGCATAGTGTTGATCATTTACGGCTTTACTGTTGCAGTTATGCTGGTTTTTTTTTTTACTTTTGTCAGATTGATGGTGTGTGGCTGTGTGCATCCTAACTATGTAGATGTCGGGTGTTGCTCATTATGCTTTGTATCCACTTGGTGCTACATTTTGAGTTAATAAAAATACCCTTTATTAAAACAAAAAATATTAGAGTAGCCAACAAGATTCGCAACAACTCTATATTCAGCGTTTGCACTCGGGTCGTGAGACATCATGCTGGATCTTCGCAGGCAGGACACCAAATTGGGCAAACGCATCCTCATAAGATACCTCTTGGAAGTTGGACCATGTCCCAATCCGTCAACAAGAATCTCACATGACATGGCAAAATTTCAGTCACGTAATGCGCTGTACCCCGTATGTAACCAAGTAGTAACAAAAATCTGACCGGAGCATGGGTGGAAGCTGCACAGCTCTTGACTTGACTAGTGAAAGTGACAAAAGTGCACATGTTACACGAATGTCTACGTTCGTGAATCTGTGTCTAGCTTCCCTAGACACAGATTGTCAAAGTTGTTGATTACACCAGTCGCCAGTCAGTCCTCTCTTTTGGCATACGTACATTTTGAGGAGCTGTCACCTGTACTGTCTACTAGCTATAGCTTAGCTAGTGTACAAGACTAGGTATTCCATGTCCCCCTCAACCCGGCCAGCTCTCTCCCTGCAGCTCCGTGACTGTGGCCCGGGTTAATTCATGCCCTCTGAGGCAGAGACGCCTCAGCTAGTTGCGGCTGCCAGAGAAACCGCGAGCGCGTACATGTCAATGTCCCAATGAATATACGTGATACTTTTCACACGTAATCATCCGTGTCTGCTGCCTGGACAACGTAGGGCGACCGGCCTCGAAGACGACTTTTACCCGGCTTGAAATGGGTTCAGTGAAACAGCGAGCTTCTGGACTACCTTGATGACTTTTCGACCGATGCTTCAATAAACTTCTGAGTCTCAACAACTTTGCACCGTTAGGATGAAAACACATAGACCACAACGAGCTTGGCTCATGGCGCACCTCCGGTGGATCCAGGAGGAATAAAACTTCGACACCCACATAGATGCATTTTTCAGTTCATGTAATGTTGTTTATCATATACTCCCTCCGTTCCGAAATATTTGTCTTTCTAGTTATTTCAAATGGATTACCACATACGGATGTATGTAGACATATTTTAGAGTGTAGATTCGCTCCTTTTGCTCCGTATGTAGTCACTTGTTGAAATATCTAGAAAGACAAATATTTAGGAACGGAGGGAGTACTAAAGCATAATATAGGTCAAAAATAGGTAAACATGTTAGAAAATCCGACAAAAAAATAGAAAGTTTGTAAAACTTTGAAACTTGATAAAGAGTGAGGGATAAATTCACCAAGTTTCAAATTTTAAAACCTAAACCCTAAAAAAAACTTAATATTACAAATTGAGCCAATTCATATGGAACTTGCATTGGTGAGACTTGGTAAAAACTAAATATTTCAATTATCAAGTTTCAGTACTTGAAACTTGGTAGAAAAACAAACTTGTAAAAAAAACGTATTCAAGAGTGGTCTTGTTTGGAAGCTCTCATCGCAAGGAATATGCACATGCAACTTGAAACATAAATTCAACTTTTGGTTCAAAGATATAATAGATACTCCCTCCCTCCCATAATATAAAAACGTTTTTCATATTATGTTAGCTTGAAAAACATTCTTATATTATGAAATGGAGGGAGTATAATTTTAAGGCACAAAAGGAAAAAAAGGCAAGAAATGGGGTGGGTGGAGCATGCAGTGTCTGCTAAAAGAGCCAAACACTTGCAGGCTCCCAACCAAGTTTACATATCGCGAGGCAAACACGTGGCCGACCAAGTGTGCCCCTACCCATGCTTGCCACTACAGATCTCGTCGGAATCGAATCATTCAGGGTTCAAACCCAAGTATGTTCCATATAGTGTGAAATAAGCATCTGACGCAGTGGCAGAGTTTTATTTTCAAAGTACCAAATTTCTCTTTCTTCTAACTAATTCAGCTCAGACATCAGCATTTTTTTTGTCCATGACATCCTTTTAGATAATACAGTTGGGGGTGTACCATTGGATATGGCTTTTATACCCTTGTATATATGCTCAGTGCAACGATGAGCTCAATAAAAGCTTCAACTATCTAGTGAAAATGCACCAGTGAATTTTGCACGTGGCTCATCCGTGACACTTTGCTTTGCGCGGCGGTTTCCCGGTTCACACACCAGACACCACTCAAGTCACTCGCACATCAGGGAATCGATGCTGCGATCGAGCTCTCCTCTCCCTATAAATTTGCGGGGCAATCCTGCACAGCCCGTATCATCCATCCGAAGACCTGCCTAGTAAAGAGCCATTTGCATCAAGGAACTGATGGCTGCTGCCCAGATCACCTCCTTGTCCTTCTCCGCCCAGCCAATAATGTTCCATTCGTCTTTGCCGGTGGCCGGAAATGGTGGCCCGAGAGGCCGGCCAAATGCTTTCTTCTGCCCCTGGGCGCCGGTGATCTGCCATGGGCGACGGGAGGCCACACCCCATGCGCTGTCCGATGACTGTGACTTCCAGGTATATAGTTCTCGTATGACACAGCAATTAACTCACAGCGTGATTAATTAGTAGTTTATGATATATAGCACGTTTCTAAATGTGGTTTTCTTGTTACAAAGGATCTGCTCTCCGTGCAACACCAAGAGGCCCTAACAAGTGTGCAAGCGTTGTTCCTTCAACATCCAAAAAGCAGCCGTGGCATGATGACCATTGTTGATCACCTCAAACACCTCTGCATTGACCAATATTTCCAAGACGAGATCGGCAATGTCGTGGACTCATGCATGGATCTCATACGTAGTGATAATCTCCTCGATGTAACCCTTTCCATGAGGCTGATGAGGGAAGGTGGATATCATGTTTCGGCTGGTCAGCAAACTACATTTTATATATTTTTACAAAATAGTGTGAGTGGTATAATAACATAGGTGTAGCCAACTCCAGAATAAAATATATTGTCTTCCTTAAGCAGATTTTCCCAGATAACAATTTTTTTTCATTATATGTACTTGCCTGAAAACCCTTGTCCTCACCGCGGCAGATGGGGTTCTTCAAAAGTTTGCAAATGGCAATGGTGATTTCAGCCTAGCTCATAGCCAAGATATCAGAGGATTGTTGAGCTTGCATGATGTGTCACAACTCAATATGGGAGAAGCTTCACTCTACAAGGCAAAGGAGTACTCAAGAAAACACCTTAGATCTACACTGAATTACTTGGAGCCAAATCTGGCAAGATATGTAAAGCAGTCACTAGACCATCCCTATCATGTCAGCCTGATGCAGTTCAAGGCCAGGCACCACCTGAGCTACCTCCAGAGCTTGCCCACTAGGAACACTGCAATTGAGAAGTTGGCAGTTGCAGAGTTTCAGATTAACAAGTTGCAGCATCAGAGGGAAATGCAAGAGGTTAACAGGTACTCTCCTTCCATAATTAATTTTATGGAGATTGTCTAATCTACTCATTCTCTTGATAAGAGAAACGCTAGAACTCCTGCAAATTTTCTATAAATTAATAATTTTAATTGCTCATGTAATCCCACAATTAAAAGTGGGGTGATTTTTACTATGAAATGTTCATTTCACACACAGATGGTGGATGGATCTGGGATTGGCCAAAGAAATACCGGCTGCAAGGGACCAAGTAGTGAAATGGTACATGTGGCCCATGACTATCCTCGAGGGTTACTCCTTCTCTAAGTATCGAATTGCGATCACAAAGATCATCTCAATGGTCTACATTGTGGATGACATCTTTGATCTCGTTGCCACACAAGAGGAGCTCTCCCTCTTTAATGAGGCAATCATAATGTGAGCATGCATGTTCCCATTATAGATTAATGCATTTAGACTCACCGCATAATTCCGTCCTGCACAAATAAATAGCCTCCTAAAACGTCCACTTAAACAATCATACTTTTTCTAACATTGACATGTTGCCACGGGAATTCGTGTTAAAACAAGTGCATAAATAGGTGCTTAAAAACAACCAAAACTAATGGAAAAAACAATGTGAGATTGTCCTTGGTTTATATTTTAGAAACAATAGAACATATGAATATCTGACAAAATTTTGTATAAAAAGAGAGAAGAAATTGAACTGAACTTAACGCGGCACATCTTCTAACAAAAATGTGAAGCATGAACTATATAAGTTTGCCCCAAGTGTCCAACACATATATATCATTCATGCCCACACAACAAATTAATGCAAAAGATTATAACATGCATGACTTGATTCCTCTGGAAGAGAATGACTTCATGTGGCATGTTGTACATGGATAGATTAGTGCAAAAAATGTATTTACGAGTATATGCATGACTTGCTAATGCCACAAGATTTTGATCGGACGGCTATCCGATCAATAATTGAGGTCGCATTGAAGCATGCACATGTCCGTAGAAATCTAGTAATGGGGGTTATTTATTTATATATAGAAGATATGTTAGTTAAACATACGAGGCTTGTGAGTATTTTTTGTAGATTTATACTTTTTTGTTTTAAATGGAAATGGCATATGGTAGAATTTTTGTGCCAATAGCGGCATCTATTTGCTAATGGAGGAAAAAATCGTGGTTTAATTAATGCCTTATACGATGATATATATAAGTACATGTTCTTAATTGTGATAAAAGTTTCACACACAAAATGCACATTTTGACAGGTGGAATCTTGAAGCTGTTGATTCACTCCCAAGCTACATGATATCATGCTACAAGGCTCTTTACAATATAACAAATGATATCGCTGACATGTCCATGAAAGAGCATGGACTGAACTCAATCAATCATCTCAAGAAAGCCGTATGTCTTCTGGAATAATTCTTCATTTTGTTTGCCTAAGAAATTAAATATATTAATAGTATCACCTCATATATTTGTATTTATGTATGGCTGTGTGTATCTCCTGATGCAGAGGCCAGGGGTAATCCTCCTTTCAAAAAAAATATTTAAATTTATGTACTACAATTTTTTATTGATCATTTTTAAAAATCTTACGAATATAACACTGGAGCTTCCTTGGAGAAAGCTTACCTCCTTTCCTTTATCTTGCAGTGGGCAACTTTGTTTGATGGATTCATGATTGAGGCAAAATGGTTGTCTGGTAATCACGTCCCTGCACGGGAGGACTACCTGAGAAACGGCATCATCACCTCAGGAGCACCACTTTTGTTTATGCATCTTCTCTTCATGCTAGGCCATGATATAACGGAGGAAAACAACGACCACATGTCTCGGATTATCTCATGCCCTGCAAAAATCATGAGGCTCTGGGACGACATGGGCAGTGCAAAGGTCAGAACACGCCAAAAACTTTGACTTGACATGCCCATGAAATGCATGTACAGCTGCACATACACATATATACATCATCATATTTTAAAAAGGATTAATAATAGTAATTTTATGTGAATTAATTCACTCCATAACATCGACACCGGCTAAGCCTGATCTTAATTTTTTTTTTCTCTATGTCCCATGCAGGATGAAGCGCAAGAAGGGCTTGACGGTTCGTACAAGGAGCTCTACCTAAAAGAGAGCCCTCATGGGGACGCAGAAGAGCACATGTTGGAGATGATTGCAGGTGAGTGGGAGGGTCTCAACAGGGAGTGCTTCTCCAGGACGAGGTCATCACTATCCCCTACCTTCATTCGAGCGTCACTCAATTTCGCAAGGATGGTCAGCGTCATGTATGGCTACGACCACGAGCACAGGCTCCCTGTCCTTGAGGATTACACAAGAATGCTACTCTTCTGAATCATACATGACCAGTACATAAACTGTACAAAAGTCTTGTAATTGTAGTGTATCCTTGTTGTGGTGTTACATATATTGGAGTTAATACTATGAGGGAGGCTAATCGATGGGTGATCATGGGGATGCTCTCTTCCCTACAAACCCCGTGGTTCTGGAGCTCTTCTCGAACTTTACCTTCTGCTCATCTCATCCTGACACCGTTCACCCGCCTTCCCTCTACACCTATCTTTCACCTCAAAGATCCAGATAATTGGACCCCCAAAAAATGAAATTATTTCAACTGAACCATCGAAAGATTATTTATTTAATTTTGGTGAACTTTGAACAAATATCCATAGGACTTTGAACAAATTTTAGAAAGTTCCGCCAACTAATCAGACCAAGATTTCAACTAATTACAGAAAATCCGTACCTATACTTTAAGAATCCCCAACTAAATCTATATAATATAACCAAAATCACCAAAGCTTTCACCTAATCCCTGATGTCCTTCCAACCAAAAAAGAAAACCCCATTATCCCTACCCCTACCTCCTCCCCGTGGCAAGGGTAAGCCCATCCCATCCACGAGCGTGTGGAGGCACCGTCCATGGGGCCACATGGTGCAAGCGGCGACCATCGACTAACGGTGGTTGCGCGCATGGTGCACTAGTACCCTGCAGAGTGTCGCAACACACATGTTAGATCTAGGTGGCCCAGCGGTGCACATGACGGGTTAGTGACGTGCAACAATTGAAGGGAAGGAAGCCTAAGGACTCCCCAAACTCAGCGAGGGATTCCCCCCTTTTTCCGCGAGCGATGTGATGAGAAGGATGACAACAAATCGCATGACTCACATGAGGCGCATCGTGCAGTTGGCAGGCAACTAATCGGGATCTAGCGCCAGTCGGCTAGCACCTAGCCCCACCCACTAAACAAACAATACATATTAAACATTGTCTCTCATACTTGTGCTAATGCCTATTTTTATTGAAACACCGAGTACAATATATTGTGCTAATGTCTCTTTGCGGGAGTCTGAACCTCCACCGCGTAGGACTTCGATCGACACCCCCAGCCCACGAAAACCACACCTGGATCCCGCGTCTATATCTTGCCCCCCTTGCTCTGCACCCGTTTCATCCTTGGATGACGCCACCACTGTACCACCTTGGCCGCCGGGTCGCCATGCCGCTTTGCCTACGTCGTTGTTCCACCTCTCATCCGTCCGTCATGCAGCAGGTACCATCCTCCTATGTGGATGTCGTCGCGTGGGGATCCCCAAGCCCGACAAGTGTTTGGTGTAATGGCCGTGCTAATTTTTTGATAAATTTTCTCCCTTGTTTGAAACAATGGATTCGGACTAGTGTCGCATTTGAATATTTTTCACTCATCAAAGATTGATATGCTATTATTTTGAGCGGTGCGGACTTAGAAAAACGGGGGCTATATAGGGGGGCAGGGTTGGAGGGCCGGCTCCCGTATCCGTGTTCGCGGACGAGTACATACCAATTTGACAAATATTGTGTCCGTTTTGAGAGTCGAAGATGCCCTTTATGCATGGCGGTTGATTGATATCATTATGCGCTACTATTCTGAAGGCCAAATAGTTCCCGGATAGGGACCTTCTTAATGCAACTTTGAAGAAACGGTCCTCCTATACGTGGCAGAGTATTATGTCAGAAGTTGATTTTTGTTTAAAAGGGACATATTTAAAGAGTTGGGAACGGAGAAAAAATAAATATCTAGGAAGATGCGTGGATTCCACAATCACCTACAAAGAAGGTTCTTATGAACACAGGCAGTCAACTTCCCTCCCATGTGAGCGATCTTATAGACCCGACCACTATAGATTGGGATGTTCAACTAGTGAATCATACCTTCTGGCATATTGATGCTCAAAGAAGCTTACATATACAGAAATTGCTTGTTTTCGGTTCGTTCTGCTTACCATTGTGAATGGGAAAATCAATATGGAAATACACTGATAAATGAGAATGATGTAGCACTAGTAGAAAATAGGCCTTTAGTCCCGGTTCGTAAAGGCCATTAATCCCGGCTGTGCAACCGGGACTAAATATGCGCGACTAAAGGCCCCCCCTTTAGTCGCGCCTCTTACGAACCGCGACTAAAGGCCCGTCCACGTGGGCGCCAGGAGTCCGTCGGGGCAGAGGACCTTTAGTCCCGGTTCTCGTGGCTAACCGGGACTAAAGGCCTCCTCCGCAGGTTTAGGGTTTTATCCCCCCTAAACCTGGTTTCTTTTTAATTTGTAGTGTTTTATTTCTTTTATATTTTATTTTGTGTTTTATTTTAATTTTGATGAAGTTTCAGTACACATATTCTACACTACTATATACATGCATATGAAATTTCAAACAAGAAGAATTCAAGAGGAATATATAATATATATTCAATCTCGGGTGACCATATACAACTTCGAACAAGTTTCCATACACAATTAGGATGGATGACCATATACAACTTCGAACAAGTTTCAATCTCGGGTATGCATATAAATTTCTTCGTCCTCGGTATAGTGTTCTCCTTTAGGATTGAGGACTTCCCTCATAAAAAATCCTGCTAATTCATCTTGAATTGGTCGGAAGCGAGCTTCTGGACTAAGCCTCCTCCGCAAGTTATCCGTCGCCTTCCGCACGCTATCCGATGCCTTCCGCTCAGAGGAGTGTCTCCGGATGTTCTCACAAACATAGTATCCACATAGATTGGTCCGCGGTGGCTGCTTATCCACATTAACTAACCTTCTAAAATCTAGCTCATGTTTGAATTCACCGACAATTTCTTCTGAGAACCGTCTCCAAACCCTACAGGGCAAAGAAAATTAAATGAACAAGGGAGTTATTAGTTACTTGATATTAGGAAATGAACGAAAGAGACCGATCGATATAGAGCTCAAATGATTGAAAATAATTACTTTTGCAGCATTTTTCTCATGTCGGCCCAACGCTTTGAATCTGAATCCATAGAGTCCATGATTAGAACTCTGGAGGTGTGAAGTTCAATATTTAGCAGAATCCAGTGGAACCTGCGGACACGTTACATGCACAGTCATGCATAACTCATCGATTAGACATACCATGCATGGAGTAAACAAAAGAGAATGGGCACAAGAGAGAAACACTCACCCAAAATGGTAAGGAAATAGAATATGACTTTTGAGTTGATGCTTTCTAAGAAATTTGTACAAGTCTTTCTCCACGTCTTCGGGGTGATTTTGTAACACATGTCCATTAACGATATGTGGGTCAATGAACCCAACATCATGGATGTTTCTTATTTTGCATTCCCAAATCTTCAATCTGCATAATAGCGTACGCAACAATATAGTTAGGAAAATATATATATATATATATATATATATATATATATATATATATATATATATATATATATATATATATAGTGCAGGCAATGAAGAACGAGATGAGGTAGAAATAAACCACTTACAGAACGTAGCAACTCAGGATAGATTTGTCGAGCTCGCGCAGATTGAACAGCTGGAACAATTCACTCATATGAACTTGTACAGAGTACCGTTTGGTGTGATGCTCCTCTGTAACATCCGCATAAACATATTCTTTGCCGGCCCATGTTATGAAATGCTTGTACCAACGTAGCAGATTTTGCATTTGTGGTGGTAGACTCTTTTCCCGCGCAGGCTCGACGAGAGGCCCATTCCGCACATATTGTAATGCTATCTCACATACTGGCGCATCCTCAAGGCCTAACGAGGCACGAAGAGTCAAACCCATCTCGGACGCTTGTTTCATGGCACTCGCTACAGTCAATCCAAGTGCTGCCGCAGCTGCTATGATCTCGGGGTCCTCTTCCGGACCGGCTTTCACTATGAGCGGGGGGATCGCTTGTTTATTCTGCATCCCGAGCTGGTCAACTTGTTTCCCGCTTTTTTTACTTTCTTCTTTCTCCTCCTTCAATATTTTTGCTTGCCTACGAAGTTCATGTCCATAGTCGTCAGGCATATTCAACTCGGCTTGGGACGGTGTCGTCAAAAAATCCTTAGCCCACTTCTTTTGCTTCTCAGTGAATACTTGCTTGGGCTCAGGCTCTTTTATCGCCTTCGTATCCACCTTCCATTTCTCATAATGAGCAGACGCGGCCAATTTGGTTTCAGCTTCACTAAGTTCCCAAGGCCTTGGGAGGAGAGGCTTCAGTGATGGCTCCGGTACCCTTGTGGTCTTAGGTACATAAGGGTCCGGGTTAATAGTCCAGGAGCGGGTTTCCTTGCTGTCCGCCAGCTTCTGCTTCTTCGCCAGAGGTGGATTGGGGGGCGTCGTACCCGCCGGAGGAGGATTGGGGGGCGTCGTACCCGCCGGAGGAGGATTGGGGGGCGGCGGCTGCTTACCCGCCGGAGGTTGTGGATCGGGGGCGGCGTCGAATGGTGTGAAGGAGGTGTAGGTGAACCACCACGACCACCACCACCGCCACCACCACCACCACCACCACCACCATCGGAGGGGGGTGGACTTGTTAGCCTTGGCGCCTCGCCTGGAAACACTATGTACTTCTTTTTCCATAGAATGATCTGGCGCTTGACATCTCCAAGTCTTCTCTCCCCTTCGGGTGTAGCTTTGTCAATCTCCAGGTCCTCAAACTCTTGGACTATGTCTTCCACCGTGACACGAGCATAGCCATATGCAATGGGGTTGTTGTGGTGGAGTGCTCCAGGTGTACAGGGTAAAGCACTGCCGGTAGCTACCTTCGTGGAAACGTTCCCCACGGGATAATGCAGATCACATTCTTTCATCTCCTTTACATCATCCACGGGGTAGTGAGGCTCCGGTGCACGAATCTCGACCGTCGGTGCATTAGCACCAGGCGGGGCATCCGTGGAAGCCACGCTGCTTCTCCGCTGCTGGCTTCCGCGATCCGCTTCATGATCTTCATGCGGCCCTGCAGCCGATTTTTCTTTTACTAGTTCATGCACGGTCTGCTTCAACTCATGGAGTTCCGATGCAAACTTCGCCAAAAGATCTGCATCCCGGTCCGTCTTTCTCTTACGGCTTCTGTAACAGTACGGGTCATTGTCCTGGGAAAACCCTACTTTCCACGGAATTCTGCCTTTGCCTCGTACATGTCCTCCGTGTTCATCATTCCCGAGGGCTGTTGTCAGTGCGTCTTTCTCTCTATTGAACTTGATCAAGCCCTCTTGAGCTTGGGTCATTGCGTCAATAAGGGCTTGGGTGGGAGCAAACTTTTTCTTCCGGTGAACACACACCCCTGTCTCCGGGTCTAGCGATCCCCCATGCCCGTACCACCAGCTTTTGGCCCTTGGGTCCCATCCCTCTGTACCTAGAGGGATTCCTCTCACCCTCAGGTCCTCCTCCATCTTCTGCCACTTAGGCTCCGAAAGGCGGTATCCTCCTGGCCCCATAATATGATGGTACTTTTTCTTACTCGCATTATCCTTATTTTTTCGATATTTCCTTGAAATGCTCCTATTTCTTTTGCCTCACAAATTCTGGCCAATCATCTTTCAGTTTCTCATGTTGTCCATTGAAATCCGGAGTCTTGCCCTTGTTGACATAGTCACGGGTTAAATTTTTCTTGAAGTTCCGGAATGCTTCGGCCATCTTCTGAAGAGCGAACTCTTTAACTAGCCTCCTCCTCTCACGTCCACCCGGAACCTCGTTACCGAATTCATCGACTTTGTTGTATTCCGGAGGTAGAATGAAATGTTCCATAAGCTTTCTCCAGCAATCCTTTTTCGTTCTCTTGTCGACAAAACTGAAACCAAGACGTGCCTTCTTTGGCTCCTTCCATTCCTGGACGGTGATCGGGACGTTGTCTCTAACAATGACTCCGCATTGGTTGATAAACTTTGAGATGTGCTGTAGGGGCTTGCCGGTTTCACTGACAAAATCAATGGTATATGTTTCTCCTGTTTTCATCGCCTTGGATTTGCCATGCTTTGTCGTACTCGATCCGGCCGAGGGCAAAAAAAAGAAAGAGAGTCGCGCGCGTTAATACATATGTATTCACATTTCAGTAAGTTTGTATCACGAGAGGCTCAATGTATATATATACCTCGTCGGAGGTGGTTGCTACTTGCAATTCGAGATCGTCGTTTGTTGACGGTTGACCTCCGTCGACAATGTCCATTCCTTCACCTTCTTGATCATCGACAATGTCTGTTCCACCGTCAAGGTTCAGAAAAGAAGAGACTACATCCTCTTCTTGCTCATCTTCTGAGCCCGGCACATAAGGAATCTCGTTGTTTATGATGCCCATTAAATAACGTTCAGCCTCCGGATCCCTAAGCGGCTCGGCTCTATCGTCCGCCATATGTCACTCCTGCATGTAGTAAAAATTAATTAAGTATAAAGGAATTAAAAAATAAGATTAAGGGGACATAGAGGAGGAGCAGCGACGGTTGAATGATTAAGAGCTATTAATTTTTGCTTTCATTTCAGCCATTTTTGGAAAACAACAAAAACAGAAATACTTTAGATGTCAAACTGCATGTATAAGGTTGAAAACATGTGCCAAATGTTTCACTGAACATTTTGAGGTATTAAACATAATTTTTGGATAATTATTTAATTAGTTATGCCATTTTCTTTTTCCTTTTCTTTTATGACCAAAACAGAAAATTGATGTTTTTTTGGTCAAATTTATACAATTATTCCCAAATAAAATACCATTGTGTATATTTTGTTAAGACAAAATTTTAGAGCTCAAGTTTGCTCAATTTGAGTTAACAGAATTCAAGTTATGAATTTTGCAAGTTTCCATTTTTAGTTCCCTTTTCTGTATTTAATTATTTAGTGCAAACATTATTGCAGAAGCATGTTGAACTTTTTCTATAAACAGAAACTGCTCAAGTTCCTGAATGTATAGAAATTTGAATCACTCAAATTGGAGAATTTATGAATTAGTTATGGATTTATGAATCTATAAACAGAAACTGCTCAAGTCCCTTTTCTCTCTCTGCTCTCTCTCTCTCGCTCGCTGACGGGTGGGCCCCACGACCCCGAGCGCTCTCCTTCTCTCTCTCTCTGCTCTCTTGCTCAATTTTTAGTTTTCCCACGCGGCGGTGAGCACCAGCACGGGCACGCACGGCGGCGCCGTTTCCGCACGCGCGCGAGGCTGGCAAGGCGCGCATCCAGTACGCGGCGACGAGGAGGACGGCAGGCGGCGGAGGACGGCAGGCGGCGGCGGGTGAGAAGACGACGGCGGTGGTCCCCTCTTCTTCTAGGCACGCGAGGAGGACGGCAGGTGGCGGAGGACGGCAGGCGGCGGCGGGCGAGAAGACGAGGGCGAGAAGACGACGGCGGCGGTCCCCTCTTCTTCTAGGCACGCGAGGAGGACGGCAGGCGGCGGCGGGCACCTACCGGAGACGAGGGCGGCGCGGAGAAGACGAGGGCGGCGCCGCGGAGAAGACGAGGTCCTGGATGCGTTTGGTCCTTAGCGCGGAGAAGACGAGGGCCGCGGAGAATATATAGGGCAAGCCTTTAGTCCCGGTTGGGGACACCAACCGCGACTAAAGGTACCCTTTAGTCGCCGTTGGTGTCCCCAACCGGGACTAAAGGGGTACCTTTAGTCGCGGTTGGTGTCACAACCCGCGACTAAAGGTTCTTTCGCGCCGTTTTCGTTCCCGCGTGGAAAGAGCCTGTCACGAACCGCGACTAAAGGTCCTTTTTCAAATACTTTTCATTTTAAAATCTTAAAAATACAAATAATATATCAAAAAATTCAGAAAAATAAAACTAATTCATTTTAAAATCTTAAAAATACAAATAATATATCAAAAAATTCAGAAAAATAAAACTAATTCATTTTAAAATCTTAAAATAGAAATAATATATCAAAAAATTCAAAAAAAATAAAACTAATTCATTTGAAAATCTTAAAAATACAAATAATATATCAAAAAATTCAAAAAAATAAAACTAATTCATTTTAAAATCTTAAAAATACAAATAATATATCAAAAAATCTAGAAAAATAAAACTAATTCATTTTAAAAATTTAGACCGATTGTTTTGTTCTACATCCTCGATCCCTTGAAGGTTTGACAAAAGGTTTGATACATCATTCAGTTCATCGACCAAATACAAATCATCCGGATTCGCCATCATACGTCCTGCCGTGCATTTGGTATGCATATATGCACTCAGTAGCCACGGCAGGGCTGTATGATGGCGATACCGATTGTTTTGTTCTACATCCTCGATCCCTTGAAGGTTTGACAAAAGGTTTGATACATCATTCAGTTCATCGACCAAATACAAATCATCCGGATTCGCCATCGTACGTTTTAATTCACATGATCCATTCAACAAAGTTTGGTAGAATAAATTATTACACATAAATTCTTCCCTTGTGTCCCTGCTTGCTTACGATTGTGCCGTATCCATGGAGCATCCTCATCATTTAACTTAATGCTTGGGTCAGTGTTCACTTTGAAGGGCGGAATTTCACCAAACATATTATAATCTTCTGACATGTCTGTCTTGTCCTCCACTCCCACGATGTTTCTTTTCCCTGAAAGAACAATGTGGCGCTTTGGATCATCGCATGATGTACTGATCGTTTTCTTATCTTTCCCCTCGGTTTGCTACTCATGTCCTTCAAATAAAAAACCTGAGCGACATCTTTGGCAAGGACGAATGGTTCGTCAAGGTAACCAAGATTGTTGAAATCCACCATTTTCATTCCGTATTGCTCGTCCACCTTTACCCCACCTCCTGTTAGCTTGAACCATTTGCACCGGAACAAAGGGACCTTAAAGGAGGGTCCATAGTCAAGTTCCCATATCTCCTCTATGTAACCATAATATGTGACCTTTTGCCCATTCTCGGTTGCTGCATCAAAGCGGACACCACTGTTTTGGTTGGTGCTCTTTTTATCTTGGGCGATGGTGTAAAATGTATTCCCATTTATCTCGTACCCTTGGAAAGTCGTTATAGTCGAAGATGGTGTCTTGGCCAACATGTACAGCTGATCTCCAACATCATTGCCATTCATTAAATGTTTTCGCAACCAACTGCCGAAAGTCTCCATGTGGGCCTTTCTAATCCAGGATTCAGGCTTCCCCGGGTTGTCCGAGCGTAAAATATTCTTGTGTTGCTCGAAGTACGGAGCCACCAAGCTGGAATTTTGCAGAACTGTGTGGTGTGCTTCAGTCATAGAATGACCGTCCATACATATCGTTGATTTCATTCCGATCGTGCCTTTTCCACTTAGTCTACCCTCGTGCCGCGATTGAGGAATACCAATCGGCTTAAGGTCAGGAACATAGTCAATACAGAACTCAATTACCTCCTCATTTCCATAGCCCTTGACGATGCTTCCTTCTGGCCTAGCACGGTTACGAACATATTTCTTTAATACTCCCATGAACCTCTCAAAGAGGAACATATTGTGTAGAAATACAGGACCGAGAATGGAAATCTCTTCGACTAGGTGGAGCAGGAGGTGCGTCATAATATCGAAGAAGGATGGTGGGAACACCAACTCGAAACTGACAAGGCATTGGACCACATCGTTCTGTAACCGTGGTAGATCTTCTGGATTGATTACCTTCTGAGAGATTGCATTGAGGAATGCACATAGCTTCACAATGGCTACTCGAACATTTTCCGGTAGGAGCCCCCTCAAAGCAATCGGAAGCAATTGCGTCATAATCACGTGGCAGTCATGAGACTTCAGGTTTAGGAACTTTTTGTCCGCCATGTTTATTATTCCCTTTATATTCGACGAGAAGCCAGACGGGGCCTTCATACTGCTCAGGCATTCAAAAAAAATGACCTTCTCTTCTTTGGTAAGAGCGTAGCTGGCACGACCTTGAAACCATTCCGGATGCCGGTCATCTGGGTCTTTCAAAAGTTGCTGGTCCTGCCGTGCTTCCTTTGTATCATTTGTCTTCCCATACACGCCCAAGAAGCTTAGCAGGTTCACGCAAATATTCTTCGTAACATGCATCACGTCGATTGCAGAGCGGACATCTAGGACTTTCCAATATTGTAGCTCCCAAAATATAGATTTCTTCTTCCACATGGGTGCGTGCCCGTCAACTCCCCGCGGAACTGATTGTCCGCCAGGACCCTTTCCAAATATGACTTTCAAATCCTTGACCATATCAAATATCTCAGCACCAGTATGTTCCGCAGGCTTCGGCCGGTGATCTGCCTTGCCGTTGAAATGCTTGCCTTTCTTTCTTACGTTACGATTTCAGGGAAGAAATCGACGATGACCCAGGTACACGTTCTTCTTACAATTACCCAAACGTACACTTTCAGTCTCATGTAAGCAGTGCGTGCATGCATTGTATCCCTTATTTGTCTGTCCCGAAAGGTTACTGAGAGCAGGCCAATCGTTGATGGTTACAAAAAGCAACGCTCGTAGGTCAAATTCCTCTTCTTTGTGCTCATCCCAGACACGTACACCAGGTCTGCCCCACAACTGTAAAAGTTCATCAACTAATGGCCTTAGGTACACATCGATGTCGTTGCCGGGTTGCTTTGGACCTTGGATGAGCACTGGCATCATAATGAACTTCCGCTTCATGCACAACCAAGGAGGAAGGTTGTAGATGCATAGAGTCACGGGCCAGGTGCTATGGCTGGAGCTCTGCTCGCCAAAAGGATTCATGTCATCAGTACTTAGACCAAATCTTATGTTCCTTGCGTCAGCTGCAAAATCTTTGAACACTCTATCGATCTTTCTCCATTGCGTTCCATCAGCGGGGTGTCTCAACTCCCCGTCGGACTTACGGTCCTCTTTGTGCCATCGCAACGACTTGGCATGCTTTTTGTTCCTGAACAGACGTTTCAACCGTGGTATTATAGGAGCATACCACATCACCTTGGCGGGAACCCTCTTCCTGGGTTTCTCGCCCTCAACATCGTCACCAGGGTCATCGCCTCTGATCTTATAACGCAATGCAGTGCATACAGGGCATTCATTCAAATTCTCGTATTCACCGCGGTAGAGGATGCAGTCGTTAATGCATGCATGTATCTTCAGAACCTCTAAACCTAGAGGGCAGACAACCTTCTTTGCTTCGTACGTACTGGCGGGCAACTTGTTATTCTTCGGAAACATATTCTTCAATATTTTCAGCAAATTTTCAAATATGAGTCAGCTACACCTTCCCGTGCCTTCCATTTTAGCAAATCCAGTGTGCAGCCCAGCTTTTTCAGACTATTATCGCATCCTGGGTACAGCGACTTTTTGTGATCCTCTAACATGCGATCCAAATTCTCCCTCTCCTTGTCAGTTTCGCAGCGTCTCCGTGCATCAGCAATGGTCCGACCAAGATCATCAGCGGGCTCATCATGTGCCTCTTCTTCACCTTCACCTAACCCTTCCCCACCTTCAGCATCATCCTCCATGAAAGTATCACCGAAATGATCATGATAGTTGTCATCGATATCATCCCCTTCTTCATCTTCTTCCATTCTAACCCCTCTTTCTCCATGCTTGGTCCAACAATTATAGCTTCGCATGGAACCGTGCCGAAGCAGGTGCATGTGAACGTCTCTTGAGGAGGAGTAACCCTTCTAATTCTTACAGACAGCACATGGACAGATAATAAAACCTCGCTGCTTGTTCGCATTTGCCACTACGAGGAAATCTTTCAAACCCGTAGTGAACTCGCCGGAGAGTCGGGGACCGTACATCCATTGCCGATTCATCTGCATTATTATTATATAAAGTATATAATTAACCATCATGCATTTGTTAAACTAACTAGCTAGAAATAATACAAATTAAACAATGAACTACACACATGCATATTTTATCAATGACACATGAAAGGTTCAAGTTGCTAACCGCGATCGCGGAGGAAAAATAAATGAGAAAGCTCAAGTGTGGCTCGGACACTTCATATCATGTTTGTTTCATGCTCTCGGGCATTTCATCGAACACCTTGTGTGCATAGGAGGAACCAAAAGCAAACCCACCACCCCCCTTCTGAATATTGTGAATAGAAGTGGCACCAATTGTGGCTAAGTGAAGTGAGCTGAGTCCTATATATAGGGATGGGCCTTTAGTCCCGGTTGGCCTGGCCAACCGCGACTAAAGGCCTTCGGGCCAGCCTGAGGACCTTTAGTCCCGGTTGGCCAGGCCAACCGGGACTAAAGCCCCTCCCGTCCGCCAGCTGTCGACCGAGCGCGCTGGGCCCAGATAGTTGGTCGCGGGTCTCCTCCCGAACCGCGACTAAAGACCCCTGTGGTCGCGGTTCGATTATTTTAGGGACTAATGAGGGTGTATAGAAGCCTCTTTTTCTACTAGTGTAGGTACTTACGTTCCTAGTTTTATATGGAGTACGGTATGGAGTTTATTATGTCCATTAAAGGTCAAAATATTTAGTTGGGGGGCTTTGTGAAGCCACCCCTTGCCGTGCAGTCCTAGCTAATAGGCACATCAAGGTGCAGGCACATTGTCCGGTGTGCAACGCTAGTGCGGATATCATCAAACATCTTGTCTTCGAGTGTCCTAAAGCAATGATCTCTGGAGTTTACTAGGAGTTGAGGATTTCATAACAAGAGCATGTCATATTGTCATGTTGATCATTCTGGTCCAACGGTACTAGAGTTCCTTCTTAACATACCTGGCCATGAAGTTTCCGTCACTGGACAAGGAAGATTTAGAGATATTATTGTGGTTACTTGTTGGTACCTCTAGTGGGAGCGAAGGAAATTCAATCATGGGGAAGAAATGCAACAGGCAAACAATATCTCTTTTTTTTTGAAATGGAACACTCGTATTCCATTAAGACACGGCGGAATCGCCGGTTACAGCACGGGTTACATCATTAGGGTAGCTATCAAACCATTGACGATCGGCACCGATTGCTAACCCTGTACCCAACGCGGCCAACACATGGGCTGGCATGTTACAATCACGGCTAACATGTACTACACTTGCTTGGATGAACTGAGTGGCCAACTTCAGCTTAAGTTCTATGAATAGGTTGCCCAAGGGTGCATAGTCAAACTCATTGGAGGCTATAGCTTCCACAAGGGTCGAGTTGTCCGTTTCAAACATGGCTCTGGCCATCGCTTGGCGCAAAGCCTCTGTCTCAGCATGCAGAGCGCAAGAGTAATCTTGCCCAGCCCCTGCTGCTGCAAACTGAATTTCTCCTGAGTAGTCTCTGCATATAAAGCCCAAGCCACCCTTTCCTGTTTCTGCTGAAAACGCCGCATCCACGTTTATCTTCACCATGTCCTGCGGCGGTGCTTTCCAGGAACTGCGAGGGATTTGCTGGGAAGAAAGCTTTGGTGCTAGAAATTCTATCCACTCACTGACATGCCTGCGGACTGTGAATTGAAATTCTTCAGTGTTGAGTTGGCGTTCGCCATGCCTGCCCTTGTTACGCTCCTGCCACCAGCACCATAAAAGCGCCACTGTAAGCAATTTATTTTCTTCAGTCAGCCTCAAGGTAGCGTGCACCACCTCCTTGGCCGAGCTGCAATCAGCTAGGTGCCTTCTAACATCTTCCAGTTGTAGCGCTCGCCACCTCTGTTTGACAAACTTGCACTTGAGGAAAAGATGGCCACCATCTTCAAACAGTCGCCCACAAACTGCACATGTCGTATAAAGCTCAACTCCCCGTCTACTTATATTCATATACATTGGGTGGCTGTTTAGAGCTAATCTCCACAGAAAGTGGTGCACTTTGGGTGGACATGCGACCTTCCAAAGTTCAGTAAACATTTTTACCATATGGTCATCAGAGGTAGACCCCTGTCCAATTTGTCTGCTTGTCTCACGCTTGAGCATATTCACATGAACCTTGTATGCTGATTTGACTGAAAAGACGCCTTTGCTGTCAAAGTGCCAAGCCAAGAAATCGTTTGCATTGTCGCTGATGGGTATGCTCAGAATTGTTGGGACGTCATCCGGATGAAAGCACCCCTTTACCAGGTCATGATCCCATGTTCCATATATTGGGTTGATAAGTTCAGATACACGAGAGAGAAGACCCCGTCCCTGGTGGGATGACGGCTGCCGTGTCTCTCCTCGTGGTAACCATGGATCCTCCCATATTCTAATGTCATTGCCGTTGCCAACTCTCCATATTAAACCTTCTTTTAATACCCCAATTCCTTTAAGTATGCTTCTCCACACAAACTCATGACCTGTTTTGGTTCGGCAGTGAGAACATTACCAGTGCAGCCTCCCCTAAGACGAGATGGGATCAGAAGGATGGTTGAAGCCAAGATGGATCAAAGCACTTGTTATAAATTTCATATATTGTGTATGTTGATATTTTTTTTTTAAACTCGGTCAAACTTGTACTCATTTGACTTTTAAGAAAACAAAGAGTACATTTTATATAAAGGAGTGGAGGGAGTATAGTCGTGGGAAGTCGCATGCATTTTCAACGCTGCCACGCTGACCACTTCTAATGGGCACGGCAGGGAAGCCGCCGGCGCAGCCGGAGCCCGCGTCGGTGGCGGCGGCGAGGAAGCTGCACCTCCTCCTCCGCTCCCGCGACCTGCGCCCGGCGCTCGAGTACCTCAGCTCCCTCCCCTCGCCGCTCACCCTCCTCCCCAACCACGCCCTCAACGCCCTCCTGCGCGCGCTCGCCGCCGCCGGCCGCGTCCGCGCCGCCACCGACCTCTTCCGCCGCATCCCCGCCCCCACCGCGCACTCCTTCAACTCCCTCCTCGCCGCCCTCCTCCGCCGCGGCCGCGGCCGCGCGGCCAACGCCGTCCTGGCCGCCTTCCTCCGCTCCCCACGGGCCACACCCGACGCCGCCACCCTCAACACCCTCCTCCACGGCCTCTCCACCGCCTCCCCGCGCCCGTCGCCTCCCGCGCTCGTCAGGCTCTTCCGCTTCCTGCCGGAGACCTACGCCTTCGCCCCCGACGCCATCTCCTACAACTCCCTGCTCTCCGCTCTATGCCGTGCCGGTGACCTGCACGCCGCGCGCAAGCTGTTCGACAAAATGCGCGTCGGAGAAAAGGACTGCAAAGCTTCTGTGTCTCCCAATGTCATCACTTACACGACCATGATCAAGGCGTACTGTGTAAGGGGCCTGGCCGACGAGGCGCTCGCGGTCTTCAACATGATGTCTGCAGATGGTGTGGCGCCAAACAGGATCACCTACAACACGATGATCCAGGGGTTCTGCGAGGCCGGCAGGATGGAGCTGGTGAAGGGGTTGCTGGAGACGGACTCATTTAAGCCAGACACGTGCACATTCAACACACTGATGGCCGCACATTGTGGCGAAGGGCGGGTCAAGGAGGCGATGGAGGTGTTCGGCCAAATGGCGGAGCTCCGCGTGAGTCGTGACTCTGCGAGCTATAGCACGGTGATCAGGGCATTGTGCGACAACAGGGAGTTCGTGAAGGCTGAGGCGCTTGTGGATGAGCTTTTGGAGAAGGAGGTGCTGACGAAACGAGGGGGTTGTGTACCGCTCATTGCGGCATACAACCCAGTTTTTGTGTACCTGTGTGAGAATGGGAAGGCAAAGAAGGCAAGGGTGTTGTTTGGGCAACTGTTGGATCGGAGGAGCAAGGTCGACTTCGCTGCATTCAAGACATTGATTCTAGGGCATTGCAAGGAAGGAGATTTTGAAGAAGGGTACCAGCTGGTGCTCTCGATGTTGAAGAGGGATCTCGTGCCTGATGATGAATGCTACATTGCCATCGTAGAGGGATTTTCACAGAAAGGAAGGATGAAGGTTGCGTGGGAGGCCCTACACAGGATGCTGAATAGTGGTCTCCGACCTAGCACTAGCACGTTCCACTCGGTTCTCTTGGGACTTCTGAAAAAGGAAGGTTGCGCAAAAGAAGCTGCAGATTTGATCGAGATAATGCTAGAGAGGAAGATCCGCCAGAATTTGGATCTTTCGACCAATACGATTGACGCATTGTTCAAAAGCAACCTAAACGACCGTGCTTACAAAATCATCACATCTCTATATGACCAAGGCTATTACATCAAGATGGAAAAACTAATCGGGGACCTCTGCGAGGAAAAGAAGTTCACAGAGGCAGCCGAACTCACCTTGTTTAGCCTGCAGAAGCGTCATGATTTGGGTGTGTCGGTATCCAGTACGGTTCTGGATGGCCTTTGCGCAACTGGTAGAGCTTCAGATGCGTTCCGGCTTTTCTACGAACTCATTGAGAGCGGAAACAGTTCTGGTGCCGTTGAACCTCGCAGTTTGGTTGCGCTTCGTCATGCGCTTGATGAAGATGGGAAAAAGAAAGAAGCTGATTTTGTTGCTAAACAGATGAGGCGTGCGGCTGCCAGAATTAGGGAAATGGTCTAAGAATTATCATTTTCCCGGGAACCAAGTCAAACTCTACGATGATCCGTACACACTCGGCCTTGATTGAACAGAGCAGGATGCTGAAGCTGGACTTCCAAGCTCTCGGCTTGATCAACTGCCTGACAAGAAATGGGTCATCGAGGAGTGTTTGATGTTGTAAGAACGCAGACAGCAAATCAGATCAATATATGTTCGTTAACCATCCTTAGAATGGTTTGCTTGGGTCATTGGATGGGCAGACTTCGAGACAGAAAGAACCCTCTGCGCCTGCGACAACATAAGCTTGTCAAGGCCGTCTGATCTGGTACCGTTCTTCTCGAGGGCTGCCATGTCCACCTTCCAGATGAAATGGAGTGATTGGAAACAAGACGGCAAGCTGCTCTGAAGACTTCGAAGAGCAGATTCGCCGGAGATCAAAGTGTGCGTCCACACCGTAATCGCTTTGCCAAAAGGTCCATATGAGCTATGGTGACTTGGAGAGTTTACAGTAATGGCTGTCAGACACATTTGGCACGAAATGCAGAGGCATTGCCAGAAATAAATTTATTTATTTTTGAAAGAAACGGCATTGCCAGAAATAATGTACACAGTTGTTTGCAGTGTGCGAGTCCTCATCCATGGCTTTCTTTTATCTTGCGGGAAGTACCCCTGTCGTTGCTCCCCGTGCAGTTAGGGTGCTAAGCATGGATGTGTGTGGAAGTGATTTCATCGTCTTCATGTTCTTGCTTTGAAGATCGATTGCGCAAGATAGGGCGATGACCGAGCCTTGTTCGGTATTGACATCAACAGGGATCTCAAAGAGGAAATCACGCCTTTTTTTGTTAGTGCGAAACACAAGTTTATACTCCCTCCGTTCCTAAATATAAGTCTTTGTAGAGATTTCATTATGGACCACATACGGATGTATGTAGATGTATTTTAGAGTGTAGATTCACTCATTTTGTTTCGTATGTAGTCTATAGTGGATTCTCTACAAAGACTTATATTTAGGAACGGAGGGAGTAGATCATTAGCAAGAATGCCTGCGAACTTTCAGTGCTGAGATATAAGTTCTTTTTTCTAGGCAGAAACAGGAGTTTACAGAATCCTATGAAATTAGATCGCAATGCTCATTATCTCAGATCACAAGTTATCTTGTTTAGTTGCATCAGGTGTTACTGGCAATGATTGTACAACTTTGATTTAGCTTAATATCCCATCATCTATTTGGTAAATTCAGTCTCAAAAGTGCTGCGCCGCACTTATGTTTACATATGTTCTGGAAACATTAGGTTCAAAGAGTACTCTCGTTCAGAGTGACAGCCACAAAGAACAGGTACATAGCAATCAATCACATCAAATGTCTCAAGTGTCAAGTCTCAGATACTAGTTCGAATGTCGCCACTATTACAGACAGTTCTGGTTCCAGTTCCCTACCAGGCGACCACTAAGGAGAGCTTCATCCCACGCACGCACAGCTCAAGATAATAGCACAGCAGAAAAACTATTCTGCTTGGTGTGCAGCAGACACTATTTTGCAAGATGGCACGGCTCACATGATCGACACGCTCAAGTAATCACCTATCTGCAAACCAAGGTAGCATAATAAATGACATTATGTGCCAACCAAGAAAAAAAGAATGAAGTAACATACTGCGGAACTTATGCATACCTGGAAGCCAAGATCCCCAAGAGATTTGGCATCATCCCCTCTTCCATGACCATAAGAAAAGGTCGAACCCACCTTCACAATTGTCCAACAAGATGAGTTATCGCAGGTTGAAACTTCAACGGTTATGATTTATGAATGCAAGGGAACATAGGTTGTACAATGGAAATTTGTGGATGTAGCTAGCAGTTTAAGCACAACGCTCAATGGACTAGTAATAAGCATCAATTTCGGTATGGAACTGGCGATTACCATACTGTCTGGAACACTTTGCAATGGTCATATTGCCTAGGGTCATGTTGTTGCCCATTATTAGGAACGCATAGTTGAAACATAATTGCTTAACGGCGCAAGCTGCAAGTAGTAGCTCATCATGCTACTAACTAGGCCAAACCAGGAATAATGAGACAGCGCTAGAGACTTTTAATATCAAATGGAATTATACAAGATTATGAGCTCATAAACAGTAGCGAGAACCAGAACTAATAGTTAATGTATCCTGCTATTGATGTAACTCATTCTTGAAAGTAGAACTAGCATCTCCTGTCATCCATAAAGGAGTGAATGAGGTATCAGGAATTTTGGATTTAGGACAGGGTGCTCTGCATTTGTAAATTACGAGTAGTATTGAAAAAACAACTAATTTGCTAGCTTATCACCATTGGGTACCGTGATATACAGAGCAACAATTAATTTGGTTGGCATTTGTAAATTGGTATTGAAGAAACAAATCAGTCAAGAACTTACCTGTTTGACAACAAAACGACCATTCTTATCCGGGTATACAAAAGCAAAAGATAACCTAGCGTTTCTTTTCCTTGCTGGAAGAGCAACCTCTTTGACCTGAAACATGATCAAAATTGTGCTGATTAGACTCTCATCCAAGCACTTGGGATTACCATACTGTCACACACCCAGTGGTATTTTATGACATGGAGGCCCAAGCACTAATTATAGCTGTCACACACCCCCAGTGGTATTTTATGAAATTCCCAAAAATGTCAAAAGTAAGATATGTAATATTACAAGATCAGTGAGCTCCCGGAGTGTGGCATCCTTCCACGTGTAAATCTGAACTTCATCTTTTGGCTCCTTCCCTCTCTCAGAAAACTCTTCATTTAGGTGATGGCCACCAACCTGGAAAAAAATAACCAGGATCAGTTTTCTGTATTACTGTGTGTTTATTCACAAATCTGCAGTCTGCACTGAGAAGACATTGTTCAGAACTGTTACAGAAGATAAAAGTTGGATAGTGTAAGGATCTCTACTTGTCTGATAAAAGTTGGAGAGTGTAAGGATCTCTACTTGTCTATTTTCCAGATCGCCCACAACAAAAAATTCTCAGATTTCTTGAGCACTACATGCTTACTAGAATTCTTTCTGGCAAGGATTAAGAATAGCCATAGCTGACTTGAAAATCAAAATGCAGAATCCAGTGAGTACATGAATAGCATCCATCTTCCTAAAACAAACAACAACAAAGCCTTTAGTCCCAAACAAGTTGGGGTAGGCTAGAGGTGAAACCCATAAGATCTCGCAACCAACTCATGGCTCTGGCACATGGATAGCAAGCTTCCACGCACCCCTGTCCATAGCTAGCTCTTTGGTGATACTCCAATCCTTCAGGTCTCTCTTAACGGACTCCTCCCATGTCAAATTCGGTCTACCCCGCCCTCTCTTGACATTCTCCGCACGCTTTAGCCGTCCGCTATGCACTGGAGCTTCTGGAGGCCTGCGCTGAATATGCCCAAACCATCTCAGACGATGTTGGACAAGCTTCTCCTCAATGTTGGACAAGCTTCCCAAAACATAACGTCCATTTTTTCAGCCAAAGATGGTGAACCCAACATTGACAGCTAAGTACTTCCCCTTAAATTGAGCTCACAGTTCCAACACCAACAGATACTCCTTTGAGCAAATGAACATATGTGGGTTTAAATTGTCAGGTTGAAAAAATGTATGACATGTAGTGACTTAGAATGCTCGTAAATAATGGAATTTGCGAACTGCATGTCTGTCAGCCATGATAAATAGGCTAGTGCTGAGCTGCTGATGGCCTTCACAAAATTTTGTTAAGATTCAATAACTAAGACATCCAAAATGTGTGATTTATATGTTCAATCCTTAGAGTTTATTACGGATAAATGGGTCTAGCTATGTTTACATGCCTTTTGGCCCCTGATTAGCCAGGTTTCATGTTGAACTAAAACTATAAGGCCTCAAACAAAACCAACATTTTGACAAATAAGTTTTGGGATCCTCCTCTGTATTACTGAGTCATGATAGTTATTTGCCAAAACTACAGTTAAACACCTAATCAAACTTCGCTACCGACCACCCATGCACCAGAAGATCCAATAAAATATTGCACAAACCAGGCGAATCAAGGATATCATAAGGCGCTCTCGACCATAAGTGCACTAAAAGGAACAAGAAAGAGTAGAAGAAAAGAGATCACTGGGCCTTACCTTGGTGAAAACCCGGAGCAGGAGAGGGCAGGTCTGCACAAGAAGAATTCAATCGATTAGTCAGTGCTCGCATTCCTCAAAATGCAAAACCTAACAGGCCTAAATACAGTGCTTCTGAACCGCACAGTAGTATAACAAAGTAAAATCGTTAGGGTTGCGGAGGAGGCCTGGCTGACCTTCTCGCGGTCGATGGGTTCGGGGCGGGGGCGCGCCATGGGAGGCGGGCCGCGGTGCATCGGCGGGCCCGGCCGCGGCCTCATCGACATCTCGCCCATGCCTGCCATCTCCCTCCTCGGAAAGCTAGAATCCGCCGCCCTGCTCTGCTCTGACCCTGCCGAGATCGATGCGACACGAACCAAGGAGATGCCTCAATCCACCAACCTTTTCAAGCCAAGAGAGCGAGAACGGGAAACCAGGGAGGCCGGGCTGACCTGCTCCGCTGCCGCTCGCCGCCCGCCGTCCGCCGCCGGATTCTTCACGGGGTGGTGGGGGGTGTGGATGAAGGTGGGGGGAGAAGAGTCCGCGGCGTGGATGTCTCTGGAAGAAACCCTAAGATTTTGTGGTTTGCACCCTTGCTTTGATGGAAATTCTGGCCCAGCCGTGAAATCGTTGTTTTTATAAGGTCTTGTATATACATCTAGACCGCTCGCTCACGGGCCAACGGCTGAGGCTCTCATAAGGGTGGCACACTTTTCATCTCCATCTTTGCTTTTGCATTCTTCCTAAATCATATTACTACTACTACTCCCTCCCATAATATAAGAACTTTTTGACACTACACTAGTGTCAAAAATGTTCTTATATTATGGAAGTGTCAAAAACGTTCTTATATTATAGGACGGAGGGAGTATGTTTTTGCATTCTCCCTAAACCATACTGCTACTTGGCCTTGCCTTTCTTTTTTCATTGTAGAGGTGACCTTTGGATTTTAAAGAAATTACGTCAAACCAATTGAGGGATTTATTTATCAGGGAAAGTTGAACGAAAACCATGCAATTTTCTATGGTTTTGCATTCCTACACCCAGATTCGTTAAGATTTCTAGCAAACAGGTTAGGCCTCAAGGGGTCTTCTATGTGTCTTACATGCATCTTCTATGTTTTCAAAACTCTTAGAAAACATCTTGTAGAACACACAAAGAGCTTTACACATAAATCCAAGTGTGTTGATTCCTTGTAAAGTTGTAAAATTCAAGAAGTTGTGTCATTTTCAATCGTGCATTTTATTACTTGTCTTATGAGAATTCTGCGCTCCAATGGAAGGGTTCCCAAGTTTCTTATGCATTTAGTAATGTTACTCTAGTGGAGGAGTACTTCTATTACAAACTCTAGGTCACCTTTGATTCAAAGGCACACGTGTCGCGTGCTACCTCTTGAGCACTGCGTTGCTTTTCCCTTGAAGAGGAAAGGGTGATGCAGTAAAGTAGCGTAAGTATTTTCCTCAGTTTTGAGAACCAATGTATCAATCCAGTAGGAGGCCACGCTCGAGTCCCTCGTACCTACACAAACAAATAAGAACCTTGCAACCAACGCGAGAAAGGGGTTGTCAATCCCTTCACGGCCACTTGCAAAAGTGAGATCTGATAGAGATGATAAGATAATATTTTTGGTATTTTTATGTTAAAGACTAAAAGTAAAGAAAACAAAATAAACGGCGCCAGAAATAGCTTGTTGACGGGAGATTAATATGATGGAAAATAGACCCGGGGTGAGGGAGTCCTAGACTAAGGGGTCCTAGGGCGTCTGGCCTGTTATTCATTGGGCCGGACTGATGGGCTGTGAAGATACGAAGGCCGAAGACTATACCCGTGTCCGGATTGGACTTTCCTTGGCGTGGAAGGCAAGCTAGACGACCAGCTGTGAAGATTCGTTCTTATGTAACCGAATCCATGTAACCCTAGATCTCTCCGGTGTCTATATAAACCGGAGAGCATAGTCCGGATAGGAGATATTCATTACTATATTCACATAGGCTCGACTTCTAGGGTTTAGCCATTACGATCTCGTGGTAGATCAACTCTTGTAACACTCATATTCATCAAGATCAATCAAGCAGGAAGTAGGGTATTACCTCCATAGAGAGGGCCCGAACCTGGGCAAACATCATGTCCCCCGTCTCCTGTTACCATCGATCCTAGACGCACAGTTCGGGACCCCCTACCCGAGATCCGCCGGTTTTGACACCGACATTGGTGCTTTCATTGAGAGTTCCACTGTGCCGTCGGCAAAGGGCTTGATGGCCCCTTCGATCGTCAGTAATGACGTTGTCCAGGGAGAAATCTTCCTCCCCGGACAGACCTTCGTGTTCGGTGGCTTCGTACTACGGGCCAACTCGTTTGGCCATCTAGAGCAAATCAACAGCTACGCCCCTGGCCACCAGGTCAGATTCGGAAGCTTGAACCACATCGCGGATATCCATGGAGACTTGATCTTCAAGGGATTTGAGCCCGCGGCGATCGCTCCCCCTCACCCCGATGAACGTGACTTAAATCTGTCATCGGATCACACCCAGGAGATGGTTCCTGCTGCTGTGACAAAGCAGATCGTGCCATCCGAGGCCGCAGAGTCCGCGGCGTTAGAGCCGCACGCGGACTCAACGCCCTGCAATATTCGCTTCAACGGAACTTCGGACTTGTCTCCGGCCATAAGTTCCGGACTGTGTACGCCCGCGGACACCGAGCTAGATCGGTTATCGATCTTCGAGTTCAGCGCCGCTAACGTTTTCCAGCACTCGCCTTTGGGTGACGTGCTAAAATCTTTAAATAATTTGTCCTTGGAAAAGGACTCACAGCCGAATTACGTCCGGTTCGAGCTAGAGACGGATGACGAAGAATTTTGCTCCCCACCCGCCACCCACTTCATAGCCACCGTCGATGACTTAACCGACGTGCTTGACTATGGCTCCGAAGACATCGACGGTATGGACGACGATGCCGATAAGGAGCAAGGCCAAGACCCGCCATTCACCGGACGTTGGACGGCTACCTCTTCGTACGACGTGTACATGGTTGATACACCCAAAGGATCTGGCGACGACAAAGAAGAGCCAGATGCGAATAAAATCTCTGAGACGCAGTCCAAGCGCCGACGCCCCAAACGCCGTCCTAAGCCTCGTCGCTCAAGGGATGGAAATACCGGCTACAGAGAAAATAGTACTCCAGGCGACGCCGAAAACAATGAAGACCCTGTCAGAGCTGCATCCGACCAGGAGGAACATAACAACATGCAAGACAACCCCGATGAACAGGCCATAGAAGATGGCTCGGAGGACGGAAGTTACCGTCCACCCTCCGAGGAGGAGACAAGCCTCGGCGACGAAGACTTCATCGTGCCTGAGGGTCCTCTGGAGCAGGAGCGCTTTAAGCTTCAGCTCATAGCCACTGCAAGGAGCCTGAAAAAGAAGTAGCAGCAGCAGCTTCAAGCGGAACAAGATCTGCTCGTCGACAGATGGACTGATGTCCTGACAGCTGAAGAATACGGCCTCAAGCGCCCAGCCAAGAGCTACCCGAAACGCAGACTGCTACCTCAATTCGATGAGGAGGCACCAGAGCACACATCTCCCTCGCGTAATGCGGAACGACCACCACGTGGTCGAGACAGGGCGGCCGACCGGCCACCCCGCGGTCGGGATAAAGCGGCAACTCAGGAAGAATAGCCGCCTGCCCCACCGCCCCGTAAAAATAGAAACGAAAGAGTTCGGGGTCACACGTACGACCTCCGGCAGACCCTGGACAGTAGAGCAGGACACACAAGATCGATCTACGGATCGCGAGGACGCGCTCGAGGCACGACGACGGCTACCTATTCGGACGTGACAAACCTAACCACGCCTTGGCCGAATACCGCAGACGGACTCCGTCAGAGCTACGCCGCGAGGCGGCCCGCTATAGAGGCGCCGCACACCCTCTCTGCTTCACAAATGAGGTGCTGGATCACGAATTCCCCGAGGGGTTCAAGCCTGTCAACAATGAGTCATACGACGGCACAACCGATCCTGCAGTATGGATCGAGGATTTTATTCTCCATATCCATATGGCTCGAGGAGATGACCTCCACGCCATCAAATACCTCCCATTAAAGCTCAAAGGACCAGCTCGACACTGGTTAAATAGCCTGCCTGAGAATTCCATTAGCAGCTGGGAGGACTTGGAAGAGGCTTTCCTTGATAACTTCTAAGGAACTTATGTCCGGCCACGACACGCCGATGACTTAAGCCACATAGTTCAACAAACTGGAGAATCAGCCAGAAAATTCTGGACTAGGTTCCTAACCAAAAAGAACCAGATCGTTGACTGTCCGGATGCCGAAGCCCTTGCGGCCTTTAAGTATAGCATCCGGGACGAATGGCTCGCCCTCCACCTCGGCCAG
Organism: Aegilops tauschii subsp. strangulata; assembly: GCF_002575655.3. NCBI lineage: Eukaryota > Viridiplantae > Streptophyta > Magnoliopsida > Poales > Poaceae > Aegilops > Aegilops tauschii. The sequence goes on along the minus strand of NC_053040.3, from coordinate 41,481,715 downwards.
GAAAAGTCGAGGTCCATGGCAGCCCTCACGGCACTTATGACCCGCTTCTGCGCGGGAGAGGATAGTTGGCTGGCTCGCAGTACAAACACAGCCAGCGACACTGGCCCCTCCGAGGCCAAAAACAGCACCGGCAAGCTCCGGCGCAACAGACACAAACGCTGAAGCAATGGCGATAACACCGATGACACAACAATTCACGCCGGGTTCAGTGGCTCCAAGTCCGGCCAGCGAAAGAAGCCCTATAAAAGGAGCAACGGAAGACCATCCAGCTTGGACCGCATACTTGATCATCCTTGACAGATACATGGCACCCCATGTTGAAATATGCCCTAGAGGCAATAATAAAATGGTTATTATTGTATTTCCTTGTTCATGATAATTGTCTATTGTTCATGCTATAATTGTATTAACTGGAAACCGTAATACATGTGTGAATACATAGACCACAACATGTCCCTAGTAAGCCTCTAGTTGACTAGCTCGTTGATCAATAGATGGTTATGGTTTCCTGACCATGGACATTGGATATCATTGATAACGGGATCACATCATTAGGAGAATGGTGTGATGGACAAGACCCAATCCTAAGCATAGCACAAGATCGTGTAGTTCGTTTGCTAAGAGCTTTTCTAATGTCAAGTATCATTTCCTTATACCATGAGATTGTGCAACTCCCGGATACCGTAGGAATGCTTTGGGTGTACCAAACGTCACAACGTAACTGGGTGGCTATAAAGGTGCATTACAGGTATCTCCGAAAGTGTCTGTTGCATGAATCGAGACTGGGATTTGTCACTCCGTATGACGGAGAGGTATCTCTGGGCCCACTCGGTAATGCATCATCATAATGAGCTCAATGTGACTAAGGAGTTAGCCACGGGATCATGCGTTATGGAACGAGTAAAGAGACTTGCCGGTAACGAGATTGAACGAGGTATTGGGATACCGATGATCGAATCTCGGGCAAGTAACATACCAATAGACAAAGGGAATTGTATACGGGATTGATTGAATCCCCGACATCATGGTTCATCCGGTGAGATCATCGTGGAACATGTGGGAGCCAATATGGGTAACCAGATCCCGCTATTGGTTATTGGCCGGAGAGGTGTCTCGGTCATGTCTGCATGGTTCCCGAACCCGTAGGGTCTACACACTTAAGGTTCGGTGACGCTAGAGTTGTTATGGGAAATAGTATGTGGTTACTGAAGGTTGTTCGGAGTCCCGGATGAGATCCCGGACGTGGCGAGGAACTCCGGAGTGGTCTGGAGGTGAAGATCGATATATTGGACGAAGGGTGTTGGAGTCCGGAATTGTTCTCGGAGTACCGGGTGACGACCAGCGTGACCGAAAGGTGTTTCGGAGGCCCCGACAAGCATTGGGGGGCCTTATGGGCCAAGGGGGGCACACCAGCCCACTAAGGGGCTGTGCACCCCTCCCTACCCCTCTCACGTAATGTGGAGAGGTGGGGGCGCCTCCCCTAGGGCAGCCACCCCTCCCGGCTTGGGGGGCAAGTTTCCCAGGGGTGGGGGCGCCCAAACCCATCTAGGGTTTCCCCTGTGGCCGCCGCCCCTCCCCTAGGGAACCCTAGGGCGCCTCCTCCACACCCTTCCCCCTATATATAGTGAGGGAGAGAGAGGGCAGCCGCACCCCTTGCCTGGCGCAGCCCTCTCCTCCTCCAACTCCTCCTCCTCCGTAGTGCTTAGCGAAGCTCTGCCGGAGAACCACGAGCTCCATCGCCACCACGCCGTCGTGCTGCTGGAGTTCTCCCTCAACTTCTCCTCTCCCTTGCTGGATCAAGAAGGAGGAGACGTCCCCGGGTTGTACGTGTGTTGAACGCGGAGGCGCCGTCCGTTCGGCGCTAGATCGGATCTTCCGCGATTTGAATCGCCGCGAGTACGACTCCATCAACCGCGTTCTTGTAACGCTTCCGCTTAGCGATCTTCAAGGGTATGAAGATGCACTCCCTCTCTCTCGTTGCTAGCATCTCCTAGATTGATCTTGGTGACACGTAGGAAATTTTTGAATTATTGCTACGTTACCCAACAGTGGCATCATGAGCTAGGTCTATGCGTAGATTCTATGCACGAGTAGAACACAAAGTAGTTGTGGGCGATGATTTGTTCAATTTGCTTACCGTTACTAGTCTTATCTTGATTCGGCGGTATTGTGGGATGGAGCGGCCCGGACCGACCTTACACGTACTCTTACGTGAGACAAGTTCCACCGACTGACATGCACTTGATGCATACGGTGGCTAGCGGGTGTCTGTCTCTCCCACTTTAGTCGGATCGGATTCGATGAAAAGGGTTCTTATGAAGGGTAAATAGCAATTGGCATATCACCGTTGTGGATTTTCCGTAGGTAAGAAACGTTCTTGCTAGAAACCCATAGCAGCCACGTAAAACAGGCAACAAGAATTAGAGGACGTCTAACTTGTTTTTGCAGGGTATGCTATGTGATGTGATATGGCCAAAAGGATGTGATGATTTATATATATGTGATGTATGAGACTGATCATGTTCTTGTAATAGGAATCACGACTTGCATGTCGATAAGTATGACAACCGGTAGGAGCCATAGGAGTTGTCTTAATTTATTGTATGACCTGCGTGTCAATGAAAAACGCCATGTAATTACTTTACTTTATTGCTAACCGTTAGCCATAGTAGTAGAAGTAATAGTTGGCGAGACAACTTCATGAAGACACGATGATGGAGATCATGGTGTCATGCCGGTGACGAAGGTGATCATGCCGCGCCTCGAAGATGGAGATCAAAGGCGCAAGATGATATTGGCCATATCATGTCACTTTATGATTTGCATGTGATGTTTGTCATGTTTACATCTTATTTGCTTAGAACGACGGTAGCATAAATAAGATGATCCCTCACTAAAATTTCAAGAGATGTGTTCCCCCTAACTGTGCACCGTTGCGAAGGTTCGTTGTTTCGAAGCATCACGTGATGATCGGGTGTGATAGATTCTAATGTTCGCATACAACGGGTGTAAGCCAGATTTACACATGTGAAACACTTAGGTTGACTTGACGAGCCTAGCATGTACAGACATGGCCTCGGAACACAAGAGACCGTAAGGTCGAACATGAGTCGTATAGTAGATACGATCAACATGAAGATGTTCACCGATGATGACTAGTCCGTCTCACGTGATGATCGGACACGGCCTAGTTGACTCGGGTCATGTATCACTTAGATGACTAGAGGGATGTCTATCTAAGTGGGAGTTCATTAAATAATCAGATGAACTTAATTATCATGAACATAGTCAAAAGGTCTTTGCAAATTATGTCATAGCTTACGCTTTGGTTCTACTGTTTAAGATATGTTCCTAGAGAAAATTTAGTTGAAAGTTGATAGTAGAAATTATGCGGACTGGGTCCGTAAACTCAGGATTATCCTCATTGCTGCGCAGAAGGCTTATTTCCTTAATGCACCGCTCGGTGTGCTGAACCTCGAGCGTCGTCTGTGGATGTTGCGAACATCTGACATACACGTTTTGATGACTACGTGATAGTTCAGTGCGTAATGCTAACGGTTTAGAATTGAGGCGCCAAAGACGTTTTTGAAACGTCGCAGAACATATGAGATGTTCCAAAGACTGAAATTGGGATTTCAGACTAGTGCCCACGTCAAGAGGTATGAGACCTCTGGCAAGTTTCTTAAGCCTGCAAACTAAGGGAGAAAAGCTCAATCATTGAGCATGTGCTCAGATTGTCTGAGTACTACAATCGCTTGAATCGAGTGGGAGTTAATCTTCCAGATGAGATAGTGATGGTTCTCCATAGTCACTGCCACCAAGCTATTAGAGCTTCGTGATGAACTATAACATATCAGGGATAGACATGATGATCCTTGAGCAACTCGCGATGTTTGACACCGCGAAAGTAGAAATCAAGTAGGAGCATCAATTGTTGATGGTTAGTAAAACCACTAGTTTCAAGAAGGGCAAGGGAAAGAAGGGATACTTCATGAAACGGCAAATCAGTTGCTGCTCTAGTGAAGAAACCCAAGGTTGAACCCAAACCCGAGACTAAGTGCTTCTGTAATGAGGGGAACGGTCACTGAAGCAGAACTACCCTAGATACTTGGTAGATGAGAAGGCAGGCAAGGTCGACAAAAGTATATTGGATATACATTATATTAATGTGTACTTTACTAGTACTCCTAGTAGCACCAGGGTATTAGATACCGGTTCGGTTGCTAAGTGTTGGTAACTCGAAATAAAAGGCTACGGAATAAACGGAGACTAGCTAAAGGTGAGATGATGATATGTGTTGGAAGTGTTTTCAAGGTTGATGTAATCAAACATCGTACGCTCCCTCTACCATCGGGATTGGTATTAAACCTAAATGATTGTTATTTGGTGTTTGCGTTGAGCATAGACATGATTAGATTATGTTTATCGCAATACGGTTATTCATTTAAGGAGAATAATGGTTACTCTGTTTATTTGAATAATACCTTCAATGGTCTTGCACCTAAAATGAATGGTTTATTGAATCTCGATCGTAGTGATACACATGTTCATGCCAAAAGATATAAGATAGTAATGATAGTACCACATACTGGTGGCACTGCCATTTGAGTCATATTGGTATAAAACGCATGAAGAAGCTCCATGTTGATGGATCTTTGGACTCACTCATTTTTGAAAAGATTGAGACATGCGAACCATGTCTATTGGTAGATATGCATGAAGAAACTCCATACAGATGGATCGTTTGGACTCGCTTGATTTTGAATCACTTGAGACATGCAAATCATACCACATGGGCAAGATGACTGAAAGGCCTCGTTTTCAGTAAGATAAAACAAGAGAGAAACTTGTTGGAAGTAATACATTTTGATGTGTGCAGTCCAATGAGTGCTAAGGCACGCAGTGGATATCGTTATGTTCTTACTTCACAGATGATTTGAGTAGATGCTGAGTATATTTACTTGATGAAACACAAGTCTGAATTATTGAAAGGTTTAAGTAATTTCAAAGTGAAGTTGAAGATCGTCGTGACAAGAGGATAAAATGTCTATGATATGATCATAGAGATGAATATCTGAGTTACGAGTTTGGCACACAATTAAGACATTGTGGAAATTGTTTCACAACTAATACCGCCTGGAACACCATAGTGTGATGGTGTGTCCGAACATCATAACTGCACCCTATTGGATATGGTGCATACCATGATGTGTCTTATTGAATTACCACTATCGTTTATGGGTTAGGCATTAGAGACAACCGCATTCACTTTAAATAGGGCACCACGCAATTCCGTTGAGACGACACCGTATGAACTATGGTTTAGAGAAACCTAAGCTGTTGTTTCTTAAAAGTTTGGGGCTGCGACGCTTATGTGAAAAAGTTTCAGGCTGATAAGCTCGAACCCAAAGCGGATAAATGCATCTTCATAGAATACCCAAAACAGTTGGGTATACCTCCTATTTCAGATCTGGAAGCAAAAGTGATTGTTTCTAGAAACAGGTCCTTTCTCGAGGAAAAGTTTCTCTCGAAAGAATTGAGTGGGAGGATGGTGGAGACTTGATGTCAACTAGTGTGTAGCAGGGCACAAGAAGTTGTTCCTGTGGCACCTACACCAATTGAAGTGGAAGCTTATGATAGTGATCATGAAACTTCGGATCAAGTCACTATCAAACCTCGTAGGACGACAATGATGTGTACTACTTCAGAGTGGTACGTAATCCTGTCTTGGAAGTCATGTTGCTAGACAACAATGAACCTACGAGCTATGGAGAAACGATGGTGGGCCCAGATTCCGACGAATGGCTCGAGGCCATAAAATCCGAGAGAGGATCCATGTATAAAAACAAAGTATAGACTTTGGAAGAACTACTTTATGGTCGTAAGGCTGTTGGGTGCAGATGGATTTTAAAAGGAAGACGGACAATGATGGTAAGTGTCACCATTAAGAAAGCTCGACTTGTCGTTAAGATGTTTTCCGACAAGTTCAAGGAGTTGACTACGATGAGATTTTCTCACTCATAGCGATGCTAAGAGTCTGTTGGAATTATATTAGCAGTTACTGCATTATTTATGAAATCTTGCAGATAGGATGTCAAAAAAACATTGTTTCCTCGACGATTTTCTTGAGGAAAGGTTGTATGTGATACAACCAGAAGGTTTTGTCAATCCTGAAAGATGCTAACAAGTATGCAAAGCTCCAGCAATCCTTCTAAGGACTGGAGTAAACATCTCGGAGTTGGAATGTACGCTTTGATGAGATGATCAAAGATTTTGGGTTTATACAAAGTTTATGAGAAACTTGTATTTCCAACGAAGTGAGTGGGAGCACTATAGATTTTTGATGAGTATATGTTGTTAACATATTGTTGATCAGAAGTGATGTAGAATTTCTGGAAAGCATACAGGGTTATTTAAAAAGTGTTTTTCAATGGAAAACCTGGATTAAGCTACTTGAACATTGAGCATCAAGATCTATAAGGATAGATCAAAAACGCTTAATAGTACTTTGAAATGAATACATACCGTGACAAGATTTTGAAGGAGTTCAAAATAGATCAGCAAAGAAGGAGTTCTTGGATGTGTTACAAGGTGTGAGTATTGAGTACGACTCAAGACCTGACCATGGCAGAAGAGAGAGAAAGGACGAAGGTCGTCCCCTATGCTTTAGACGTAGGCTCTACAGTATGCTATGCTGTGTACCGCACCTGAAGTGTGCCTTGCCATGAGTTAGTCAAGGGGTACAATAGTGATCCAGGAATGGATCACATGACAGCGGTCGAACTTATCCTTAGTAACTAATGGACTAAGGAATTTTCTCGATTATGGAGGTGGTAAAAGAGTTCGTCGTAAGGGGTTACGTCGATGCAAACTTTGACACTAATCCGGATGACTCTGAGTAGTGAACTGGATTCGTATAGTAGAGTAGTTATTTGGAATAGCTCCAAGTAGCGCGTGGTAGCTGCATCTACAAGATGACATAGAGATTTTTAAAGCACACACGGATCTGAATGTTGCAGACCCGTTGACTAAAACCTCTCTCGTAAGCATAACATGATCAAACCCTAGAACTCACTAAGTGTTAATCACATGGTGATGTGAACTAGATTATTGACTCTAGTAAACTCTTGGGTATTAGTCACATGGCGATGTGAACTTTGAGTGTTAATCACATGGTGATGTGAACTAGATTATTGACTCTAGTGCAAGTGGGAGACTGTTGGAAATATGCCCTAGAGGCAATAATAAAATGGTTATTATTGTATTTCCTTGTTCATGATAATTGTCTATTGTTCATGCTATAATTGTATTAACTGGAAACCGTAATACATGTGTGAATACATAGACCACAACATGTCCCTAGTAAGCCTCTAGTTGACTAGCTCGTTGATCAATAGATGGTTATGGTTTCCTGACCATGGACATTGGATGTCATTGATAACAGGATCACATCATTAGGAGAATGATGTGATGGACAAGACCCAATCCTAAGCATAGCACAAGATCGTGTAGTTCGTTTGCTAAGAGCTTTTCTAATGTCAAGTATCATTTCCTTAGACCATGAGATTGTGCAACTCCCGGATACCGTAGGAATGCTTTGGGTGTACCAAACGTCACAACGTAACTGGGTGGCTATAAAGGTGTATTACAGGTATCTCCGAAAGTGTCTGTTGGGTTGGCACGAATCAAGACTGGGATTTGTCACTCCATATGACGGAGAGGTATCTCTGGGCCCACTCGGTAATGCATCATCATAATGAGCTCAATGTGACTAAGGAGTTAGCCACGGGATCATGCGTTACGGAACGAGTAAAGAGACTTGCCGGTAACGAGATTGAACGAGGTATTGGGATACCGACGATCGAATCTCGGGCAAGTAACATACCGATAGACAAAGGGAATTGTATACGGGAATGATTGAATCCCCGACATCGTGGTTCATCCGATGAGATCATCGTGGAACATGTGGGAGCCAATATGGGTATCCAGATCCCGCTATTGGTTATTGGCCGGAGAGGTGTCTCGGTCATGTCTGCATGGTTCCTGAACCCGTAGGGTCTACACACTTAAGGTTCGGTGACGCTAGAGTTTTTATGGAAATAGTATGTGGTTACCGAAGGTTGTTCGGAGTCCCAGATGAGATCTCGGATGTGACGAGGAACTCTGGAGTGGTCCGGAGGTGAAGATCGATATATTGGACGAAGGGTATTGGAGTCCGGAATTGTTCTGGGAGTACCGGGTGACGACCAGCATGACCGAAAGGTGTTTCGGAGGCCCCGGCAAGCGTTGGGGGGCCTTATGGGCCAAGGGGAGGGGCACACCAGCCCACTAAGGGGCTGTGCGCCCCTCCCAACCCCTCTCATGTAACGTGGAGAGGTGGGGGCGCCTCCCCTAGGGCAGCCACCCCTGCCGTCTTGGGGGGCAAGTTTCAGAGGGGTGGGGGCGCCCAAACCCATCTAGGGTTTCCCCTGTGGCCGCCGCCCCTCCCCTAGGGAACCCTAAGGCGCCTCCTCCACCCCCCTTCCCCCTATATATAGTGAGGGAGAGAGAGGGCAGCCGCACCCCTTGCCTGGCGCAGCCCTCTCGTCCTCCAACTCCTCCTCCTCCATAGTGCTTAGCGAAGCTCTGCCGGAGAACCACGAGCTCCATCGCCACCACGCCGTCGTGCTGCTGGAGTTCTCCCTCAACTTCTCCTCTCCCCTTGCTGGATCAAGAAGGAGGAGACATCCCCGGGCTGTACGTGTGTTGAACGTGGAGGCGCCGTCCGTTCGGCGCTAGATCGGATCTTCCGCGATTTGAATCGCCGCGAGTACGACTCCATCAACCGCGTTCTTGTAACGCTTCCGCTTAGCGATCTTCAAGGGTATGAAGATGCACTCCCTCTCTCTCGTTGCTAGCATCTCCTAGATTGATCTTGGTGACACGTAGGAAATTTTTGAATTATTGCTACCTTACCCAACACCCCAGACAAACCGGCAAACCATACTAACAGAGATTGCCGGGTCTTTAAACAAGCCAGCAAGGTAAACAGCAAAAACAAGGAAGGGGAATCTCAGAGGAGGACGATGACGAGGAGTCCCGGCAGCTGAGCACGGGGGGCACAAGAAATCTCCCCCTCAAGTAACATGATATACGCGACACACATCCCCAAAAGGGAACGTAAGCGCACTTAGGGACGTCTACGCGGTAGAGCCAGTCGCCCCAAAATTCAATCCGTGGTCGTCGTTCCCGATCACCTTCGATCGCCGAGATCATCCAACCAGCATCCGCCATGGCGGTTCAGCCGCACTGGTCCTCAACCCAGTCATCGACGGATTTTACCTGCCACGAGTCCTAATGGACGGTGGTAGCAACCTCAACCTGCTCTATCAGGACACAGTGCGGAAGATGGGCATCAACCCCTCACGAATCAAACCAACAAAGACTACCTTTAAAGGAGTCATACCAGGCGTGGAGGCCCGTTGTACGGGCTCAATAATGCTGGAGGTAGTATTCGGTTCCCCGGATAACTTCCGAAGCGAAGAACTAATCTTCGATATCGTCCCATTCCGCAGCGGCTATCACGCCATGCTCGGACGAACCGCTTTCGTTAGATTCAACGCGGTACCACATTATGCTTATCTCAAGCTCAAGATGCCCGGTCCACGTGGCGTTCATTACAGTAAATGGAAACACGGAACGCTCCCTTCGTACAACGGAGCACACTGCCGCCCTAGCAGCAGAAGTACAGAGCGGCCTTCTCAAGCAGCATTATAATTCGGTTGCTGAGCCCCTGGACATCGTCAAGAGGGTTCGGACAACACTGCAGCAGGACAGCTCGGCCCATCGCGAGCCGAATTAGCAATTCGGCCTCCATCCCAGCCCCGATGAGGCAATGGCATTACTACCGCGCGTACATAAACGACGCACTCAAAACCCCATGGGTATTGACGGAGGCATAACCCGTTCGCGATCCACAGTACGGCTTGACCGACCCTGGGATTCGCCCACTTTTCCTTTTTCTTTTTATGGGTTTCCTCCTCTTTTCAAGGTCTATACGGACAACCCGCTTGCAGAACACACCAAGGAGGCAAGGAGCTTTGGCGTACAAGGGAACCCCCAGGTGATCTCTAATAAACGATTACCATACTTGTTTTACATACCCACACGCAGCTCGCCCTTGGTCACGGCATGTTAAATAGCCTTACTCGCTTATCGCATTACTTGTACAAAGTACGCCTCGACGTACTAGTTACATCACAATGGTGAATAAATGGTGGTGTCAGCTCATTACCCTTTTTTCCCCGTTTCCTCACCTCAGTATCTATTACTCATTGCACACGTACACCATGGTACGTACTGCTACGCCAGGGGCTTCATTACACCCCGCATCACGGCAATAAAAGTCCGAACACTTTTACAGTATAGTTCGGCACCCCGAACTTATAGCCTTATATGCATCGGCTCCGAATCATGTCTTTGGTCAATAGTTGGGTTGCCCGGCTCCTGTGTTTACTACCTTACGTTCCGCTATATCGGCTAGGATAGTAAAAGGAGAACTACTGTGATTGTGTCCCGGTTCTTCCGGACGAGCACCTCAGTAGAGAAAACCAAAAACTGATTGTCATGATGCGGCGAGAGCCGGTCAGCTGTTCGAGAGGTTTCAAATCGTTGGAGATTTTTTCCGCTTCTTGTGAAGAATCGGTTCTTCCGATTAGGTGTGTATAACGCCCCTAATCCGGCCTTCCAAACACCAGGGGCTTCGCCAACTTTCTTAATTGTCAAACTCCTATGGCTAAGTGAGGGCGGTAATAGCCGCATAGTCTGATTGCCTTGTTCGTTGCGCTAAACACCTCCTTTAAGGACCAGAATATGGAGTAAAGAGTGTTTAGATTTATCCCGAACACCCCCGTACTATCTACGTGGGGGCAGAAACCGACGACTGGTCAACCCTCAGATTTAATAAACGGCCGCACAGGAGGTAAAATTTAAATCATAAGCATTATACTACATAACATCTTTGTTCCATATTACATGGCAAGGTAATATACATGTTCTCGTGGGAATATAACATCCGTCGAACATTGCTCCGCCACAAGGCGGGACCCCTCCAGAACACCCTCGAAAAAGTGCTCGGGTCGACGATGCTCCTTGCCCTCCGGCGGTCCCTCGGTCATCAGCTTTTTGGCATCCAGCTTCGCCCAATGCGTCTTGACGCGGGCAAATGTCATACGCGCACCTTCAATACAGACCGATCGCTTCACGGCTTCGAGCCGCGGACAGGCACTCACAAGCCGCTGCACAAGTTCGAAGTAGCTGCTAGGTACAGGATCAGTAGGCCACAGCCGGACTATCAGGTCCTTCATGGCTAGCTCTGCCAACCTGTGCAGCTCGACCAACTGCTTTAGCTGGTCGCTGAAGGGCACCGGATGTTCGGATCCCAGATGTTGGGACCAGAATAGCTTCTCCGTAGACATCCCTTCTTCGGCTCTATAATGCTCGGCCGCATCTGACACTGCGCGGCAGATCCATAAACGCCCTTGGAAAATCCAAATTCAGGATAAGTACAAGGAACGTTTCTTCTACATACTTGCTATGCATGGTGACAGACTTACCCGCTGTAATTTTCTTGGCCGCCTGAATTTCCTGGAGGGCGCTCTGGGCTTTGGCTCGTGCATCCTACGTGCTCTGGCGGGCCTTCGCCAATTCGGAGTCTTGCGCCTTACAATTGCGCTCCAGGGACTCAAATCTCTCTATTGTGCCCTGGAGCTGTTGCTGCGCCTCACCAACCCGGGCCTCGTGCTTCTCGCGCGAGGCGCGTTCCTTGGCCGCTTTGTCCTCGGCCTCGGATAGCGCCTTCTTAAGGGTTGCCACCTCAGTCGTGGCCCCTAATAAAGTTTATGACACTTTAGTCTGGTCGACTATCCATTTTTTCGAAAATATACCAACAGGTTACCGCATACTCTGGCTATCCTCCAGCTGCTTCTTCACGAGGCCGAGCTCCTCCTCGGCCCGCTCCAGTTTCTTCTTTAGTCCGGAGACCTCCGCAGCATGAGCAGTGGCAGCCTGAAGCGATACCTGCTTATTCACATAGACAACTCATGTTAGACTCCTGCGATATTTTTGATCCTCTGTTCGGCTTTTCTTCCCGAACATCCAACAGAGCATCAGGGGCTACTGTCTACACTGTGATATTTTTCCTACAATCACATTACTTACCTCAAAGCCCGTTAGAAGGCTAGTGCAGGCTTCGGTCAGTCCGCTTTTGATGAAATGACCTTCTCTATCACCTTGTCCATAAGGACACGATGTTCATCCACAATAGAGGCGCCTCGTAGCGCCTCCAGCAGATTATCCGGCGCCTCTGGTTGGACAGAGGTCACCGGTGGAATAGGCACATTCCCTCCTTGCAGGGAATGCCGCTTGCTGGACCCTGGAGCCGTATAGATCTCCGGAATAGTATCCGGCTGAGGTCCAAAGGGAACTCGGGCCCCGTCACCAGTCCCCATGGGGACTTCTTTCCCCGCATGTCCGGCGGCCGCAAAGTCATCCTGGGGCATCACCCCGATGATCTCCGGGATCTCCCCCCGCCCTGGAAAAGTCTTTTTGGACACCACCTCGTCATCACCCTTGGGTGAGACGAAATGAGCAGGTGGCGGAGATATGCTAGCCATCTCCTTCGAGTCCAGTGAATCCTCAGTCGAGGATTGCGGGGAGCCATCGCGTGCCGGACTGCAGTAACAAGGCTTACAGTATGTCAATACTACAAACCAGGAAGGCCATACATTTGCAGATTCTGGTACTTACGAAGCGGCCCGAGGCTTGGTCCGGTGAGGTCGCTCTGGACTGCTATCAATATCCCACACGGAGTTATCCGCTTGGGAGCCTTTAACCCTCTTAGGCGCTTTTGCCTCAGGATCCGCGGGGGCCGCCCTCTTCTTCCTCCCCACCTCAGGTGGGGAATCGTTTTCTTCTTCTTCCTCTTTATCGTCGTCATCGGACGAAGAGGAAGCCTCGTTCTCAAACGACATGTCCGGAGCGCCTTTTTGGCAATGGCCCTTCTTGGCCCCTTTGGCCGCTTTCTTGGCCGTCTTCTCTGGCACTTCATACGGCGCCGGAAACAACATCTTCGTCAGAAGTGGGAATTCTTCCTCCTCAGGAAGCGGAGCCGGACAGTCAATCTGCTCCGCCACCTCGATCCAGGCCTGGTAAAGTAGGTGGAGGAGCTCAGTATCCGTCCTCAAAATATGCCGATGAAGGGTATACCTCGAAAACATTAAAAGACCTACCGGATTGGCCTGACGCTTTGAGCTAAGCCCGCGATTTTCAGTCGTGGGCGGGGGCGTCTCGCCAGCCTTGAAGAGCGCTTTCCAGATGCCTTCGTGCGTTGTGCCGAAGAGCCCTCGCAGCGTCTGGTGCTTGGCGGGGTCGTACTCCCACAAATAGCAAGCCCGGCGTTGGCACGGAAGGATCCGGCGAATGAGCATAACCTGGATCACATTCACAAGCTTGATCTTCTTGGTTATCATGTTCTGGACGCATGTCTGGAGCCCAGTTATCTCGTCTAAGGATCCCCATGTCAGGCCCTTCTCTTGCCAGGAAGTGAGCCGCATCGGAACTCCGGATCGGAATTCGGGGGCTGCTACCCAATCGGCGTCACGCGGCTCGGTGATGTAAAACCACCCCGACTGCCATCCCTTCACCGTCTCCGCGAAGGAGCCTTCGGGCCAGGTGACATTGGGCATTTTGCCCACCATGGCGCCTCCGCACTCTGCTTGTTGACCGCTCACCACCTTCGGTTTCACGTTGAAGGTCTTTAGCCATAGGCCGAAGTGAGGCGGGATACGGAGAAAGGCTTCGCACACAATGATAAATGCTGAGATGTTGAGTATAAAGTTGGGGGCCAGATCGTGGAAGTCCAACCCATAGTAAAACATCAATCCACGGATAAATGGATGAAGGGGGAATCCCAGTCCGCGGACGAAGTGTGTGAGAAACACAACCCTCTCATGGGGCTCGGGGGTAGGAACGATTTGCCCTTTTGCCAGGAGTCGGTGAGCAATCTCCTTGGCTAAATAGCCGGACTCCCGGAGCTCCGCGATGTCCTTCTTCTTAACGGAGGAGGCCATCCACTTGCCTCCAGCTCTGGATTCGGACATGATTGGAGCGCCTTCTCAAACAAGGAAAAGCTAAAGCTTGGGCGCTAGAGCTCGAGGACGGAAGGACTGAAGATGAAGAAGGGTGTGGGTAAAGGGAGAGTGTCCTTATCCCCTTATAAAGGCCGCGAATATTAAGCGCCTCCTCACTCGCCTTAGGATTCGCCTGTTCCCAAGGGCTGTATAAACGGCACGGTTGAGTTACCCATGCCTGCATTGATGAGAATCCCGCGATAAGGAGACACGATCTCTGTTTCGACAAGACATGCCAATAGCAACCGCGTCTCGAAATGTGGGATGGCAGAAGAAAAACGGTTCAAAATTATGACCGGACAGACGCGATGTCGTGTTGAAAAGAAGCTGTCAACAGATTAGATTCGTGCAAATATTATATTCTCTCTGCGGTTGTGTATGGTGTATAACAGGTCCAGATACAAATTATCACGTCCGAAGACTATCTTGGAGTTCGGAAAAAGGGGAACCCGCCATGCAATGCCGAAGACAATCTGCGCGTCGGACTCCTCGTCATTGAAGCCAGCTTCAGGGGCTACTGAGGGAGTCCTGGACTAAGGGGTCCTCGGGCGTCCGGCCTGTTATTCATTGGGCCGGACTGATGGGCTGTGAAGATACGAAGGCCGAAGACTATACCCGTGTCCGGATTGGACTTTCCTTGGCGTGGAAGGCAAGCTAGACGACCAGCTGTGAAGATTCCTTCTTATGTAACCGACTCCATGTAACCCTAGATCTCTCCGGTGTCTATATAAACCGGAGAGCATAGTCCGGATAGGTGATATTCATTACTATATTCACATAGGCTAGACTTCTAGGGTTTAGCCATTACGATCTCGTGGTGGATCAACTCTTGTAACACTCATATTCATCAAGATCAATCAAGCAGGAAGTAGGGTATTACCTCCATAGAGAGGGCCCGAACCTGGGTAAACATCGTGTCCCCCGTCTCCTGTTACCATCGATCCTAGACGCACAGTTCGGGACCCCCTACCCGAGATCCGCCGGTTTTGACACCGACACGGGGGCCATAGGTTTCACTAGTGGCTTCTCTCAAGATAGCATAAGTATTACGGTGGGTAAACAAATTACTGTCGAGCAATTGATAGAATTGAGCATAATTATGAGAATATCTAGGTATGATCATGTATATAAGCATCACGTCCGTGACAAGTAGACCGACTCCTGCCTGCATCTACTACTATTACTCCACACATCGACCGCTATCCATCATGCTTCTAGAGTATTAAGTTCATAAGAACGGAGTAACGCTTTAAGCAAGATGACATGATGTAAAGGGATAAACTCATGCAATATGATATAAACTCCATCTTTTTATCCTCGATGGCAACAATACAATACGTGTTTTTTTCCCTACAGTCACTAGGATCAAGCACCACAAGATTGAACCCAAAGCTAAGCACTTCTCCCATTGCAAGAAAGATCAATCTAGTAGGCCAAACCAAACTGATAATTCGAAGAGACTTGCAAAGATAACCAATCATACATAAAAGAATTCAGAGGAGATTCAAATATTGTTCATAGATAATCTGATCATAAACCCACAATTCATCGGATCTCGACAAACACACCGCAAAAAGAAGAGTTACATCAAATAGATCTCCAAGAGAATCGAGGAGAACTTTGTATTGAGATCCAAAGAGAGAGAAGAAGCCATCTAGCTAATAACTATGGACCCGAAGGTCTGAGGTAAACTACTCACACATCATCGGAGAGGCTATGGTGTTGATGTAGAAGCCCTCCGTGATCAATGCCCCCTCCGGCGGAGCGCCGGAAAAGGCCCAAAGATGGGATCTCACGGTACAAAAGGTTGCGGCGGTGGAAATAGGGTTTTGGCTCTGATTCTGATGGTTTGGGGGTACGTAGGTATATATAGGAGGAAGAAGTAGGTCGGTGGAGCCACAAGGGGCCCACGAGGGTGGAGGGCACGCCCAGGGGGGTAGGCGCGCCCCCCTGCCTCGTGGCTTCCTCGTTGGTTGCTTGACATCCACTCCAAGTCCTCTGGATCACGTTTGTTCCGAAAATCACATTCCCGAAGGTTTCATTCCGTTTGAACTCCATTTGATATTCTTTTTCTGCGAAACACTGAAATAGGCAAAAAAACAACAATTTGGGCTGGGCCTCCGGTTAATAGGTTAGTCCCAAAAATAATATAAAAGTGTATAATAAAGCCCATTAATCATCCAAAACAGAATATACAATAGCATGGAACAATCAAAAATTATAGATACGTTGGAGACGTATCAAGCATCCCCAAGCTTAATTCCTGCTCGTCCTCGAGTAGGTAAATGATAAAAACAAATTTTTTGATGTGGAATGCCACTTAGCATAATTTTCAATGTAATTATCTTATTTGTGGTATGAATATTCAGATCCGAAAGATTCAAGATAAAAGTTTAATATTGACATAAAAGTAATAATACTTCAAGCATACTAACTAAGCAATTATGTCTTCTCAAAATAACATGGCCAAAGAAAGTTCATCCCTACAAAATCATATAGTTTGGTCATGCTTCATTTTCGTCACACAAGAATGCTCTCATCATGCACAACCCCGATGACAAGCCAAGCAATTGTTTCATACTTTAGTAATCTCAAACTTTTTTCAACTTTCACGCAATATATGAGCGTGAGCCATGGATATAGCACTATGGGTGGATAGAATATGATGATGGGGGTTATGTGGAGAAGACAAAAAGAGAGAAAGTCTCACATTGACACGGCTAATCAACAAGCTAGGGAGATGCCCATCGATTGATGTCAATGCAAGGAGTAGGGATTGCCATGCAACGGATGCACTAGAGCTATAAATGCATAAAAGCTCAACAAAAGAAACTAAGTGGGTGTGCATCCAACTTGCTTGCTCACGAAGACCTAGGGCATTTGAGGAAGCCCATTGTTGGAATATACAAGCCAAGTTCTATAATGAAAAATTCCCACTAGTATATGAAAGTGACAAAACAAGAGACTCTCTATCATAAAGATCATGGTGCTACTTTGAAGCACAAGTGTGGAAAAAAAAGATAGTAGCATTGCCCTTTTTTTTTGGGCCTTCCTTTTTTTTGCCTTCCCCTTCTTTTTTTGGGACAATGCTCTATGAATGATGATCATCACACTTCTATTTATTTACAACTCAATGATTACAACTCGACACTAGAACAAAGTATGACTCTATATGAATGCCTCCGGCGGTGTATCAGGAAGGGCAATGAATCAAGAGTGACATGTATGAAATAATATGCATGGTGGCTTTGCCACAAATACGATGTCAACTACATGATCATGCAAGGCAATATGACAATGATGAAGTGTGTCATAATAAACGGAACGGTGGAAAGTTGTATGGCAATATATCTCGGAATGGCTATGGAAATGTCATAATAGGTAGGTATGGTGGCTGTTTTGAGGAAGATATAAGGAGGTTTATGTGCGATAGAGCGTATCGTATCATGGGGTTTGGATGCACCGGCGAAGTTTGCACCAACTCTCAAGGTGAGAAAGGGCAATGCACGGTACCGAAGAGGCTAGCAATGATGGAAGGGTGAGAGTGCGTATAATCCATGGACTCAACATTAGTCATAAAGAACTCACATAATTATTGCAAAAATCTACAAGTCATCAAAAACCAAGCACTACGCGCATGCACTACTGGAATCCACTTTTTTGCCGTCTGCCACCTCTTTGCCGTCCGCTGGCTGACGGCAAAGAAGGTCTTTGCCGTCAGCCACAAGAAAACAGACGGCAAAGATGTGGCTGATGGCAAACGAAGTCTTTGCCATCAGCCAGTTCTTTGCCGTCCGCTGACTGACAGCAAAGAATCTTTGTCGTCCGCTAGCAGACGGCAAAGAGGTGGGTGGGTCCAGTTATTGTTTAACAAACTCAAGCCCACCGGCCCCACCTCTTTGCGGACGGCAAAGAAACTTTGCCGACCGTTGGCTGACGGCAAAGAGGCGGGTACGTTAACGGCCGTCCCGCCCCGTCTCTTCTCCCCACTCTCTCATTCGTCCCCACCCACACCCGCGCCGCCACCGCCGACCCCGTCTGCCGTAGCCGGCTGCCCCGCCGCCCCACACCCCTCCCCTGCGACCCCCGACCTCCACCGCACCCCCGCCGCCCCTTCCACGTCACCCCGCCCCCACCGCCCCTCCCCTCCGTCACCATCCCCCACCCACACCGGCCCACGCCGCCGCCGTCGACCCCGTCCGGCGTAGCCGGCCGCGCCGCCGCCCTGCATCCCTCCACGACCTCCACCGCGGCCCCGCCGCCTCTTTCACGTCGGGAAGCCGCGCCGCGGCTGTCCCCGCCCCGTCCCGCCGCGGCCGTCCGGCCTCCCCCTCCACCGGGTCGCCGCCTCCTCTAGCGGCCGCCGCAGCCGTCCGGCCTCCCCCTCCACCGGGTCGCCGCCTCCTCCAGCGGCCGCCGCAGCCGTCCGGCCTCCCCCTCCACCAAGTGAGCTCCTCTCCCCCTTTTTTTTGTTTAATTAGTTTCTTTTTGTTTATTTTAGTTTAGTTTCTGTTTTAGTTATAGTTTTAGTTTAGTTTTAGTTTAGTTTATTTTAGATTAGTTTTAGTTTAAGTTTATTTTAGATTAGTTTTAGTTTTAGTTTATTTTAGATTAGTTTTAGTTTTAGTTTAGAAGAAGAAGTAGAAGGAGGAGGGAGGAACAGGAGGAGGGAGAAGAAGAAAGAAGAAAAGAAGAAGAAGAGGAAAAAGGAGAAGAAGAAGAAGAAGAAGAAGAAGAGGAGGAGGAGAAAGAAGAAGAAGAAGAAGAAGAAGAAGAAGAAGAAGAAGAAGAAGAAGAAGAAGAAGAAGAAGAAGAAAAGAAGTAGAAGACGGGGGATGAGAAGAAGTAGAAGAATGAGAAGAAGTAGAAGTAGTAGAAGAATGAGAAGACCCCCTGACCCCCTGACCCCCAACCCCGACACCACACCCCGACACCCGACCCCGATTCCACCCCTACAGCCGACCCCCTAACCCTCTGACCCCGACACGACACCCCGACCCCCCGACCCCGAAACAGCACCCCGACCCCGACACGACACCCCGACACCTCCCGAAAAGGTGTTCTTTGGCCTTGCAGAGGCCGATGGGGTCATATATTTGTGAATTATTAGTTAGGTCATATATTTTTCTATTTTGTTATGAAAACATCATATATAATTGTGTTGATCGGGTAGATTTAAATGTGCAGTTGTTTCATCGCTGCGAGGTTTGGTGGTCGATGACCTCGCCGTGCGTTTGACGAGCTCTGCCCCTTCGTTCGTGGGTGAGCACAAATGACATGTCCTCCTCCCCCGTTAATTATTTGCTCTGTTCTGGTGTTCATGCCGATGAAACTTGATAGCTTGCTATATATGTGTCTTGAATCATCAGTATGCGTAACCAATATGTGTCTCCCATTCGAAAGCGTCATAGTTATAAATATGCATGCATTTGCATATTTATAACCTTGATTCTTTCGAATTGTCCAACGCTATCCATGGACAGCCCGAGTATGTTTAGATTGGGTTCGTTTTCCCATATGCTTTGCTCCGGATCCGACGCATAAGTTTCGTCAGTGCCTCCCCTGTTGTTCTTCGGGTACACATCCTCTCTGTTTATTGCAGAGACGTGTATCAGGAGAACAGCGGGGAGGTGCTGCCGAAATTTTGCGTAGGATCCGGAGCATAGCATGGGAAAATGAACCCAATCTAAACATACTCGGGTGGGATTAGGACCTATCATTACCTATTAGAGTGTAGGTTGCATGGACGTAATAAAATTGACAAAGTAGATCAACTGATGAATATATACATGGTGAATTATATATATATATTTGTTGTGTGTCTAGTAGCTCTGAAAGTCAAGATGAGTGATCGTGCGTGGATGTACACCGGTCACACTGGTCAGAACAAATGGAGCACTGAATGGTTCACAAAAACCAAGGGGTTTGTGCGAGCCGCATTTGCAAATGGCCAGAGGAAAACCTGGTGCCCCTGTTTATGGTGCGGCAATTGGGAAAAGAGGACAGAGGCTGAAATGGGCAAACACCTGCAGAAGAGTGGTTTTACGCCCGATTATATGGTGTGGACATTTCATGGTGAGTCTGCCCAACGTGACCGAGCTGAGGTGGATCGTCGTCGCACCGACGAGCATGGTACCGGGATGGAAAACATGGTGCAAGACTTCGATGATGCTCGGGATTCGGACGAGGAGATGGAGGAATCTGCAAAGGCCTTCAATGAAATGTTGGAGTCTTCAAAACGTCCGCTCCATGAGCACACTGAGCTTTGTCAGTTGGATGCCATCTCACAAGTAATGGCTCTGAAGGCTCAGTTCAACTTGGGCAGAGAATGCTACGATGCAATGATGACAGTATTTGGACGCTTTCTACCCAAAGGCCATGTAATGCCTGCAAACCTGTACCAGTCGGACAAAATCCTCCGTGCACTGAAGATGCCCTATGATAAGATACATGCCTATGAGAAAGGATGTGTCTTGTTTAGGCTTGAATATGCGGACTTGAACTATTGTCCCATTTGCAAGTCTTCCAGGTATGTTGTGGTAGACAACGGTATGGGTGAGAAGACACAGACCAAAATCCCCGTTAGTGTTCTTCGGTATATGTCAATCGTACCAAGACTTCAACGTCTTTTCATGGTCGAAGAGACGGCCAGACAGATGACATGGCACAAAACGGGCAAAAGAACCGAACTAGATGCAGATGGGAATCTGATGATTGTACACACATCGGATGGTGTTGCGTGGAAATTTTTTGATGAATTACATGATGACAAAGCGGCAGATCCGAGGCATCCTCGAGTCGGCATCAGCACGGATGGGTTCAGTGTGTTTGGTATGACGGCAACCCAATACAGTTGTTGGCCCGTATTTGTCTTTCCACTCAATCTCCCCCCCGGACAGATTATGCAAAGAAAGAACATTTTCCTAACGTTGATAATTCCAGGGCCCAACTATCCGGGGAAAAATATGAATCTGTACATGCAGCCGCTTAAGGACGAATTGCAAGAAGCCTGGGATAATGGGTTCAAGACATACGACGCCTATAGCAAACGGAACTTCATAATGCGTGTCTGGTACATGTACTCGACGCATGACTTGCCGGCGTATGCGCTATTCGTTGGCTGGTGTGTGCATGGAAGGTTCCCGTGCCCCACATGCAAGGGAGCTCTTGAGTTTCGTTGGCTTCAGGCCGGTCGCAAGTTTTCTTGCTTCGACATGCATAGACAGTTCCTGAATCCTCGCCATAAGTTCAGGAAAGACAAGAAGAACTTCATCAGAGGTAGAGTTGTCAAAAACTCTGCACCACCTGCATTGACAGGCCAACAGACCCTGGATCAGTTAAACGCTCTCGAGCCAGATCCAGAGCGTCCAGGGTACTTCAAGGGGTATAATTCTAAGCACGCCTGGACTCACAAAACATGCTTATGGGATCTACCTTACTTCAAAGACCTCCTTTGCCCACACAACATCGACGTGATGCACACTGAGAAGAATATCGCCGAGGCACTTTTTGGTACATTGTTCGGCATAGATGGGAAGTCAAAGGATAATACTAAGGCTAGAGTCGATCTGGAGGCGCTATGTGATAGGCCGTTACAAAACATGAAAGAACCGAAAGGAAAGCAGAACTGGACGAAGCCAAAGGCATTGTTCAATCTTGGAAGGCCAGCTATGAGGGAAATTATCTTGTGGATGAAAATGCAGTTGATGTTCCCCGATGGGTATGCGGCGAATCTATAGAGGGGAGCCAGTCTTGATAAATTGAAGATATTTGGTCTCAAGAGTCATGATTGGCACATATGGATTGAGCGGGTAATGCCGGTGATGTTGCGTGGCTTCATCCCTGAGGATGAATGGCTAGTACTGGCAGAACTCAGCTATTTCTTCCGTGTTCTTTGTGCGAAAGAACTATCGCCTGGCGTGCTAGAAGAAATGGAAGAGTTGGCGCCGGAGTTGATCTGCAAGTTAGAGGAGATCTTTCCACCGGGCTTCTTTAATCCAATGCAACATTTGATTTTGCATCTCCCGACCGAGGCAAGATTGGGGGGGCCCGTGCAAAATCATTGGTGCTACCCAACTGAGAGGATGCAGAAGACGCTTCGACAAAAATGTAAAAATAAACGTAGAATTGAAGCATCGATGGCTGAGGCATTCATCACTGAGGAGGCGGCAAACTTCATGACAGCACACTACGAAGCCAAAAATCGTCATTTGCATAATCCGAAGCCTCGGTACAATGCTGACGACCCTAAAAAGGGTGGATCCAACCTCAGCCTATTCAAAGGGAATCTGGCACCAGCCAGTGTTTCAAATCCAGTATCTTTGGACAACGAACAATGGCGGACCATTTCGTTGTATATCTTCAACAACCTGATAGAAGTGCGGCCGTACATCGAGTAAGTTCTCGGTACATAGTTTCGCAACTTCTATTTCCTTTGAACTGCTCTTATTCCTGGATATTTCATACAGTCGATACATCGCCTTATTCTCGTATGGAGCGGTGATCCAAAAGGATTCTGTCAAAGAGTATGAGCTTCTCGCAAAGCAAGGAGGCGGCTATCCCGGTTTCATCTCTTGGTTCAAACAAACGGTAATTTCTATTAGACAATTTCATTTCATTCGCTAATTTGTGCGTAATGCAACAATCCTTATTAAACTTGTAGGCTAATTCAGAGTCTATGGACGCCGAATTGAGACAAGTCGCTAATGGTTTTGACTATAAGGTCCGTTCGTTTGACAAATACGACATCAACGGGTATCGCTTTCGTACCTATGGCAAAGAGCTATCTATGGCCGACCGAAAGTCTACAAATTGTTGTGTATCTGCTATCGGCGAAGGAGGTACCGAGTATTATGGGAGAGTTGAAGCAATTTATGAACTTCTATTCTATGGTGAAAACCCATCGAATGTCGTAGTCTTCAAATGTTATTGGTTTCAGCCGAAGGAGACTAGAAGGACTCATGAACATATAGGGCTAGTTGAAATCAACCAAAGCACCCATTTAGATGTTCCTGATGTCTATATTACGGCTCAACAGGCAACCCAAGTATTCTATCTACCGTGGGCCTGCCAAACTAATCCAAATCTGAAAGGTTGGGATGTCGTTTATGAAGTGCCGCCACGTGCTAGACTATCTCCCCCAAAGGAAGAGGATTATGAACCTCACATTAACCCAGACACATATGAAGGAGAATTCTTCCAAGAGACACGTCTTCCAAAAAGCGTTTTAAGAACCGCTATACTTCACCCCAAAACATTGAAGTAGACAGTGACAGTGAATCCGACATCACCCCAGAGGAGGAACAAGAAGAGCCGGAACAAGAAGAAGTTACTGCTGCGGATGACCTATCATTGCTTGACCAATTACGTCAAGGTGGCCTTCCACATGTTGATGCCACTGAACCCTATGAGCCCGTCATTGATTATAGTGATGATGATGATTATGCATTTATTGATGATACTGATCGAGATTATTAGTAGTGTCAGGTATTAAATTTTTTTATGTTGTACTTGATGATGATACACTTAAGTGATACACATATTATTATTCATGTCGGTCTTTTTTTTATGTTGTACTAATTTCGTTTACTGTTTGTCATGGCAGGTGTTGAAAGATGGTGGGCGCTGGTCGGGAGCGCGCCAAGGCCCCTTCTTTGTCGGCGCGTGGTCTGAGGTCTTCCATTCCAGACGCACCTCTCCGCCGAGCGTTGCTGGACAGTATGGCCACACCGCCGAGCCCTTCTTCGTCGACCGCGGTGCCCAGCAGGGGACGAGGTAGGAAGAGAGGAGGTGGGGCACGTGGTCGCGGGAGAGGAGGTAGGGTGACTGCTACGGCGCCTTCCTCGCCGCCACCCCCAGCTATTTCACCCGAGCACGTGACTGCTAGGGTGGACTCGTCCGAGGAGGAGGCTACACGGACTCCGGTCCACGAGCCTCCAGTCCATGGGTCTTGGGCCCACGAGCCTCGGGTCGACTGGCCTTCGGCCCACGAGAGTTCGGCCCACGAGACCCCGGAGGAGCACACGTCCGGATAGGGTACCTGGCCGGATCAGCCCGAGGAGCCGAGTGGCCATGCTAATGATGGCGGGGAGCCGACTGATATTGAGGAGGAGGGGGGCACCGTCTACCAGCGTGGTGCTACTCGGCTCCCGTCCGTGCCGGCGACCCGCGAGCAGAGGTGGTTGATTTTCCCTGATGGGGAGAGGTACGTAAGTGCATTTAATATTTTTGTACCTTCTGCATTCACGTTTCTTCAAATAACTAATGTGTTGGCCTTGTCATGCTGCAGGGGTTGGGACCACCATCATAGTGTTCGCCGGCCCAACTCCGTCCTTGGAGTTCTTTGCCGGCAAAACTTCCCGGGGTTTGTCACGTTGCCTGGTGAGGGTCGGCTTCCAGAGCTTGGATTGAGCTGGGAGCACTACGTGGCTGCCCCGGCCCCGCCGGATGAGATTATCGACGGTGTCGTGTGCGACACGAGGGCAGACATGGTGATCAGAAAGTTCTGGGTAATTTCTCCTTTACACATTTAAAAATCTTCAACTAGCTAGTTATTAATTGTGATCAGAAAGTCAAGGCTTTCTCTCAGTCTGACCTCGATGATGCAAACAACTTCACCAACATCTCCTCCCACAACAAGCTCGTGAGATATAGAGACGAGGGGAAGGCGAGGAAAGGGGAGGACTTTAACCCGAGCCAGGGTCCCATTGATCCAGAGCTGGTGATGATATCTGGTGGCGGGAGGTCCCATGGCTCCATAGCCATTGGAGATGGACTTATCCGTTGTCCTAGCACTCTCCCGGAGATCAAGGCGCGCCAGTCGAGCTCTGCTCCTGAGATAAGGCCTCGTGAACGGCCAGTGCAACTCGCCATCAAGGTTAGTGATACGTACTCAGTTATCTTTCTCCATTACATTGTGTGCGCTTCCATCAATGATTACAAATGGTCATGTGAGTGGTGTTGCAGGCTGCTATACAGAGTGAGAGAGATAGAACGGAGAAACTTCTGGCGGAGGCGGCGGAGAGGCAGCGGGAGTTGGAGGAGAGGACGACAAAGATGATGGAGGAGGAGAGGGCACGGAATGACATGCAGGCAAGGGCCATGTACGAGCTCCTTGTGGTAAGTTTCTTCTGCAGATTAGCCAAAACATTCATGTAGTGTTTGTCTCATTACTAACTAGTATGACTGAGTCGTCAAAACCAAATGTGCAGTCTGTGTGCGAGAAGACCGGTCAGACCGCTCCGCCGATGCCAGTGATTGCTCCTGGGACCACGGTGAGTTTAATTTGAATGGACATTACTTGCTAGTCTTAACATTTGAGTGTCATCATGCTAAGAAGACATTGGAAATGATCTTTGGTGCAGCGTAACTCCAGACAAGCATCCCACGATCCTTCTCTAGCTACCGACACGAGCCAGCCCGCTCCTACACCTCCTGGATCTTGGTAAGTTTATCTAGTGTTTTGCTTAACACATGCATAAAGACCTAGACTTAGCTTTATTTCCTCCAATGCTTACCATAATGACCTAGACTTAGCTTCTTCTCCTCCAAAATGACTTAATAAGCTTACTGACCTCCAAAACCATCCATTTTACCTAAGTTAGCTCTAAAACGATCTGTACTTAGCTTACTTATGTGAAAAATTGCATAATTAGCTTAGTTAGCTCATAAACGATTCATTTTACCTAAGTTAGCTCTAAAATGACCCATTTTACCTAGGTTAGCTTATAAATGATCCAGTTCATCCAAGTTAGCTCAAAAATGACCCATTTTACCTAGATTAGCTCCTAAATGATCCATTTTACCTACGTTAGCTTTAAAATGACCCATTTCACCTAGGTTAACTCCAAAATGACCCATCTTACCTAGGTTATCTCATAAATGATCCATTTCAACTAATTTAGCTCATAAACGATCCATTTCACCAAGTTAGCTAAAAACGATCCATTTCACCTAAATTAGCTCTTAAATGATCCATTTCAGCTAAGTTAGCTCAAAAATATCCATTTCAACTAAATTAGCTCATAAATGATCCATTTCACCTAAGTTAGCTAAAAAACGATCCATTTCAACTAAGTTAGCTCATAAATGATCCATTTCACCTAAGTTAGCTAAAAAACGATCCATTTCACCTTAGTTACCTCAAAAACGATCCATTTGACCTTAGTTAGCTCATAAACGACCCATTTCAACTAAGTTAGCTCATAAATGATCCATTTCACCTTAGCTAGCTCATAAACGACCCATTTCAACTTAGTTAGCTCATATATGATCCATTTCACGTAAGTTAGCTCATAAATGACATACTCTTCTTGTTCTAGTCTTCTTCTTGTTCTAGTCTTCTTATTGTTCTACTCTTCTTGTTCTAGTCTTCTTCTTGTTCTACTCTTCTTGTTCTAGTCTTCTTATTCTAGTCACCTATTTCTAACTTTCTTATTTTTCATTTTGCAGATTTCATTCACTTGACGAAAGCTTGCATAGATGGAGTGCTCCTTATCCCTTTCTCTATTTCTTTTGTATCGTTGAACTATGCATGTATCGTTGGATGAAACTATTGTAATATATATGGTTGGATGCCTCTATGTTGAACTTGCTATGTATGATGGAACTATGCATGGAACTTGGTATGGTTGGATGGAACTATGCATGTATGATGAAGTTATGTGTTGGATATCTTATATGTTTGCTCTGTAATTGCCTTGTGAAATATATCTATATATGTCATATATATTTCCTGTGAAAATTGTTGGATTTAATAAAAAACAGAAAAAAGAGCCAATATGCAGGCTCTTTGCCGTCTGCCACCGACGGCAACGGGCTCTTTGCCGTCTGCCGCGGACGGCAAAGAAGCCACGTGGCATCCAGCTGTGCTTCCTGGGAGCTGACCCATTTGGTCAGTTTGCCTACAGTGGCAGACGGCAAAGAGTAAACGATTTTGCCGTCAGCGGCGGACGGCAAAGGCCTGCCATGTAGTGACGTGTAGATGACATCATAAGGCAGACGGCAAAGACACTAGAAAGTTTGCCGTCTGCCGCGGACGGCAAAGGCCTGCCGTTAGCCACTTAACGGACTGACAACGCAATTATTGCCGTCCGCTCTCTTTGCCGTCCGCGGCAGACGGCAAAGGGCCTTTGCCGTCAGCCGCCAGGAAGCAGACGGCAAAGAGGCTGTTTACCGTAGCCTACTTTGCCGGAGCCTTTTGCCGTCCGCGGCTGACGGCAAAGGCCTTTGCCGTCCGCCGTTCATGCCTTTGCCGTCCGCCGTGGCAGACGGCAAAATAGCTGATTCCTGTAGTGATGCTCCTAGGGGGATAGATTGGTAGGAAAAGACCATCGCTTGTCCCCGACCGCCACTCATAAGGAGGACAATCAAAGAACACCTCATGTTTCAAATTTGTTACACAACGTTTACCATACGTGCATGCTACGGGACTTGCAAACTTCAACACAAGTATTTCTCAAATTCACAATTACTTAACTAGCACAACTTTAATATCACTACCTCCATATCTCAAAACAGTCATTAAGCATCAAACTTCTCTTAGTATTCAACGCACTTATAAGAAAGTTTTTACTAATCTTGGATGCCTACCATATTAGGACTAATTTCACAATTTAAGCAAATTACCATGCTGTTTTGTAGGACTCTCAAAATAATATAAGTGAAGCATGAGAGACAATAGTTTCTATAAAACAAAACCACCACCGTGCTCTAAAAGATATAAGTGAAGCACGAGAGCAAAAACTATATAGCTCAAAAGATATAAGTGAAGCACAAAGAGTATTCTAATAAATTCCGAATCATGTGTGTCTCTCTCAAAAGTTTAGTCAGCGAGGATGATTGTGGTAAACTAAAAAGCAAAGACTCAAATCATACAAGATGCTCCAAGCAAAACACATATCATGTGGTGAATAAAAATATAGCTCCAAGTAAAGTTACCGATGGACGAAGACGAAAGAGGGGATGCCTTCCGGGGCATCCCCAAGCTTTGGCTTTTTGGTGTCCTTGGATTTACCTTGGGATGCCTTGGGTGTCACAGCCCCAGATCAGCCCTTGTTTGACTTTGCTTGTTCCTCATGTCATCATGTTTTTTTTCAAACAAACTTGAAATGGGGATGTTGAAACCCTAGCACCAAATGCATTCAACTAGGTTCAAATAAACAATATTTTCAATGAACCCAAATGCCCTTTAGAAATGTTCATGATTTTTGATAAAGGTAAAAAACCTCTGCCAAAAATGATGCACCTATTTCTAGGCCATTCTGGATTTTTGAATTAAGTCTTATTGTATTTGACTTTTGGGCATTTAAATACTATAAATAATTCAAATGTTCAAATAATGTTGGAACTATTTTTGGGCCACTGAAATAATTCAGCAACTGTCCATGAATATTTTCAGGATTTTAGGAAATGCCTTGGTATTTTTCCTAAGCTCAAAACAGAGGCAAATAATTAGAAAACAAAAACAAATTAGAAAACAGAAGAGAGGGAGAGCTTACCTGGCCTCACCTGTGTAGCCACCAGAGGGGCCAGCCCACCACTGTAGCGGCCCAGCCCACCTCCTCCTCCCCTGTCGTCTTCCTCCCCCTGCCAGGAGGACGGCGCGTGCCCGACGCGCGCACGCACGCGCCCCGGCCACCTCCTGCTTCCTGCCGCTTCCCCCTCGTCGCCCTGGGCCTCCCTCGCGACGCCACGCAGCCCCGACCGCTCTCTCCTCTCTCTCACTTTCCCCTCTGGCCCTCTCTCCTGCAAAAACAGAGCGCCACCGAGCGAGCTCGCCGACGCCGATCGCCGTACCCGCGGCCACCGCCACCACCTCGCCTCTCCGAGCTGTCCAAGAGCTCCGCCTCATCTGCTTCTTCCTCCTCGACGATCCTCCCGGCCTCAGACGCGCTGCTTCATCGCCACCGTCGCCGTTTCCGTCACCGGCCACCGAGGCTCCTCGTCGGTCGATTCGCCGCCGTCTCCGCCTCCCCGAGCCCGCTGAGTCCTTCCTTGAGATCACTGTGAGCCCCTGAACCGTTTCCCCCTACTCCCGTGCTCGATTTCGAGCTCTAGCTAGACTAGCCACCGTGCCCGAAGCTCGCCGCCGCATGAGCTCGTCGCCGCCGTGGCTCCGGCGACCAAATGGCCCCGCGCGTGCGTCCGTTGCACTCGCGACGTTCCGTAGAGCAACTCTAGCGCGATAGCCCGTTTGTTTGCAAGCCGCAGCGCTAACCCCGCACCCACCCGAACTCCGGCGGCCGCGAAAGAGCTCGCCGCCGTCGACTCCGGTCACCACAGGCCCAGCCACTACCACCATTCGACGCGCGCCTGCAAGAGCTCTCCAATGAGCCCAAGAACAGCCTCGTCCGTGCCCTGTGGGCGCTTTCCGAGCCGCGCCGCCGTCTCGGGCCTCGCCGGCGTCGAGTCGCCGGCGGGTTTGACCTCGTTTGACCCGGTTTGACCCCAGTTTGACTCTCCCTGAGTCACTGACGTGTGGGCCCATGCTCCTAACTAAACTAGATTAGTATTAGTTTAGCGCT
This sequence comes from Aegilops tauschii subsp. strangulata, assembly GCF_002575655.3. Lineage (NCBI taxonomy): Eukaryota > Viridiplantae > Streptophyta > Magnoliopsida > Poales > Poaceae > Aegilops > Aegilops tauschii. The sequence goes on along the minus strand of NC_053040.3, from coordinate 41,452,023 downwards.
AATTAATCTGGATTAGTTAGGTTAGTCACTGACAGGCAGGTCCCACGGGTCAGGTTTGACCCTGGCCAGCCCGTTGACTCGCTGACGCAGTGATGACGTCAGGCTGATGCAGTATTACATTTTCTGGATTTATTTTTATTCAGGAAATTCCAGAAAATAGTATAAACTTCTAAAAATCATATAAAATCAACCGTAGCTCAGAATGAAATAATTTATATATGAAAAATTATCAGAAAAATGCAATCCATCCATCTGTATCATTTTCAGGCATGTCAAACTAAGTTATACCTGCTGTATAGGTGAAAACATGATAATGCACTATTTGAATTCATAGTTTGAATGTGAATTTGAATCTTTGGTTCAAATCAACTCAAACCATTCTGCTCTAGCTTGCATTAGCCCAAAACACATTCATATTGCCATGTCATAGCATGCATCATATTGTGCATTGCATTGATCGTGCCCTTCTTTGTTTGCCGGTAATCGTCCCCTCTCAGTAGCCGATGCTCCGATGACGTGATCGATGACACCGATGAAGAACTATAATATCTTCAGAAGTGCCAGGCAAGCATAACCCCCTTGTTCATTCCGATACAATCCCACTCTCTCGCTCCTGCTCTCTTTTACTACATTAGGACAACAACGATTCAACTGTTACTTGTTGCGGTAGTTGAACCCCTTATCCTCTGCATGACCTGTCATTGCCACAGTAAATAGATGAAACCCACTAGCATGAGTAGGAGTTGTTTGAGCCCTGATGTGCCTACTCATTCATGCTTGTTTGTCATGCCTGCTATTGCTTAGAGTTGTGTCAGGTCTGATTCATTGGGGATGAATTGGAAAGTTGTGAACATGTCCTACTGTGTGTGAGCCAAGTGTGTGAACACGATTTGGTAAAGGTAGCGGTGAGAGGCCATGTAGGAGTACATGGTGGGTTGTCCCGTTGAAGCCGTCCTCAGGAACTGAGTTCTGTGTTTGTGATCCATGATACAGTTACTACCACGCATTGGGCCCGAAACCAATGGACCCTCTCGGCTTCTTAATCACCCTTGTCCTCTGTCCAGGAGTTGCAAGTAGTTTCTGGTGTTTGTAGTATGCTGGAGGCCGTGGACAGCGCTGACCGAGGGGTGGGCTGTGATGCGGTAGGCATGTGGCACGGTGTACCGGGCGCCCGTTTGGTGTCTCGGGAACCCTGCACACATCGTTCGGGGCCGTATGTGGAAACCTCGGCCGGACTCCCTGCGGATGGAACCTGAATAGGCGATAAACCTGGACTAGAGACTTGAGTGTTTAGGTAGGCTGTGGCCGACTCCCTTGCCAGGCTTCCGCTTGAAGGTTGCCGAGGTACACGACGTGTACATGGTGGTAAGTGGCGAGAGCGTGTGTGACGAAGTACACCCCTGCAGGGTTAATATCATCTATTCGAATAGCCGTGTCCGCGGAAATGGACTTCTGGGTTGCCTATAACAGTTCATAGACAAGTGAAAGTGGATACTCTAAAATGCGCAAGATAAGCGTGAGTGCTATGGATGGCGTTCTCGTAGGGAGACGGGAGCGGATCCATAGTGGTGTATTGGTATGGTGATTATGTGGACTCATGTGCGCCACCTCAAAGAGTTACTTGCAGTCATAGTTTAGGATAGCCACCGAGTCAAAGCTGGCTTGCTGCAGTCAAACTCCACCACCCCCCTTTGTTGATACCGATGCATATGTAGCTAGTTCTGATGTAAGTCTTGCTGGGTACATTTGTACTCACGTTTGCCTATTTTATGTTTTGTAGAGAGACGTCAGTCTCGCTAGTAGTTCCGTGTGGACTTCGACGTTTAGCTTGATACCTCAGCTACGATCTTGTGCCCTCGGCAGGATCTGGTAGATAGTTAGGCTTCTCAGCCTTTTTCATTTGTAGATGTCTGTACTCAGACATGTTAAGCTTCCGCATGTGTTTGACTTGTATGCTCTGAATGTTGGGTCATGAGACCCATGTTTGTAATATCTGGCTCTTCGGAGCCTAATGAATAAATACTCTGAGTCGTAGAGTCTTGTTGTGATGCCATGTTGTATTTGCACATATCAAGCATATTGTGTGTATGATTGAAATGCTTGGTATGTGTGGGATCCGACAATCTAGTTGTCTATCCTTAGCAGCCTCTCTCATGGGGAAATGTAGTCTAGTGCCTCCTTGAGCCATAGTAGTCCGCTACAGCCCGGTTCACCGGAGTCCTGCTAGCCCAGCACTACTGCTCTGGACACTTGACTGGCCGGCATGTGTTTCATATCGTTCCTGTGTCTGTCCCTTCGGGGAAATGTCACGCGGTGACATCCGGAGTCCTGCTTAGCCTGCTACAGCCTGGGTTCCCGGAGTCCTGTTAGCCCAGTGCTACAGCCCGGATTCGCACGCTGCTGACCGACACGTTCGATGTTGATTCATGTATGCCTGTCCCCATACGTTAGTGCCGCTTTGGGTTCACGACTAGCCATGTCGGCCCGGGTTCTCTATCATATGGATGCTAGCGACATTGTCATATACGCGAGCCAAAAGGCGCAAACGGTCCCGGGCCATGGTAAGGCGACACCCGTGGGAGTACCGTGCGTGAGGCCGCAAAGTGATATGAGGTGTTACAGGCTAGATCGGTGTGACTTGGAATCGGGGTCCCGACAGCGTTGGTATCAGAGCCTGACTGCCTGTAGGATTACCAAGCCAAACTGGTCGAAGTTGAGTCTAGAAATGCTTTAGTTATATAAGGGAATTGATTGTGGAAGGGAACGTAAGGCTCTTTTTACTCCTTTACCTTATGCCGTTCTGATCTGAGTCACTCTCTTCTTTTCTACGGGGGTTAAGAACTAGGCTTCTCATCTTTCTATCAGGATCACGTGTTACTAATCCGTAGACTCGTAGGATTGTTGGTCTTAAGCCTCAGTTCAGTTCCTACTACTTCCGTATGTTGACCATTGATCCCGGAAGTTTATATTGTGATGTTGAGTGGTCATGCCACTATTTTGCAGGATGTCTCAAGTATTTTTGAGCATTTACAGTCGTTATGCTGTCCAAGTCATCCCAGGTTTCTAAATAGTCCGATGCATTTGCAATCCCTTCTTTCCGTTCTCGATGTTCCTTTGGGCCAGATTAACCACACTAATCGTTGAGTTGAGGTACTCTGTTGCCTTGACATATATGTTGGAGTTATTATTATGACCCTAGGTGTCTTAGAAGATTACCTAGTAAGCTAGCTATGCTTGTATTCCCAGTGTGCAGATTCTGGCCATTATTCTCGAAAGCATCCCGTGATGCCATCTAGTTAGTAGGCATTCTACTTCTGGGTTCTTGAGCCCAAGATTCACTCCACTTACCTCCTGTTGATAGTGTTTGCTAGTTCCCTTAAGTTATTAGTAACCTTTGCATTAGTCCTCGAGGTCCGAGGTATATCGTTCTTCTAAATACCATGAACCATTCTTGGCAGGAGTTCGTTTGAACCAAAAGGTCACGACCAGAGTGCTCTTAATGAGTTCTCCATTCTACATTGTGAATCTGCCAGTTCTACCCTTTCTCCATGGGTTATCCGGAAGAAATGTTGAGCTTCGCCCGACATACTAATCTATGCATCCACAACTCAGAAAACCATATGTTCCTTTGAGTTGTCCCTCTTTAGTTATTTTCTGGCCCTCGTCTATCAATTGATAGTCAGGAGTAATTGTGCATTTGTGTTATCAATGCCTATTATTCTTGTGGTCCGTCAAGCCATTCTATTCCGGAATGACTAGGAGAAACAAACTCCAGTACCTCGTCCATCTCTGGGATTGGGTCAAAGTAGTTGTATTCCGCAGATCAAATGCCTAACCAGCTTTTGTTCTGATCTACCTATGAGTATTACCCTCTTTATGTCAGGAATGTCATGAGGATTGCACCAACCCTTATGAATTCTTGTTGCAGTGATACTTCTGGCCATCGTTATTCATTCCTCGGTCTCTGTGTTATTATCACCGGAATACCGACAAGCGAACTGTGATTTGTGAAATCTATACTCCTAGCAACTCCGTTGCTTGGTAGTTAATGGCAATACTCTCATTCCTATCGTGCTGGTTATTGAATCATCATCCTAAGATTGATCGTGCTACCAGTCCTTATTTCCGGTGCACTCTTCGATCAATGAGTTAGGATAGTGTTAGTCCTTGCTTATTCGGTCATATCGTCTTGCCCTGAAAAGCAAGATTGTTCTCGAGCTTAGCAACATATCGGTGGTGCGTGATTTCCCGAATATCTTCTCGGAAGTATCACCAGGTTGTCACCTGACCGCTATGTTGAATTCGTGATCAAGTTGGTTTCCTGTAAACTACCCCTTCTCCAAGAATCCGTGTTGGATACCCTTAGCTAGTTGGTCAAGCTAAACAACAACTTGGAGAGTTGAAAGATAAAAGCTCGTCTAACTTAGTTCATGTTAAGGGATATATTTGCGTGTGTTGAAGATAGATGATATCTTCATCGATTGGTCCCTGTGATCAGTTGTTGGACCTATTGTCGTATCAAGACTTTGATTTGAGTATGGGCTATCATCAAATCAAATCAGGACCAGCGATGTTCATAATGTTGTCTTACTCGTGGTTGATCCCTCGAGCATACACCATTATATCTTTTGGGTCTGACCAATGCTATCACTTGTTCACATAATTATGGAATTCCATCTCCATGGAAACCTGGATGCATTGTTGTTGAGCCCATCAGCAACACTGCTACCTTCTCCATGACTCGTGTTGAACATCCAGCTAGTATTGGAAACTTTATAAGCATTATCTTCGTGTTCCGTTATGAAGCATATGTTGGATGGAAGAAGTGACTTACTCTAATTCATGTGCATTAGATGCAAGTTGCCGCCGTGAATTCGAGAAAGTTTGTTTTGCCTCCTCTGGAATCGTCCCAAGTCAGTCATGCATATGTGCGAAGTATACCGCGGTTTGGAGACTTGCAACCTTCATTCTATATGTATCCCTAGCACACCAAGCCACTGATTGATTTGTTCAAGGAGAAGGAGTTCCTTCATAAGAGCTAATCCGGACTTATGAAAGAACTTCAATATCCTCGTTGATGGTTCCCAACCAGAACTCGGTAGTGTTTTATTATAAGACTACCATGTGATCATGCTTGTCTGGGACAACGTGCTCACATGTTTGTAGCAGAACCAGCTCGTGTTTTGGAGCTTGCTATCGTAGTTCATCCCCTGAGAATCTCGCAACGTCATCTCGTCGATTTGTGTTGCAAACCTTCATTTTTCTTCCTAGACTTGACGAGTCTGGAATATTCTGACACCAACCAGATCTAAATCTCAGGCAGACATGATGGTTGGAACATTCTCCAAGAATTATAATATTGCCCTCTCGATAACCGGTAAAGTGGATGTCGTGGCCAACACATCCAGCCGGAAGGCCTATTATTGTAGTATCTTGATTGATAAAGTTGGCCACCTCCCCATAAGGATTTCGTAGGACTTACCTCCGTAGTTATTCCTTATGGATTCTTGTGCTCCTGAAGTCCGACCTTTTACTTGATGTTCTAGATACCAAACCACATCTAATGGGTTACGCTAGAACATCAAGGAGAACATATAGGGCTAGTTGAAATCAACCAAAGCACCCATTTAGATGTTCCTGATGTCTATATTACGGCTCAACAGGCAACCCAAGTATTCTATCTACCGTGGGCCTGCCAAACTAATCCAAATCTGAAAGGTTGGGATGTCGTTTATGAAGTGCCGCCACGTGCTAGACTATCTCCCCCAAAGGAAGAGGATTATGAACCTCACATTAACCCAGACACATATGAAGGAGAATTCTTCCAAGAGACACGTCTTTCCAAAAAGCGTTTTAAGAACCGCTATACTTCACCCCAAAACATTGAAGTAGACAGTGACAGTGAATCCGACATCACCCCAGAGGAGGAACAAGAAGAGCCGGAACAAGAAGAAGTTACTGCTGCGGATGACCTGTCATTGCTTGACCAATTACGTCAAGGTGGCCTTCCACATGTTGATGCCACTGAACCCTATGAGCCCGTCATTGATTATAGTGATGATGATGATTATGCATTTATTGATGATACTGATCGAGATTATTAGTAGTGTCAGGTATTAAATTTTTTTATGTTGTACTTGATGATGATACACTTAAGTGATACACATATTATTATTCATGTCGGTCTTTTTTTTATGTTGTACTAATTTCGTTTACTGTTTGTCATGGCAGGTGTTGAAAGATGGTGGGCGCTGGTCGGGAGCGCGCCAAGGCCCCTTCTTCGTCGGCGTGTGGTCTGAGGTCTTCCATTCCAGACGCACCTCTCCGCCGAGCGTTGCTGGACAGTATGGCCACACCGCCGGGCCCTTCTTCGTCGACCGCGGTGCCCAGCAGGGGACGAGGTAGGAAGAGAGGAGGTGGGGCACGTGGTCGCGGGAGAGGAGGTAGGGTGACTGCTACGGCGCCTTCCTCGCCGCCACCCCCAGCTATTTCACCCGAGCACGTGACTGCTAGGGTGGACTCGTCCGAGGAGGAGGCTACACGGACTCCGGTCCACGAGCCTCCAGTCCATGGGTCTTGGGCCCACGAGCCTCGGGTCGACTGGCCTTCGGCCCACGAGAGTTCGGCCCACGAGACCCCGGAGGAGCACACGTCCGGATAGGGTACCTGGCCGGATCAGCCCGAGGAGCCGAGTGGCCATGCTAATGATGGCGGGGAGCCGACTGATATTGAGGAGGAGGGGGGCACCGTCTACCAGCGTGGTGCTACTCGGCTCCCGTCCGTGCCGGCGACCCGCGAGCAGAGGTGGTTGATTTTCCCTGATGGGGAGAGGTACGTAAGTGCATTTAATATTTTTGTACCTTCTGCATTCACGTTTCTTCAAATAACTAATGCGTTGGCCTTGTCATGCTGCAGGGGTTGGGACCACCATCATAGTGTCCGCCGGCCCAACTCCGTCCTTGGAGTTCTTTGCCGGCAAAACTTCCCGGGGTTTGTCACGTTGCCTGGTGAGGGTCGGCTTCCAGAGCTTGGATTGAGCTGGGAGCACTACGTGGCTGCCCCGGCCCCGCCGGATGAGATTATCGACGGTGTCGTGTGCGACACGAGGGCAGACATGGTGATCAGAAAGTTCTGGGTAATTTCTCCTTTACACATTTAAAAATCTTCAACTAGCTAGTTATTAATTGTACTAATCAGTATTGTCTCATTTGATTGCAGACATTCTACAGGTGTGAGGAGGGATACGAGGAGGACGCGGCACATGTTATCGAGAACGTCTGCAAGCGCCTACTACAGAACTTACAGCACGAGGCTCGGGTGCAGGCTGTTCGAGACTACTACGCCTTGCGTGGTATCAAGAAGACCAAGCCGGCGTGCCGCGATAAGTTCCTGAGTAAGGAGCAGTACATGAAGGTAATTCTTAAGGCCTTCTACTTAAGTTCCTTCATTTAGTAATTCTTAGCCGTAGCGCTCAAGTTTCTATTTTGCTAACTTAGGCACCCCCGAGATGGTGTGCGGATCGGATGGATTGTTGGGAGGTGTTGGTCAATGAGTGGTGCTCAAAAGAATGGCTAGCCCTCCACAACGAGGCCAAGGACAAACGTGCCCAAATGGAAGGTGTGCCACACCATCAAGGCAGCTCCAACTTATATCAGTTCGGGCGCAACTGGGTATGTGGTTTGCTTCATGATTCATGCAATTCATTCATCATGCTAGCTTGAGCCCTTTAATTACTAATTTACATTGTTTCTCTCTTTCAGGCACGCCACAATAAGGTGGATAAGGTGCCAGAGGTGTACGACCTGTATGCCATGGCCCACACTGCCTCTTTCAAGAAAGTCAAGGCTTTCTCTCAGTCTGACCTCGATGATGCAAACAACTTCACCAACATCTCCTCCCACAACAAGCTCGTGAGATATAGAGACGAGGGGAAGGCGAGGAAAGGGGAGGACTTTAACCCGAGCCAGGGTCCCATTGATCCAGAGCTGGTGATGATATCTGGTGGCGGGAGGTCCCATGGCTCCATAGCCATTGGAGATGGACTTATCCGTTGTCCTAGCACTCTCCCGGAGATCAAGGCGCGCTAGTCGAGCTCTGCTCCTGAGATAAGGCCTCGTGAACGGCCAGTGCAACTCGCCATCAAGGTTAGTGATACGTACTCAGTTATCTTTCTCCATTACATTGTGTGCGCTTCCATCAATGATTACAAATGGTCATGTGAGTGGTGTTGCAGGCTGCTATACAGAGTGAGAGAGATAGAACGGAGAAACTTCTGGTGGAGGCGGCGGAGAGGCAGTGGGAGTTGGAGGAGAGGACGACAAAGATGATGGAGGAGGAGAGGGCACGGAATGACATGCAGGCAAGGGCCATGTACGAGCTCCTTGTGGTAAGTTTCTTCTGCAGATTAGCCAAAACATTCATGTAGTGTTTGTCTCATTACTAACTAGTATGACTGAGTCGTCAAAACCAAATGTGCAGTCTGTGTGCGAGAAGACCGGTCAGACCGCTCCGCCGATGCCAGTGATTGCTCCTGGGACCACGGTGAGTTTAATTTGAATGGACATTACTTGCTAGTCTTAACATTTGAGTGTCATCATGCTAAGAAGACATTGGAAATGATCTTTGGTGCAGCGTAACTCCAGACAAGCATCCCACGATCCTTCTCCAGCTACCGACACGAGCCAGCCCGCTCCTACACCTCCTGGATCTTGGTAAGTTTATCTAGTGTTTTGCTTAACACATGCATAAAGACCTAGACTTAGCTTTATTTCCTCCAATGCTTACCATAATGACCTAGACTTAGCTTCTTCTCCTCCAAAATGACTTAATAAGCTTACTGACCTCCAAAACCATCCATTTTACCTAAGTTAGCTCTAAAACGATCTGTACTTAGCTTACTTATGTGAAAAATTGCATAATTAGCTTAGTTAGCTCATAAACGATTCATTTTACCTAAGTTAGCTCTAAAATGACCCATTTTACCTAGGTTAGCTTATAAATGATCCAGTTCATCCAAGTTAGCTCAAAAATGACCCATTTTACCTAGATTAGCTCCTAAATGATCCATTTTACCTACGTTAGCTTTAAAATGACCCATTTCACCTAGGTTAACTCCAAAATGACCCATCTTACCTAGGTTATCTCATAAATGATCCATTTCAACTAATTTAGCTCATAAACGATCCATTTCACCAAGTTAGCTAAAAACGATCCATTTCACCTAAATTAGCTCTTAAATGATCCATTTCACCTAAGTTAGCTCAAAAATATCCATTTCAACTAAATTAGCTCATAAATGATCCATTTCACCTAAGTTAGCTAAAAAACGATCCATTTCAACTAAGTTAGCTCATAAATGATCCATTTCACCTAAGTTAGCTAAAAAACGATCCATTTCACCTTAGTTACCTCAAAAACGATCCATTTGACCTTAGTTAGCTCATAAACGACCCATTTCAACTAAGTTAGCTCATAAATGATCCATTTCACCTTAGCTAGCTCATAAACGACCCATTTCAACTTAGTTAGCTCATATATGATCCATTTCACGTAAGTTAGCTCATAAATGACATACTCTTCTTGTTCTAGTCTTCTTCTTGTTCTAGTCTTCTTATTGTTCTACTCTTCTTGTTCTAGTCTTCTTCTTGTTCTACTCTTCTTGTTCTAGTCTTCTTATTCTAGTCACCTATTTCTAACTTTCTTATTTTTCATTTTGCAGATTTCATTCACTTGACGAAAGCTTGCATAGATGGAGTGCTCCTTATCCCTTTCTCTATTTCTTTTGTATCGTTGAACTATGCATGTATCGTTGGATGAAACTATTGTAATATATATGGTTGGATGCCTCTATGTTGAACTTGCTATGTATGATGGAACTATGCATGGAACTTGGTATGGTTGGATGGAACTATGCATGTATGATGAAGTTATGTGTTGGATATCTTATATGTTTGCTCTGTAATTGCCTTGTGAAATATATCTATATATGTCATATATATTTCCTGTGAAAATTGTTGGATTTAATAAAAAACAGAAAAAAGAGCCAATATGCAGGCTCTTTGCCGTCTGCCACTGACGGCAACGGGCTCTTTGCCGTCTGCCGCGGACGGCAAAGAAGCCACGTGGCATCCAGCTGTGCTTCCTGGGAGCTGACCCATTTGGTCAGTTTGCCTACAGTGGCAGACGGCAAAGAGTAAACGATTTTGCCGTCAGCGGCGGACGGCAAAGGCCTGCCATGTAGTGACGTGTAGATGACATCATAAGGCAGACGGCAAAGACACTAGAAAGTTTGCCGTCTGCCGCGGACGGCAAAGGCCTGCCGTTAGCCACTTAACGGACTGACAACGCAATTATTGCCGTCCGCTCTCTTTGCCGTCCGCGGCAGACGGCAAAGGGCCTTTGCCGTCAGCCGCCAGGAAGCAGACGGCAAAGAGGCTGTTTACCGTAGCCTACTTTGCCGGAGCCTTTTGCCGTCCGCCGTTCATGCCTTTGCCGTCCGCCGTGGCAGACGGCAAAATAGCTGATTCCTGTAGTGATGCTCCTAGGGGGATAGATTGGTAGGAAAAGACCATCGCTTGTCCCCGACCGCCACTCATAAGGAGGACAATCAAAGAACACCTCATGTTTCAAATTTGTTACACAACGTTTACCATACGTGCATGCTACGGGACTTGCAAACTTCAACACAAGTATTTCTCAAATTCACAATTACTTAACTAGCACAACTTTAATATCACTACCTCCATATCTCAAAACAGTCATTAAGCATCAAACTTCTCTTAGTATTCAACGCACTTATAAGAAAGTTTTTACTAATCTTGGATGCCTACCATATTAGGACTAATTTCACAATTTAAGCAAATTACCATGCTGTTTTGTAGGACTCTCAAAATAATATAAGTGAAGCATGAGAGACAATAGTTTCTATAAAACAAAACCACCACCGTGCTCTAAAAGATATAAGTGAAGCACGAGAGCAAAAACTATATAGCTCAAAAGATATAAGTGAAGCACAAAGAGTATTCTAATAAATTCCGAATCATGTGTGTCTCTCTCAAAAGTTTAGTCAGCGAGGATGATTGTGGTAAACTAAAAAGCAAAGACTCAAATCATACAAGATGCTCCAAGCAAAACACATATCATGTGGTGAATAAAAATATAGCTCCAAGTAAAGTTACCGATGGACGAAGACGAAAGAGGGGATGCCTTCCGGGGCATCCCCAAGCTTTGGCTTTTTGGTGTCCTTGGATTTACCTTGGGATGCCTTGGGTGTCACAGCCCCAGATCAGCCCTTGTTTGACTTTGCTTGTTCCTCATGTCATCATGTTTTTTTTCAAACAAACTTGAAATGGGGATGTTGAAACCCTAGCACCAAATGCATTCAACTAGGTTCAAATAAACAATATTTTCAATGAACCCAAATGCCCTTTAGAAATGTTCATGATTTTTGATAAAGGTAAAAAACCTCTGCCAAAAATGATGCACCTATTTCTAGGCCATTCTGGATTTTTGAATTAAGTCTTATTGTATTTGACTTTTGGGCATTTAAATACTATAAATAATTCAAATGTTCAAATAATGTTGGAACTATTTTTGGGCCACTGAAATAATTCAGCAACTGTCCATGAATATTTTCAGGATTTTAGGAAATGCCTTGGTATTTTTCCTAAGCTCAAAACAGAGGCAAATAATTAGAAAACAAAAACAAATTAGAAAACAGAAGAGAGGGAGAGCTTACCTGGCCTCACCTGTGTAGCCACCAGAGGGGCCAGCCCACCACTGTAGCGGCCCAGCCCACCTCCTCCTCCCCTGTCGTCTTCCTCCCCCTGCCAGGAGGACGGCGCGTGCCCGACGCGCGCACGCACGCGCCCCGGCCACCTCCTGCTTCCTGCCGCTTCCCCCTCGTCGCCCTGGGCCTCCCTCGCGACGCCACGCAGCCCCGACCGCTCTCTCCTCTCTCTCACTTTCCCCTCTGGCCCTCTCTCCTGCAAAAACAGAGCGCCACCGAGCGAGCTCGCCGACGCCGATCGCCGTACCCGCGGCCACCGCCACCACCTCGCCTCTCCGAGCTGTCCAAGAGCTCCGCCTCATCTGCTTCTTCCTCCTCGACGATCCTCCCGGCCTCAGAAGCGCTGCTTCATCGCCACCGTCGCCGTTTCCGTCACCGGCCACCGAGGCTCCTCGTCGGTCGATTCGCCGCCGTCTCCGCCTCCCCGAGCCCGCTGAGTCCTTCCTTGAGATCACTGTGAGCCCCTGAACCGTTTCCCCCTACTCCCGTGCTCGATTTCGAGCTCTAGCTAGACTAGCCACCGTGCCCGAAGCTCGCCGCCGCATGAGCTCGTCGCCGCCGTGGCTCCGGCGACCAAATGGCCCCGCGCGTGCGTCCGTTGCACTCGCGACGTTCCGTAGAGCAACTCTAGCGCGATAGCCCGTTTGTTTGCAAGCCGCAGCGCTAACCCCGCACCCACCTGAACTCCGGCGGCCGCGAAAGAGCTCGCCGCCGTCGACTCCGGTCACCACAGGCCCAGCCACTACCACCATTCGACGCGCGCCTGCAAGAGCTCTCCAATGAGCCCAAGAACAGCCTCGTCCGTGCCCTGTGGGCGCTTTCCGAGCCGCGCCGCCGTCTCGGGCCTCGCCGGCGTCGAGTCGCCGGCGGGTTTGACCTCGTTTGACCCGGTTTGACCCCAGTTTGACTCTCCCTGAGTCACTGACGTGTGGGCCCATGCTCCTAACTAAACTAGATTAGTATTAGTTTAGCGCTAATTAATCTGGATTAGTTAGGTTAGTCACTGACAGGCAGGTCCCACGGGTCAGGTTTGACCCTGGCCAGCCCGTTGACTCGCTGACGCAGTGATGACGTCAGGCTGATGCAGTATTACATTTTCTGGATTTATTTTTATTCAGGAAATTCCAGAAAATAGTATAAACTTCTAAAAATCATATAAAATCAACCGTAGCTCAGAATGAAATAATTTATATATGAAAAATTATCAGAAAAATGCAATCCATCCATCTGTATCATTTTCAGGCATGTCAAGCTAAGTTATACCTGCTGTATAGGTGAAAACATGATAATGCACTATTTGAATTCATAGTTTGAATGTGAATTTGAATCTTTGGTTCAAATCAACTCAAACCATTCTGCTCTAGCTTGCATTAGCCCAAAACACATTCATATTGCCATGTCATAGCATGCATCATATTGTGCATTGCATTGATCGTGCCCTTCTTTGTTTGCCGGTAATCGTCCCCTCTCAGTAGCCGATGCTCCGATGACGTGATCGATGACACCGATGAAGAACTATAATATCTTCAGAAGTGCCAGGCAAGCATAACCCCCTTGTTCATTCCGATACAATCCCACTCTCTCGCTCCTGCTCTCTTTTACTACATTAGGACAACAACGATTCAACTGTTACTTATTGCGGTAGTTGAACCCCTTATCCTCTGCATGACCTGTCATTGCCACAGTAAATAGATGAAACCCACTAGCATGAGTAGGAGTTGTTTGAGCCCTGATGTGCCTACTCATTCATGCTTGTTTGTCATGCCTGCTATTGCTTAGAGTTGTGTCAGGTCTGATTCATCGGGGATGAATTGGAAAGTTGTGAACATGTCCTACTGTGTGTGAGCCAAGTGTGTGAACACGATTTGGTAAAGGTAGCGGTGAGAGGCCATGTAGGAGTACATGGTGGGTTGTCTCATTGAAGCCGTCCTCAGGAACTGAGTTCTGTGTTTGTGATCCATGATACAGTTACTACCACGCATTGGGCCCGAAACCAATGGACCCTCTCGGCTTCTTAATCACCCTTGTCCTCTGTCCAGGAGTTGCAAGTAGTTTCTGGTGTTTGTAGTATGCTGGAGGCCGTGGACAGCGCTGACCGAGGGGTGGGCTGTGATGCGGTAGGCATGTGGCACGGTGTACCGGGCGCCCGTTTGGTGTCTCGGGAACCCTGCACACATCGTTCGGGGCCGTATGTGGAAACCTCGGCCGGACTCCCTGCGGATGGAACCTGAATAGGCGATAAACCTGGACTAGAGACTTGAGTGTTTAGGTAGGCTGTGGCCGACTCCCTCGCCAGGCTTCCGCTTGAAGGTTGCCGAGGTACACGACGTGTACATGGTGGTAAGTGGCGAGAGCGTGTGTGACGAAGTACACCCCTGCAGGGTTAACATCATCTATTCGAATAGCCGTGTCCGCGGAAATGGACTTCTGGGTTGCCTATAACAGTTCATAGACAAGTGAAAGTGGATACTCTAAAATGCGCAAGATAAGCGTGAGTGCTATGGATGGCGTTCTCGTAGGGAGACGGGAGCGGATCCATAGTGGTGTATTGGTATGGTGATTATGTGGACTCGTGTGCGCCACCTCAAAGAGTTACTTGCAGTCATAGTTTAGGATAGCCACCGAGTCAAAGCTGGCTTGCTGCAGTCAAACTCCACCACCCCCCTTTGTTGATACCGATGCATATGTAGCTAGTTCTGATGTAAGTCTTGCTGGGTACATTTGTACTCACGTTTGCCTATTTTATGTTTTGCAGAGAGACGTCAGTCTCGCTAGTAGTTCCGTGTGGACTTCGACGTTTAGCTTGATACCTCAGCTACGATCTTGTGCCCTCGGCAGGATCTGGTAGATAGTTAGGCTTCTCAGCCTTTTTCATTTGTAGATGTCTGTACTCAGACATGTTAAGCTTCCGCATGTGTTTGACTTGTATGCTCTGAATGTTGGGTCATGAGACCCATGTTTGTAATATCTGGCTCTTCGGAGCCTAATGAATAAATACTCTGAGTCGTAGAGTCTTGTTGTGATGCCATGTTGTATTTGCACATATCAAGCATATTGTGTGTATGATTGAAATGCTTGGTATGTGTGGGATCCGACAATCTAGTTGTCTATCCTTAGCAGCCTCTCTCATGGGGAAATGTAGTCTAGTGCCTCCTTGAGCCATAGTAGTCCGCTACAGCCCGGTTCACCGGAGTCCTGCTAGCCCAGCACTACTGCTCTGGACACTTGACTGGCCGGCATGTGTTTCATATCGTTCCTGTGTCTGTCCCTTCGGGGAAATGTCACGCGGTGACATCCGGAGTCCTGCTTAGCCTGCTACAGCCTGGGTTCCCGGAGTCCTGTTAGCCCAGTGCTACAGCCCGGATTCGCACGCTGCTGACCGACACGTTCGATGTTGATTCATGTATGCCTGTCCCCATACGTTAGTGCCGCTTTGGGTTCACGACTAGCCATGTCGGCCCGGGTTCTCTATCATATGGATGCTAGCGACATTGTCATATACGCGAGCCAAAAGGCGCAAACGGTCCCGGGCCATGGTAAGGCGACACCCGTGGGAGTACCGTGCGTGAGGCCGCAAAGTGATATGAGGTGTTACAGGCTAGATCGGTGTGACTTGGAATCAGGGTCCCGACATTGGGCATCCCCAAGCTTAGGCTCTTGCCACTCCTTGTTCCATAATCCATCAAATCTTTACCCAAAACTTGAAAACTTCACAACACAAAACTCAACAGAAAATCTCATGAGCTCCGTTAGCAAAAGAAAACAAAACACCACTTAAAGGTACTGTATTGAACTCATTCTTTGTTTATATTAGTGTTAAACCTACTGTATTCCAACTTCTCTATGGTTTATAAACTCTTTTACTAGCCATAGACTCATCAAAATAAGCAAACAACACACGAAAAACAGAATCTGTCAAAAACAGAACAGTCTGTAGTTATCTGTAACTAACGCAAACTTCTGGAACTCCAAAAATTCTACCAAAATAGGAAGACCTAGATAATTTGTTTATTGATCTACTGCAATTGGAATCAGTATTTTATCACGTTCTGGTGATTTTTAACAATTGTTTTCGTGAACAGAAAGTTTCTGGAATTTTCAGCAAGATCAAATAACTATCATCCAAGAAGATCCTATAGGTTTTACTTGGCACAAACACTAATTAAAACATGAAAACAAATCTAACCAGAGGCTAGATCAAAGATTTATTCCTAAACAGGAGCAAAAAAAGCAAAAACTAAAATAAAATTGGGTTGCCTCCCAACAAGCGCTATTGTTTAACGCCCCTAGCTAGGCATAAAAGCAAGGATAGATCTAGGTATTGCCATCTTTGGTAGGCAATCCATAAGTGGCTCTCATAATAGATTCATAAGGTAATTTTATTTTCTTTCTAGGAAAGTGTTCCATGCCTTTCCTTAATTAACGGGAATTGGAATCTAATATTTCCTTCCTTCATATCAATAATTGCACCAATCGTTCTAAGAAAAGGTCTACCAAGAATAATAGGACATGAAGGATTGCAATCTATATCAAGGACAATGAAATCTACGGGCACATAATTCCTATTTGCAACAATAAGAACATCATTAATTCTTCCCATAGGTTTCTTAATGGTGGAACCGCAAGATGCAAGTTTAAAGAACAATCATCAAATTCACGGAAACCTAGCAAATCACACAAAGTTTTTGGAATCGTGGAAACACTAGCACCCAAATCACACAAAGCATAGCATTCATGATCTTTAATTTTAATTTTAATAGTAGGTTCCCACTCATCATAAAGTTTTCTAGGGATAGAAACTTCCAACTCAAGTTTTTCTTCATAAGATTGCATTAAAGCATCAACGATATGTTTGGTAAAAGTTTTATTTTGACTATAAGCATGAGGAGAATTTAGCATGGATTGCAACAAGGAAATACAATCTATTAAAGAGCAATTATCATAATTAAATTCCTTGAAATCCAAGATAGTGGGTTCATTGCTATCTAAAGCTTTGACCTCTTCAATCCCACTTTTACCAATTTTTGCATCAAGATCTAAAAACTCTGAATTTTTGGGACGCCTTCTAACTAAAGTTGACTCATCTCCAGTCCCATCATTATGAAGATTCATATTGCAAAACAAAGATTTAATAGGGGACACATCAATTACTTTTAGATCTTCATCTTTATTCTCATAAAAACTAGAAGAACACGCTTTTACAAAGCAATCTTTCTTAGCACGCATCCTAGCGGTTCTTTCTTTGCACTCATCAATGGAAATTCTCATGGCTTTGAGAGACTCATTGATATCATGATTAGGTGGAATAGATCTAAGCTTCAAAGAATAAACATCAAGAGAAATTCTATCCACTTTCCTAGCCAATTCGTCAACTTTAAGCAATTTTTCTTCAAGCAAAGTATTGAAATTCTTTTGCGAATTCATAAACTCTTTAACACTAGTCTCAAAATCAGAGGGCAACTTATTAAAATTTCCATAAGAATTGTTGTAGGAATTACCATAATTATTAGAGGAATTACTAGGATACGGCCTAGAATTAAAGTTTCCTATATAAGGTTGTTACCAAAATTATTCCTACCAACAAAATTCACATCCATAGAATCATTATTATTCTCAATCAAGGTAGACAAAGGCATATCATTAGGATCCGAAGGAACACTCTTATTAGCAAACAATTTCATAAGTCCATCCATCTTTCCACTCAAAACATTAATTTCTTCAATCGCATGAACCTTTTTACTAGTAGATCTTTCGGTGTGCCATTGAGAATAATTAACCATAATATTATCTAGGAGTTTGGTAGCTTCTCCTAAAGTGATTTCCATAAAAGTGCCTCCCGCGGCCGAATCTAAAAGATTTCTAGAAGCAAAATTCAATCCGGCATAGAAATTTTGTATAATCATCCATAAATTCAAACCATGAGTAGGGCAATTACGTATCATTAATTTCATCCTCTCCCAGGCTTGTGCAACATGTTCATGATCAAGTTGCTTAAAATTCATAATATCGTTTCTAAGGGAGATGATTTTAGCGGGAGGAAAATACTTAGAGATAAAAGCATCTTTGCACTTATTCCAAGAATCAATACTATTTTTAGGCAAAGACGAAAACCAAGTTTTAGCACGATCTCTAAGCGAAAAAGGAAATAGCTTCAATTTAACAATACCATTGTCCACATCTTTCTTCTTTTGCATATCGCACAAATCAACAAAGCTATTTAGATGGATAGCGGCATCTTCACTAGGAAGGCCGGCGAATTGATCTTTCATGACAAGATTCAGCAAAGCGGCATTAATTTCACAAGATTCAGCTTCGGTAAGAGGAGCAATCAGAGTGCTAAGAAAATCATTGTTGTTGGTATTGGTAAAGTCACACAATTTAGTATTGTCTTGAGCCATCGTGACAAACAAGCAATCCAACACACAAGCAAACAAGAGGCAAGCGAAAAAGAGGCGAACCGAAAAAGAGGGCGAATAAAACGGCAAGGGTGAAGTGGGGGAGAGGAAAACGAGAGGCAAATGCAAATAATGTAATGCGAGGGATAAGAGTTTGTGATGGGTACTTGGTATGTCTTGACTTGTGCGTAGACTCCCCGGCAACGGCGCTAGAAATCCTTCTTGCTACCTCTTGAGCACTGCGTTGGTTTTCCCTTGAAGAGGAAAGGGTGATGCAGTAAAGTAGTGTAAGTATTTCCCTCAGTTTTGAGAACCAAGGTATTAATCCAGTAGGAGGCCACGCTCGAGTCCCTCGTACCTACACAAAGAAATAAGAACCTTGCAACCAACGCGATAAAGGGGTTGTCAATCCCTTCACGGCCACTTGCAAAAGTGAGATATGATAGAGATGATAAGATAATATTTTTGGTATTTTTATGTTAAAGACTAAAAGTAAAGAAAACAAAATAAACGGCGCCAGAAATAGCTTGTTGACGGGAGATTAATATGATGGAAAATAGACCCGGGGGCCATAGGTTTCACTAGTGGCTTCTCTCAAGATAGCATAAGTATTACGGTGGGTAAACAAATTACTGTCGAGCAATTGATAGAATTGAGCATAATTATGAGAATATCTAGGTATGATCATGTATATAAGCATCACGTCCGTGATAAGTAGACCGACTTCTGCCTGCATCTACTACTATTACTCCACACATCGACCGCTATCCAGCATGCATCTAGAGTATTAAGTTCATAAGAACGGAGTAACGCTTTAAGCAAGATGACATGATGTAAAGGGATAAACTCATGCAATATGATGTAAACCCCATCTTCTTATCCTCGATGGCAACAATACAATACGTGTCGTTTCCCCTACTATCACTGGGATCGAGCACCGCAAGATTGAACCCAAAGCTAAGCACTTCTCCCATTGCAAGAAAGATCAATCTAGTAGGCCAAACCAAACTGATAATTCGAAGAGACTTGCAAAGATAAACAATCATACATAAAAGAATTCAGATGAGATTCAAATATTGTTCATAGATAATCTTGATCATAAACCCACAATTCATCGAATCTCGACAAACACACCGCAAAAAGAAGAGTTACATCGAATAGATCTCCAAGAGAATCGAGGAGAACTTTGTATTGATATCCAAAGAGAGAGAAGAAGCCATCTAGCTAATAACTATGGACCCGAAGGTTTGAGGTAAACTACTCACACATCATCGGAGAGGCTATGGTGTTGATTTAGAAGCCCTCCGTGATCAATGCCCCCTCCAGCGGAGCGCCGGAAAAGGCCCCAAGATGGGATCTCATGGGTACAGAAGGTTGTGGCGGTGGAAATAGGGTTTTGGCTCTGTTTCTGATGGTTTGGGGGTACGTAGGTATATATAGGAGGAAGAAGTAGGTCGGTGGAGCCACGAGGGGCCCACGAGGGTGGAGGGCGCGCCCAGGGGGTAGGCGTGCCCCCTGCCTCGTGGCTTCCTCGTTGGTTGCTTGACGTCCACTCCAAGTCCTCTGGATCACGTTTGTTCCGAAAATCACGTTCCTGAAGGTTTCATTCCGTTTGGACTCCGTTTGATATTCTTTTTCTGCGAAACACTGAAATAGGCAAAAAACAGCAATTTGGGCTGAGCCTCCGGTTAATAGGTTAGTCCCAGAAATAATATAAAAGTGTATAATAAAGCCCATTAATCATCCAAAACAGAATATATAATAGCATGGAACAATATAGATATGTTGGAGACGTATCATCGTGTCATGTTCAGAATTAGATGTGTTATATGAATATTCGCAAGAGGATATTAGTCACGGGAGGATGAGGGATCCTAAATTAGCAAATTATATACCGAGAAAGTGAAAGATTTCAAAAGGAACTTTACATTATCATGATACAGAAGAAATTTTCCTATGTAGCCTCCTTGGACCGAAGATCGAGACCACCAAAACATGCATATGAATGTTATCCTGCATGAAATTCCATGGGATTCTAAGCCCCACGCGAGGAAAATCTTTTGATTTCCAGATATATACTCTCCCTTTTATTGATTTTAAAAATCACGTGAGACATCCATAATTTTTTGAAGGACTTGAGTATCGATTTTCTTGCACTGACAAAACCATGACATATGGGTTATGCATTTTTCTCTATCTACTATGCGTTTCCAAGAGATGAAATGTTAATACTGATATATGTATGTATATAAACTTCTACTTGAGAAACTACATAGTGTCTTAATACACAAAACATACTTCTTTTAAACCATAGAACAAACGGGTTGTTGGGTGGCTAGCGAAGGTATTGTATCCACAGTTCATAAGGGGCCAAATTCTAGGCGTAACAAAGTAACGCGTCTAGAGAGCAGCCAAGATCATGTGATATATATAGGCTGGGGGTTTCCCCGACGTGAATTTTTGGGACATGCAGCCACGCGCTGCCGAAATTCTGGACGTCCGTCTGCGCATCATGATTACTACTTTTTATAGCCCGTTTGCAATACGCGACACGTTAATCACCAGCTTTCGCGAATACCACGTGGTATACGCCACATCAATGGCCTAGGCGTCATTCAATTCTTAGTATGAATACAAGGCCCACGTGATGGCTCGGGCGATGGAATAACTGCTCTCGTTGCTGGGTGGATGTAATTGAGCTCTCGCACTACTTAAGTAGAAAACATTTGATCCTGATGAAAACGGGCCAGATCCTCTGCTGTAACTGTATCACATTTATGGCCATTGTCGTATAGTCTGGACCCCATGTGTCATTGGTAGTACTGCATGTAAAGTTAGTGCAAAGGAACCTGATGGAAACCTAACTAGCCACAAGTGACGTTTTGTGGTAAAACCCCGGGGAAAATGCCTCCATGTATTTAAAAAAGTTATATGTTAAATTGATACTAAAAGGGACGGTTTTATCGGCTACCAATATATGTCATGGTTATAGTTTGATTGCACCACTAGCAAAATGAAAAAAAAAAGTCAGACCCAAACTTGTTTCATTACTCTATCAGGCGGAAGTAATATTATATGAGGTGGGGCATAAACTAAGCCATTGTACTTTTTACCATATGTAAAATCAATATAGTTTTTTATAAACAAGGCATTTTTTTTTACTATTTTGCAGTAATCAAGGGAGAATAACTCCACTGGGTATTCGGAATTGGCCTCCATGTGTTGTGCCAAAAAAACATATCTCAAAATGGTATACAAAATGTTGAATATCTTTTCATGCAATGATCATTCATTTTAGTTGATAATTTTTTTTACCCCAACGTGTGGAAATGCCAACACAGGAAATGCTCAAAAGATTATATGTCAATTTGATACTATAGGGGGCGGCACGGTTTCATCGGCTACCCATATATGTCATGGTTTTAGTTGGATTGCAACACTAGAAAAAAAAATAGTCGGA
Organism: Aegilops tauschii subsp. strangulata; assembly: GCF_002575655.3. Classification (NCBI taxonomy): domain Eukaryota; kingdom Viridiplantae; phylum Streptophyta; class Magnoliopsida; order Poales; family Poaceae; genus Aegilops; species Aegilops tauschii. The sequence continues at coordinate 41,430,380 of NC_053040.3, read as the reverse complement.
ACGGAACTATCGATGCATCGGTTAAATTCCTTTCATTGCTCTATCAGGCGGAACTAATGTTATATAGGAGGGAACATAAACTAAGCCATTGCACTCTTTTGCCGGAAGTAAAAACAATAATGTTTTTTCTTTGAAACAAGGCAATTTGTTTGCCATTCTCTAGTAATTAATGTTTTAATATGGTCAGAGAACCTTGGTCATGGTCCGATCACGCCCCAGTGCCCCACTGTGATATGGCCGCTTCATGGAAACAGTGTATGGAATTTTGAATTAGGGACGGTACAAGGTTGGATGGGTATAGACGCTGGTGCTCCACCCATGTTGGTGTGTTTGCATGCAAGAGTTTGTTCATTCAATGGGTCTTGCTCTCATAAAAGTCCAGCTAACTTTTAAATGCTCCTGAGCTAATTAGAGCGAGTTATGGTGCATGTCAGTTCATCTGCTGCGCATGTCAGGTGAAAAAAATGCGCGGCTATACTGAATGATCTACATGGGTTTGAAATCATTATACGGCTCACACGTATTCAAGTTGCACGAGTCGCGCGAGGACATGCGGTGTGGATTCCAGCCGCGCGTGGCTGCATGTCCACTCGCGATTATTCGGGGGTTTCCCTCTCTTTCCTACTTCTTGTTTATGACTGATATACAGCTGTATACAACTAAGCTTAAATCTTGAAGTGGCATTGGCCTTACCTTCCACCCACCTAGCTAAACCACTGCTTGACATCACGTGTGTCTCATTAAGACGGATTTATATCATTACAACACCAAAAAGAGATTATTGTCACAAAAATGACTGAATCTATGTGAGATGTGTCGAAAGGATCGCCGACCTTCGGTCCCCGTGAGCTCGGTCTACGAAACCGCCAGTGTACGGTGTATGAATGTGTGTTTGTGTGTGATGGTGTGCGTCTACATTGTACTCGGTGTTTCTTCGGAAAAAATGTCTAAATGCAGATTATTTTTATATCATATTTGCACTTAATCATTTTGTTGTAAAATATGGACATGGTTCTATTTCCATGATTCCCTCGATAGAGAGGGGGTTGACCCGAAGCCCGGCAACCAACCCAACCACAGTCACGCCACGCTGCGTGGAAGAGGCGCTCCCGCACTGACACACTCCACGACCGACCTCACGCCTCCTTCGCTCGCTCTCGGGAATCGCGAACCACCACCACCACCATCCCAGCCATGGCCGGCGGCGACGCCAAGCCCCTCGCCGGCGGCGCCTTCCTCCGCTTCCTCCTGCCGTCCCCCAAGCCCGAGCCCACCCATCCCGCTCCCGCCCGCCTCGCCCCGCCGCACTGCCTCGTCGCGCCGCCCCAGCCGGACCCGCCCCCCGGCGCCCTGCCCGACGAGCGCCTCTTCATCGTGGCCCCCACGCGCCCCGCCTGGCTCCCTCCGCAGCCGCGGCCTCCTTTCCCAGTCCCCCCGGCGCGGCGCGTCCACCCGGCCGCCGGCGCCGCGCGCAATGCGGGCCGCTTCGCCGCCGGCCGGGGCGGCCAGGCGAGGCGGAGGGCCGGGGATTTCGCCGGGAACAGGGCCCGTGCGGGCCCAGATAGGCGGAAGGCGGGCGGGGGCCTCGCCGTGAAGGAGAGCGGAGGCGAGGACCGCGCCGGGGCCAGGCTGGCGGCGGCGGCGGCGCGGAGGGAGAAGAGGGTGTGGGTTGCCGTGGAGAGGAAGGGGGCGAGTGGCGGCAGCGACGCCGACGACCAGGCGGCCGTGGGCGGGGGATACGCGGGCGGAGACGAGGCCGGGGGGAGCGTCGAAGGGGAAGAGCAGCTGGAACCGGACGACGGCGATGGCCGGCGTCTTGGTGAGGAATTGGAGGATTCTCTCCTCATCGCCGGTGATCAAGAGTGCCATGACAGTGACGGCGGCCAGCAGTCAAGCGAGGTAGCGGAAACCCCCAAAAAATCATCCTCCTCTTCAACTGATCATGCAATTCGATTGCACACTGCCATCACATCTGATTTGCCCCCAAAATAAAAAAAAATAGCTCAACTGGTCACATTTCTTCGCTCTGCAGAACACCATGTCGCAATCGAACCAATCACGGCGCCTGCAAATCAGAACACACACAGGATGGATGGAATGCCGCCATGACATCGGCACCTTCGCCTCCAGCCTGCTCTCCATCTACGAATCCCTCAAGCCATCAGAGGAGCACATGTCCAAGCAGAGCCGGCTCATCGACTCCCTGACAAAGTCAGTGACCAAAGAATGGCCCAACGCCCAGCTGCATCTCTACGGATCATGCGCCAACTCCTTTGGAACTTCCCACAGCGATGTCGATGTCTGCCTCGAAATCGAGATTGGCACGGGCAGCGAGGTGGAGCTTCTTCTGCGGCTGGCGGAGATCTTGCGCGGCGATAATTTCGACAGCGTGGAGGTAAGCAAGCCTTCACTACATGGAACTTTGCAGTTTGTAAAATTCTGTTGTAAAAATTCACAGTAAATTGAGGCTGTCAAAATTCACTGTAAATTCTGCATGGAGCTGTGCATAATCGTTGTTGCAGAATTTGCTGTAAATTGGGGCTGTTGGTTTGATCCTCTATCATCCTCGCAGGCGATTACCAGTGCTAGAGTGCCCATTGTGAGGATGTTGGATGCAGGGAGTGACTTCTCTTGTGACATTTGCATCAACAATCTACTTGCTGTCGCCAACACAAAGCTTCTCAAGGATTATGCCCAGATAGATGGTAGATTGCTTCAGCTGGCCTCCATTGTCAAGCACTGGGCCAAACTGAGGGGTGTCAATGAGACATACCGCGGAACCCTCTCCAGCTATGCGTGAGTTACACGATTATGATGGATTCATCTCAGATAATTATGTTTATATGAATTCTTAAAGAATGGGGACTCACTTGTTCATGTAAATTTGCAGATATGTGCTTATGTGCATCAGTTTCTTACAGCTGAGGGAGCCCAAGATTCTTCCCTGTTTGCAGGTATGTACCTTACTTCTGTTGCATCAACTTCTTCATAAATCATCTTATCTGTGCCGATGCAGAAACTACTGAACTTCCAAGTGCACTTTGTAAATCCACTTTTTCCCTATTTATTTATTTAATTTCTTTTCAAAATAATATTTTATCTTTCTTTTATTTTATGGTAGAATTATGTGCTCTAGTCGTCATGGATTTGCCCCATTTGACACTGTGCATGCATATGATATGGGTGATTGTATTTGGATGGCTCATCACCATCATTCAGTTATGGTTGGTCAATTTTCTTTTCTTCTTTTCCTTTTTCTTTTCATTTTTCTTAGTAGGTTATTTTGCCATATATTTCATCATTTTTGGTTTGCTGTATTTATAATTACCAGGTAAGTCAGAAGGGAACATGAAAGTTCTTGTCCATGCTTTCAGCTTCATGATATGCATCGGTCTGGTCCATTTCATCCTGATGCAACTAATGCTACCTCATTTCCCCACATTTTCAGGCTATGGAGCCCACATATACCATGGTTGTTGATGACACTGAATGCGCTTATTTCGACGAAGTTCATCAGCTTCGTGATTTTGGGGCTGAAAACAAGGAGACCATCGCGGAGTTACTCTGGGCATTTTTCCACTACTGGGCATTCCAGCACGATTACAGGAAAGATGTCATCTCCATCCGTATGGGAAAGATAATCAGGTAGGTAATTAAGGACCAGCATTCTTCTTCCAAACCAAGAATTCAATATCGACTTAATTCATCTAGGTTATAAGAATTTTAAACATTTTTTCTCACCTGGTGTGATGACGCAACGACATGTAGCAAGAAGGAGAAGAACTGGACGACTCGCATCGGAAACGACCGCCATCTGATCTGCATCGAGGACCCTTTCGAGACCGGCCATGACTTGGGCCGCATAGTCGACAGGCAGACAATCAGGATCATCAGGGAGGAGTTTGAGCGGGCCGCTGCCATGCTGCAGCATGACGATGACCCTTGCGTGACCCTTTTTGAGCCCTACAATTATGAGAACTAAACATCGAAAACACCTGAAAATTCAGATAACATTTCTGCCAGGGAGTGAAGGTACAGATGATGAACTGTTTGAACATTCTGGTAAACGGAATAAATGAATGAACTGGGTTTGCATTAAAGAAAAGATGAGATTGGGTCAGGTGCATTCACCTGCCAGAAGATGGGCCGTGATTCATCGCAGAGAAAACTGATTTGGTAGGACTATGCTCTGCTAGAAGATGAGCTGTGCCAGCTGCAGGCTGCAATGAGTTCACTGTGACCAGTACACTCTCATGTTCTGTGCTCTGGTCACCTTAAAAGAGCAATCTCAAACCTTCTTTATGGCATCCAACTGCATGGATTCACAATAGGGAAACTTAATGATCTCACTCTCCAGGATATTTTTAACATCCATATTTTTTTCATGTTTGTAACAAAAAACTTGGACATTGTTGACCATTTTGTAATTCTTAAACAGACAATTCACAATAGGTAAACTTAAGGGTCTCACTTTCTAGGGTAATTTCAACATCCATATTTTTTTCATTTCGTAACAAAAAACTTAGACAAAATTCTTTACATGCTTGCGTAACTGCACTTTTACAGTCGCAAGTGTTGGACAATGTAACCTTCTCTGCAGCAGTAAAGCATGCGATGAAGGTGCCTAGGACAAAAAGATACTACAAGAGACCGAATTCTACCCTAGTGCCAAATGGACTTTCCTAGCCCTGAAGACATTGAGCAGGTCTTGAACTTTGCTTCCAATCATATCATGTGCAGCCCCTGCTCTAAGCATGGTGGTTAGAAACAGACAATGCAGAATGATCTTTCCAGGGCTGCAAATATGCGTGTATTTGTTGTCGCCCCGTTTCAACCTCATGTGGCCTTCACTTTGATATGCTCAGGCTGGTTGAAATTTTTGTTATACAACATGCCCGTTGGCGAAACAAGCCGTTGTAGAGCGCTTCCAAACCGACTCTGAAACGGGAGAATCATAGAGGCTAAATTAGGGCTATCATAAGATGTTTCATTCTAAATATAACACATGATACACAGAAATGAACATACCCACTGGAAGAAGACAAGTACCCACCAGCATAGTGTCAAGCTACTAAACTTGTCGCGGACAAGCTTTTTAAGACAAAACAAGAAAAGAAAAATCATCATTATCAGAAGAGTATCAACATAAGACTTATAAAAGAATAACCGGAAACAAAAGAACTATTCAAGGTGGCATCTGAATTTTGGCCCTTTTACTTGCTGGGCAGTGATCTCATAGCTTTATCAACTAAGAGCATTCACGAGTGTCCAGGGGCAGATACAGAGCAGATTGTGGTCCTATTTTGACATGGTTCAGACCTCATATTCAAAAATTTCGGTTCCTTTCTTTTCAAGTTGACATACCCTTCATCAATGTTATAATGATTTGAATAAGAAAATAAAAAACCGAAACCCCAATGAGGTCACACAGAAAAAGGAAACAAGGAAACGGGCATTACCAGTAGTAGAAAGGTACCAATGCTGAAGCATGCACCCATTGATTGACTCAAATACCTGAGATCCCTTCCAGCCTGAGAACAGAAAGAGAACCATCAGACATTTCATCACATTATCCAGTCAATGCTAGGGTTTCAGCTTTTGATCTTATGAACTTAGCAGAATAGGCCCTTCGTTCTGTTAATTGTTACTGCAGTATCATAGCAAGTAAGATGGTTACCGCATTAATTATTACACTGCTGATGATGGCCTAGTATCAGGTGGTATGCTAGGACCAGCCAAATGAAGTATACCAACTTACCAGCAATGTTCCTTCAAGGCTGTGTACTGAAGGTGTCACCAACAATGCAGTGAAATATGGAATCAGCACTTTGTGCATCTGTTAAAAATAGTGCAGCTGAATTATCAGTTTCTCACACCAAACTCTGGTAGTCATGGAAATAAAGCATGAAAGTTTCTGCAGAGAAACCAAGTTATGCAAGGCGTCACGATAGGAGATTTCCACGATGACATGCAAGCCAGTTCTCCAAAGACAGCAAACAATTCCTAACTAGACCGATATGATGGAAGATAGCCTTTTGAAATCAACATCAGTATAGCAATAAACTAGCAAGCAGATTCGTATATGCCATGGACCACGGTTAGATAGCCCTGTGGATCTGGGTGCAACCATGCCATGGAAGCCACAGCAAAGGGGCAGGGAAGGACAATATATGGTAAAGATAGCCTTTGCAACAAGTTGTAGATACTTGGAAACAACATCTACATAGACAACTGGCATAATGATAGTTTCTGAGGAGCAATCTGTATCAAAAGTACTTCCAGAACATGCAAAAATTAAAGCAGTACATCAGACCTGTTGTACAACCAGTAGATCATTGGTAAACAGACTAGGAAAAAGCCACGGAACAATCGTTCCAACTGTCCCCACAGTCAGTCCAGCTATAGCTCCAATCATTACGAGTGACTTGAGTAGCATCCTTGCCTAGATTAAAGGTACCTTCAGTATCATTCAGAGTAATGAACATAATATTTATACAATCTGATGTAGAAACAACTATGGTAAAATGCAGCCCCACTACTTTAGTCAATCAAAGAACCATCAGTGCAGCACAGGTTGCTTCAAGCCTTCAAGTATGCACAGTGGTGCGGGGTCCACCAGCAGCTTTTGCTCTAATATAGGGAAAAGAAGGTAGGTGTATACCAATTAAACGTATGAAACCTGTTATGCAACATGTGCAGGTCAGAACTTAAATATTTTGTCAACAGTCAAGACGCCTAATGTCCTAAGAAATAATAATCTACCAAAATTATAACAGTATCAAGCTTCTGATGGATCCCATCGAAATAAGCCTATTAGAAATCTTCGATAAACTCCTTTTTCATTTCTAGGCTTTCAAAATGTCTTGTCAATGGCACAAGTCTTTGTCACATTCAGCTCTATTTTGACCAGAGGACTCTGACCCCTCATAAAATTGGTAATTACTTGTTGGCTTATCTCAGCATCTTCAACAACAAACAACAATAACAAAGCCTTTAGTCCCAAACAAGTTGGAGTAGGCTAGAGGTGAAACCCATAAGATCTCTGACCTCTCATAAAATTGGTAATTACTTGTTGGCTTATCTCAGCATCTTCATGCAAAATATTTCAAAGAAAACTGAAAAGGAAGCTCCTTGTGAAATTACTTTGTTGACCGATAAAAAGATGTTTTGCATGTCAGTTGATACATTTAACCAAACAAAAGAAAAGTGTGAAAAATACAAGTGCCCAAGCATACATGTTCATCAAACAGAACTTTGCACAGATTCTTGGATATGTACTGATATTCCTGCTAAGTATCAACATGGGCACAACCGCACAAGTAAAATTATGATATTCAGAGGAAAATGAGCACTGTTGATGGTACCTTCATCAAATTGCGGTTAGCTCCGTATATCATCTCCGGCATGAACGACTGAGCAGTTTGTGACAGGGGCTCACCCCAAACAGTGCACATGCATAAGATATTAACCATAACCTTCACGAGATAAAGTAAACAATGTATGCTGTCACGTTTTTATCGACATGTCTTCATAGGGAAGCATTCCATAAGCTAAAAAGTATGAACCTGATGGCCTGCAAGAGTTATTGCTCCCATAGAAGTCGCGGAGTATGTAAGCAATGCATAAAATGCTACCTGAAGAAGATTGAAACAATTAGTTACAGTAAAGCCAAGGAAAGGACACAGATCATTAATAACCCAAAAGAATGATACCTTGGATGTCATTGTCACAAAAACAGGAGCTGCGATTTCAAATATCTGCAGAAGCTCTCTTGTCGATGGGATTGTGAATGAGAACGCTCGAAAACCTCTACTGTTTAGATTTTGCATCATCATAAAAGCTGCAACAATCTGAGCATGTGTCAAAAGCTAGCTAGTTATACAAAAACATGTGAGCAGAGAACTCAAACCTGCAAATAAATTGGCAGTGTGAGCAACATCACAAAAAGCTAGAGGTGGAGGCTATTTGTGTAGCGCAATTACAAATCATGAAGAGTGGAGAGATGATGGGATTTCTGGAATATAAAATACAACTAACAACAGAAGAGCATGTGGTTCCATCTGGACAGGGTGTGGCGTGCATCAATAAGTAATGTACTTGTAGAAATATTAGTTAACCAGGTATTGTTGCTTAAGGGAAGGTGTGGAAACTTGATTTTCAGCAACGTGGAGACATGTGGAGGAGACTGGAAATATGCGCACCTGTGAAACCATAGTAGCCCAGGCGGCACCAGCAATTCCATAGCCACATACAGAGCAAAGAAATATATCACCGACGCCATTTATAACACTAGCTGCTGCCAATGCCTTCAGAGGACCCCAAGCATCTTTCATGCCTAGACTGAGTTACAGAAAAAAATGAAATATAATAAGAGAAGCATCCAATCAAGATACTGTAATACAACATCAAATATAAGACTTTGAATTGTTTACTGTTGCCTGTACTATTGTACTCATGTAAGTATGTACTCCATATCTGAGTACTCAGTGGAAACTATAATGATTGAACTAGCATATAGCAATTAACGCAGCCACATACTTAGAAATATAATTGTCAAAGACATTTGAGGCTTAAACCAAATGTCTACTAACATTCCAACATGTACAGTTCCACTAGTTCTTGTAGCTGCTAAGATAGATATAGTAATGCAGTGTCCCTAACGACATGAATTCAAATTAAAAAACATTCAAACAAGAGCTAGGATTCTACATGTAGAGAAACAGATTTCATAATTTTATTTCCTGAGTTGAGCTAACTTCAATTTTGTTACCCTAATGTTACATCCATAAAATTACTGGAAGAAACAATATTAGTGATGATTATATACTTTCACAATCTGTAGTTCAGCAAAACAAATGGTCAGAGGAAAAAGGCGCACAAGAAACAGAAATTCAAAGAAACAAGTATATCCAATGCAATAAAAGAACAGGAATGGGCACAGTTTGTACCTAGCACTTTGGGCAACTAAGCCAACGAGAACTGCAGGCCATGCAAAACCTCGAATCTGAAATTGAGTTTCTGTTATTTCTCATGAAACAATCAAATTCATTTTCATATCCTATAATAGAAGATGCTTGAACAGTAGAACAAGCATACAAAACAAGATTCCACAATAAGCCTTGAAGTCAGAACTATAAGTTTGTAACATCACTAACAACGCAAGGGAAAGGACCTATGCAAGCTGTCCAACCACATAATAATCAAATTAGTATAACAGAGACCAACTAGGTAAATGAAAAATTGGTTGTATCTACGAGATTATGATGATAAGCAATTTCAGAGTTAACTAAGCACACAGCATGTGATTCACAGTATCAATGATACACCATGACTGGTTTTTTGCACCTCTAGTTGAGTTCAAGTGAGCATGATTGTTTAAGTAACCTCCCTTCCTTTTCTCATGTTTCATAGTTTTTGTGCAAACCCATTAGATTTTATTTCAGATACATCACGGCATTGATGTTTTCAGTCATGTCCATTTACCTTAGCAAATGTTTGGCTGGTTATACTCGAGTAAAGAAAGGGCAAAAAAATAAGTATCAGTTATACATCAGTGAAACATGACCTCCCTTCATTAGTCAACTAACAACGGAAAAATAGCCTAAAACGTGAAACTATTAAAACACGGTCAACATATACTGACCTGTGCATATGTATTAGCAGCAGAAATAATTTCATGATTTTTTGATCCAGTAAAGGCTGAAAAGAAATTTAAGAAACCACGAGTTAGGGTAAAATTAAGTAGAACACACCAAACAAGAATTTTCAATAAATGTAACGGGTAGAACCAAACATGACTCATCGTGCATGCAAAACACTAAACTGGTAGAACAAGTACAGGGGCATCTTCTTCATAAGTATGCGCCCTAATCAGGTAATGAAGTCGGAACAAGCCAAACAGTTGGATAAAAGCATTACATGACCCCAATTTTAAACAGCACTTGAAGCTTAACTGAGTCTAAGGTGAAGGCAAAAGTGACTTTTCAAGTGAGATGGCAGGGAATTACAGAATCTAATGACAAAAGTAGCCCTCCAGCACTTCGTTAGAAAATACAAAATATCCAACACTTCAAATAAGATGATAGTTTCAAGCCCATGGAACATTTTGTTTCAAAGACTTACCAGTCAATACTTGAACCCCAAAAATCTTAGTGAACAAAAACATTCCTATACCAAAAGTAAGAGCTATAAATAGCAGCGTAGACACTTGATGCTGTGCAAGTTCTTCATCCTGCATATAGTAGCTGTAACTGGATTAAATCACACATAGAGCAAGAAGGTATATATATGTGCCAAGTGGCCGCAAGAACGAGACAAATATCTGAAGAATCTTCAGCTTCTGGTTATCAATAAATCATTAAATTGCCAAGTAACATCTTATATTTGAACGGTGTTCTTTTCCTTTTGGCAGCAAAACAAATGTATAGTTCATGAAGAAAACACAAGCATGTATCGACCTACTACTGTGTCAAATTTCTCCTGTGGATTCCCGCAAAAAAAAATCTCCTGTGGATTCCCGCAAAAAAAAATCTCCTGTGGAGTTCGTACTTTGCAAAGATTTATCCAGCTTACTTTTTCTTATCAAAATATTACCCAAAATGCAACGCGGGGCCATACTCTAGAGCTAAGTTGGTAATCCCTGTCCCACATTATTGCCGAAGCATTAATAGTATATTTCCATGCAACTCTGCAAATTAACAATCTAGCACAAGTTTTTTTCCGAAAAAGGGTGGATTTATTTGCTCAAGATGGAGCATCAAGAGGATACATAACAGCTAACACAGTGAGCACACACCCAGCCTCTGCATAGCTATGATGCACACAGCCAACACCAACACACAGACACACACGAAAACACGCCGTCACTTGCAAAGTCATATAAGACCAAGGATATGTGTAGGCGAGGAAAAAAGAAAAAAAGCCCAAGCTGCACGCACCTTGTTAGCTAAGGAGGTGGCCACCATGTTGGAGGTTGCCACGGACAGGAACATGAATATGTAGCACAGGTAGTCACAGAACACGGTCCCGGGCCCTGAAATGAGAGCCATAATGAGCACATGTTACACTGAAGTGAGACAGTTTCCAACTAAAAAACAGTTAACTGAAACAACATGATGGGCCAATGCATCAAATTCATTGAGTGTGCCGCAGTTTATCAATCACAAGAAATCGGTTGAGATGACGAAGCAGTTTTGAGCAAATCCATTCAGTTCCATATCCCAATTTGTCAGAGTAATACTACACCATACTGGCAATTAGGCTGCGTTTGGTAGGAAGAAGATGGTCTATGCGTCTGCACATTCAGTGCCCTCCCCCAACCCAATGCCGCGCAACACACCACATTGAGCCAAAAGCGGAGGGAGCGTCTACCTAGGGCTGCGAGCTGGAGGGAGGAGGTCTGGCCGATGACCATGGTGTCGATGAGGCTCATGAGCGGGCCGCAGATCCAGAGCCCGAGCGCCGGCCCCGCGAACACCACCACGTCCCGCACCTGCGCCCATATCCCCGCGCCCTCCGCCGCTATCGCATCCACCCCCACCCCCACCTCCCGCTCGCCCCCGTCGGCCGCGCCCGCCGCGGCGGCGCATCGGACGACGCGGACGGCCGCGCGCGGGGAGAGGCCGCGCCGGTGCGGGGCGAGGAGTCGGGCGGAGGGGAGCGGGGGCGCGGGCGGGAGCAGCCGCGCCCGCCGGAGGGGGGCCGGGGCGGGCGCCGGGAGCGCGGCCCCGGCGGAGAGGAGGCGGAGGTGGGCGGACATGGCTGACGACGACGCCGAGCGTGCACTGCGCGCGCGGCGGAGTGGGACAAGTCTGCCTGTACTCTGTAGTGGACGGATGGGAGAGGGATCGTGTGGACTGGATCGCTACGCGGCCGACGGAGGCCGTTGCTGTACCTGTAGTCCTGTACCTGTCACCGCTGCGCACCGTACGTCTCGTAGTATACAAGTGCAACACTCGAATATCCATTCCTGCCGCTGCACTGTCTACTGTCTACTGCAACGAACAACAAAAATAATAAGAGCAACTCCAACGGGCCACCAAACGGGCGGTGCTTTTGTCCGCTTTTTGTCTGTTTGGATCGGCCCGGCGGACACAAACGTTTGGCGCTATGTTTGGGTCGGCGCGAGTGCCTAACGCTGGTCCGATCCATTTTGTCGGCGCGCCAAAAAGAAGTTTTGCAAGCATTTTAAAAATAAATACATGCATTTAATTAAATATAAAAGCCGGCCACGAAGGCCGGCGAAAGTCCACATTACATTAATTAACATAAAAACACTAAAAACTAGACGACGCGTTGCCCCTGGCGTCCTTGTCGGCGGCGGCGTCTGCGTCGGGGCCGGTGAGGTCGATCGGCGTCGGCGCAGGGCCGGCCCAGGGGAACGCCGTGTTCCAGAGGGCGACGATGTTGGGCTGCGCCGCCGCTGCCTGGGCCTGGCGCGCCTCCTCTTCGGCCTCGCGCTCGAGCATCTGCAGACGCTCGCCCTCCCGGCGCTCCTCGGCCAGCCGAACGCGGCGCCAGTGGTCGAGGTAGGCCGCCTCCTGCTTCTTCGTCGCCCCGAGCCAGATCGGCGGAGCGCTGACCTACTCGCGCACTACTCCGGTCCAGGAGTAGCGCTCGAGGTAGGCCGGATCCTCCGGCTCGGCTTTGGGCGGGGACGGCGGGGTCACCGGCGGCACGACACAGTCGCCCGCCGCGGAGAGGGCCATGGCCTCCGCCATGGCAGCCTGGAAAGCCGCCTCATCCGCCTCCCTCCACCGCTCCTCCTCCTCGCTCTCCTTAATGGCCGCCTGGTAGGCGGCCTCGGCCTCCTGGTCCTCGTCGCGGACGACGAGCGGGGGCGGCGGCTGGCTGCGGTCGACGCCGCGGACGCCCCGTCACCTCGCCTCCTCGTGCTTGAAGGCGAACCATCGAGCCCAGTTGGGCGAGTCGACGGCGTAGTGCGGTTCGGCGCGCTGCTCCGGTGTCAGCAACGCCCGCAGGCGCCGCACCTCCTTCGCATGGGCCCTCGCTGTCCGCGGCGCCGCCGGCACTGGGATCCTCTCCGGATCCAAATGCCAGTCATGCGGCAGCGTCGCGTCGGGGTACGGCAGAGGCACGCGGTGGTGCTAGTGCCACTCGGCCTGGTGCAACGGCACATTGATGCGCTGCCTATGCCGGGGAGCGCGCGGCGGCACGGGGAGGGCGGAGAGGGAGGGGGAATGGCGGGCGGGGGCCTTGCCCTCGCGGCTGCTGCCGATGCCGGAGAAGAAGCCCATGCTGGCAGTGGTTAGGGTTGTCGCCGGCGTGGGGACAGGGGTGGCCAGATGGGGACGGGGGGCGAGTGGCAGTGGATGAGGACGGCCCCGCTGCACGCCCGGCTTAAAAAAGGACGACCGCCGTCGCTGACCCGTGGGCTCAAGGTGGGCGGTCGTCATAAATAATGTTGACCGTCGTAGTTGGACGGCCGCTAGGTGGGTACGCGGCGGAGGTGAGGAGACGCGCGGCGCGTCCGCTTCGCGTCCGTGCCGACGCATTCCAGGCGCAATTTTGGGCCGAAAATGGGTCGGTGCGGACGCCGGGCGGACACGATTTGAGTTTGGGTCGGCGTGTTGGGCCGCCACTTTTGTCCACGCCGACCCAAACGGACGCGGGTGGACGAAATGAGTCGCCCCATTGGAGTTGCTCTAAAAATTACATTTAGATCCATAAACCACCTGGCGTCAGCTACAAGCACTGAGCAAGTTGAAGGCGTGCGAGAAGTCCTCGTGCTGAGGCTACATAGGACCAGCACACCAGAGCAGCAACCGTCGCTGGTGAACACAACATGAAAAAAAAGATGTAGGATTCCATGATGGATCTAATGATATTGATTTAACATTGTGAATGTTTATGTGTTTTCCTCTAATAAACTTGGTCAAACTTCAAATAATTTAACTTATGAAAAAACTTAGATACTCCTTTTACGGAGTAAAGCAGAGAGAATGTCCTTTTTTTTCTAATAAAAATAGAGAGAATATCACTTTCTCCTTGAAAAAAAGCCGGTTCAATGTACACGTGCAACACTTGTACATCGATACTCTTCATAGACAATAGACACAGTTTTCATCCATGGTGCATAGGGAGTGTGCGCTCCATCATTCATCGTAATAATGGTCATTTTTTCAATAGGGAAAGGCGCATGAAGCGCTAAATTTTCATTCAGCCCAGTAACATCTTACATCATGAAGTACATAGCCCTAAATATTGAAATTAGAGAGAGAAACTATAGGGTTGTGAAGCATTCATACGTGGGTGCTGAAGAGGGATTCATAACCTATTTGCAAAGAGGCAGCGTAGATCAATACACATATAAATGAATATATGGGGAATCAATGTTTTCCTAGAACAATGTCACTCTAAAAGGCCTTATATTTAGAAACAGGGGAGTTCAGTGAGTAACATTTCAAAGGCCCTGGAATTTGTATAGGTGAGGTGAATTGATGCTTGTATGGCACGGTGCTGAAAAGCAGAGGGCATTTAGTACAATAAAGGAACTTATGTTAATGACAATACGAGCAGATTGAACTACTGATGGTGATGTCTTTCTTCCAGGAGAAGATATGCTGACTATTGACTTCTGAAACTGGATACAGAGGGTGCTTCATTCTTCCAGGACATCGATGAAGCCTGGCGGCTATGGATCTGCCTCTACGTGACTCTGAATGGGCCATTGGAGGATCAGCTCTGGTTCAGGGCCAGGTGACGATGATATGTACCTAGGGTAGGGCAATAGAGCTGATCTAAGCACCCTACCCAAGGACATTGCCCTACAGTCAAGGACATTTAATGGACAGCGGATTCTACCGACTGAAATCACCACAGGACACAACCCACTCGACTGAGAGTTCGCCCGGATATCCCAATTTCATTCGACCATACCAGAAACCACTCGGAGAACAGAAGATCTAAGGTCACTCTAAATGACAACGGTCGGGCGTTCACTCCGTAGTCTTAATGATCATTTATGTGACTTTAATGCTGGCGTTAGTAACGTTCCTATCTTTATGTACATTGAACCATGTGTAACTGAGGGCCGGAGGGGTCTGACAAACTCTATATAATCCACCCCCCTCCTCAGGCACAAAGGTTCGCACTCCCTGTAACTTCACGCATAATCCAATCGACCGAGCCTCTGGGCACCGAGACGTAGGGCTGTTACTTCCTCCGCGAAGGGCCTGAACTCGTAAATCTCGCGTGCACAACTTCACCGTAGCTAGGATCTTGCCTCTCCATACACACCCCCAATTCTACTATCAGATTTAGAACCACGACAGTTGGCGCCCACCGTGGGGCAGGTGTCTTAGCGACTTTCCGGTGAGGTTGCATTTTTTCCGATTCTCATCATCATGTTTTCTGGCGGTGGTTTGGTTGAGGGCCGCGAGATCTGTCTCGGCGCGCTCGTTTTCGTCGCCGACGACTCCGCCTGGCTCCAGGAGGCCCCACTCGATGTCGAGGCGCTCCCCGTCCGCGGGGCGATGCACTTTTCGCGCATGCGTTCGCAGCGTCCTCTTGCGGCAGCCGTCGACCCAGTATCGGTCGGCTCCTGCAGTGTCTTCGCTCCCCGCTGTGCGCCGTCACAAATGATCTGGTCGGTCGCGGCTTCAGCGGTGGGTGAAGCATGCGGTGGCACGCCAGTCGGCCACCCCCAAGTCGCGGCAATCGAGCCCGACGAAACTCTATACGGCCTGTTCGATCTGTCGACTGGCTCCGTCGAGCCCCTGTCCGAGTGCGACAGCAGCGACCCTGCAGCAGAAGTCCTGATGGTCAACACGCCGCGCAGCCCGCCTGGTTTCCGTCGTGCCGACGGAGGCGACGGCGGTGCGATCCGTCGCAGGCTCATGAGGAGTATCATCCCGAAGCCCTCACCTCACAGCAGAGGGAGGAACTTCACCGCCGCAACGTGGAGGCACTCCACACGCCCCTCGTCGGAGAAACCTCCGAGACTCGGGCCTTGGAGGCGGCGTGCCTGGCCACTTTGGCTGAGCGCACTCGACTAGAGAACCTTCAGCATAGGCTCGACGAGCGCGCTCGGCGGCAGATCCCTGAGTCCAGTCGACGGTAATGACAACTGTTTCCACCTGAACCACAGGTATACCGCACTCCAATTCAGATCTTACAGCCGCTGCCCGTATAGCAGAGTCCATTCAGCCGTCCCAATTGGAGGCTAGAAGAGGTTTGATGCAAATCAGAGCATTGCTGCGAGCAGCAGGAGAGCAGAATACAGCAGTATCTCAGTCGCGTAACAGAATACACAGTAGATCTGTGATGGCTAACACAGTTCAGTCGGCCCACAGCCCAAGATCGCCCCTGCGGCGTGAGGGACGTGGGCATCGTCAGGATCAGTACGTGGGTCGGAACCACGAGCAGTATGATCACCTACTCGGCCGTGATGACCGCCGTCGGGTGCCCACACCTCCTCCGAGGAGTGGATCATATGTGGCCCGGCAATATGATGACAGGCGCCCGCACAGTGGCGAACGAAGGGTACCAGTCGACCCAAGGGAGCCAGGCTTTAATGCGAGATCGATTCTCGTTCAAGGTCCGGTCGACAGGAACAGAGCACACAGAGAGGGACTTGACAGAGATCGCTCGACTGGCAGCAGAGTTCATGTTTCCGGTCCAGAGTGTTTCAGCAGAGCCATCAGGGCTGCAGAGATTCCTCCCAACTTCAGGTTGGCGACTGGAGTTAGCAAGTTCACTGGTGAGTCCAAGCCTGACACCTGGCTTGAGGATTACCGAGTGGCTGTGTAGATTGGTGGCGGCAATGATGAGGTGGCCATGAAGCATCTTCCTCTGATGTTGGAAGGTTCGGCCAGAGCATGGCTGAATCAGTTGGCCCCATGCAGTATATTCAGTTGGGAGGAGCTAGCTTGAGTGTTTGTCAGAACTTTTGAGGGTACTTGCAAACGACCTGCAGGGTTGGCAGAATTACAGCATTGTGTGCAAAAACCGAATGAAACTTTGAGGGATTACATCCAGAGGTGGACCAATTTGCATCACACGGTGGAGAATGTGTCTCAGCATCAAGCAGTGTGCGCCTTCAAGGAGGGCGTTCGGTATCGTGAGCTTAACCTGAAATTCGGTCGGACAGGAGACATGACCCTGACCCGAATGATGGAAATAGCAACTCGATACGCAAATGGTGAAGAAGAAGACCGACTCCGCAGCGGCAAGAGCAAACCAATCGGCCAAGACACTGGAGGAGGTAATTCCAATCGGAAACAGAAACGTAAAGCTGAGCCTGCAGGGCCTGGTGAAACTGCAGCAGTGATTGAAGGAAAGTTTAAAGGGAAACCTAAGGGGCCCTGGACCCCCAAGAAGGTGAAAGATCAAGTAGGGAATGATGTGTTGGATTTGCCATGTCACATTCATACCAAGAAAGACGAAGAGGGAAATCTGATTTATCCCAAGCATACCACTCTACAGTGTCGACTCCTTATCCAGCAATTCCAAGAGAAACACCCCAGTGAGAAAGAGAAGGAGTCTGATAAGGATGAGGATAAAGAGGAGGATGATGGTTTCCCCAATGTCAATTCCACCTTGGTGATTTTTGCTGACATTGAGAGCAAAAGTCGACTGAAAGTCATAAACAGATAAGTAAACATGGTTGCCCCAGCAACGACAACGTATTTGAAGTGGTCGCAAACTGCAATCACATTTGACCAGTCCGATCACCCAGCACGCGCTGCCACTCCGGGCGGCAAGCGTTGGTAGTCGACCCAGTGGTTGGAGGCACTCGACTGACCAAAGTGTTGATGGATGGTGGCAGCGGTCTGGATATTCTTTACGCTGAAACCCTGAAGGGGATGGGCATTCCGATGTCCAAGCTTAGTGAGAGCAACATGAGCTTCCACGGCGTTATCCCTGGAAAGAAAGCTGAATCACTCGGCCAGATCACTCTTGACGTAGTTTTCGGTGATTCGAATAATTACTGTAAGGAAAAGTTGACATTTGAAGTGGTAGATTTTCAAAGTGCTTATCATGCTATTCTGGGCAGGCCTGCATATGCTCGTTTTATGGCTCGACCGTGTTATGTCTATCTTAAGTTGAAGATGCCTGGTCCCAGAGGTGTGATCACAATTACTGGTAATCGGTAGAAAGCGGAAGAGTGCCTTCAGAAGGGCTCAAAAATTGTTGATGAACAGATGGCAGCAGTTGAAATGCAGGAATACCAGAAGAATGCAGATCTGGGTGATTTGCTGCGGGCTAAGAAGCCTGCCTCAGAGTCTACATTTCAGTCGTCCGGTGAAACAAAGTCGGTTCATATTCACCTGACCGATCCCAATGCTGCTCCGACTCATATCTCAACGATGATTGACAGCAAATAGGAAGAAGCGCTCATTCAGTTCCTCCGTGAGAACTGGGACATCTTCGCATGGAAACCTTCTGACATGCCAGGTGTGCCCAGGGAGCTGGTTGAGCACCGTTTGCGAGTCGACCCAAAGGTAAAACCAGTGAGAGAGCATCTCCGGTGGTCCGCCGTGTAGAAGAGAAAGGCAATTGGCGAGGAAGTGGCTCGACTTCTGGCAGCTGAGTTCATCCGAGAGATTTACCACTCCGAGTGGCTCGCCAATGTCGACATGGTTCCTAAGAAAGACGATTCACTCCGTATGTGTATCGACTTCAAGCATATCAATCGGGCCTGCCCGAAGGATCACTTCTCTCTTCCTCGCAACGATCAGATAGTCGACTCGACTGCGGGATGTGAGCGGTTGTCTTTCCTGGATGCATATTCTGGGTACCATCAGATCCGACTGTATGGACCCGATGAAATACAAACAACTTTTATCACCCCGTTCGGGTGCTTTTGCTATGTCACCATGCCCTTTGGTCTCAAGAATGTTGGTGCCACATTCATGCGCATGATACAGAAGTGCCTGCTCACTCAAATCAGTCGGAATGTGGAAGCATACATGGATGACATCGTGGTTAAGTCACGCAAAGGTTCCGACCTGCTGACTGATCTCGCTGAAACCTTTGCCAATCTAAGGAGATATGATATCAAGCTCAACCCATCAAAATGTACGTTTGGAGTTCCAGGTGGCAAGTTACTCGGTTTCCTCGTTTCCGAACGTGGGATCGATGCAAACCCAGAGAAGGTTGGTGCAATCCTCCGAATGGAACGCCCCGTGCGTGTACACGACGTTCAGAAGCTTACTGGTTGTTTGGCCGCTTTGAGTCGATTCATCTCTCGTCACGGTGAAAAGGCATTGCCTCTTTACCGACTGATGAAGAAATCTGACAAGTTCGAGTGGACTCCTGAAGCTGACGCAGCGTTTGCAGAGCTCAAAACCCCGCTTTCCACCCAGCCGGTGCTTGCTGCTCCAATCAGCAAAGAGCCTTTACTGCTTCATATTGCAGCCACTGGACATGTTGTCAGTATTGTTGGGGAACGTAGAAGAAATTCAAAATTTTCCTACGTGTCACCAAGATCAATCTAGGAGATGCTAGCAACGAGAGGGGAGGAGTGCATCTACATACCCTTGTAGATCGCGAGCGGAAGCGTTCAAGAGAACGGGGTTGATGGAGTCGTACTCGTCGTGATCCAAATCACCGATGATCCTAGCGCCGAACGGACGGCACCTCCGCGTTCAACACAAGTACGGAGTGGGGACGTCTCCTCCTTCTTGATCTAGCAAGGGGGGAGGAGAAGTTGATGGAGATCCAGCAGCACGACGGCGTGGTGGTGGAAGTAGCGGGATCCCGGCAGGGCTTCGCCAAGCGCAAGCGGGGAGGAAGAGGTGTCACGGGAGGGAGGGAGGCGCCAGGGCTTGGGGTGCTGCTCCCATGTGCCTCCCCACTATATATAGGGGTGGAAGGGGCTAGTTTCTTGCCCTCCAAGTCCATTGGGGCGTTGGCAAAGGTGGGGGAAAGAAATCCCATCATTTCCCTTCCCCACCGATTGTTATCCCCCTTTTTTAGGGATCTTGATCTTATCCCTTCGGGATATGATCTTATTCCTTCTAAGGTGGGATCTTGGTGCGCCTTGACCAGGGGTGTGGGGCCTTGCCCCCACTACCCACGTTCATGTGGGTCCCCCATGCAGGTGGGCCCCACTTCGGAACCTTCTAGAACCTTCCCGGTACAATACCGAAAAATCCCAAACATTTTCCGGTGGCCAAAATAGGACTTCCCATATATAAATCTTTACCTCCGGACCATTCCAGAACTCCTCGTGACATCCGGGATATCATCCGGGACTCCGAACGACTTTCGGATTTCCGCATACTAATATCTCTACAACCCTAGCATCATCGAACCTTAAGTGTGTAGACCCTACGGGTTCGGGAGACATGCAGACATGACCGAGACGACTCTCCGGTCAATAACCAACAGCGGGATCTGGATACCCATGTTGGCTCCCACATGTTCCACGATGATCTCATTGGATGAACCACGATGTCGAGGATTCAATCAATCCCGTATACAATTCCCTTTGTCAATCGGTACGTTACTTGCCCGAGATTCGATCGTCGGTATCCCAATACCTTGTTCAATCTCGTTACTGGCAAGTCACTTTACTCGTACCGTAATGCATGATCCCGTGACCAAACACTTGGTCACATTGAGCTCATTATGATGATGCATTACCGAGTGGGCCCAGAGATACCTCTCCGTCATACGGAGTGACAAATCCCAGTCTCGATTCGTGCCAACCCAACAGACACTTTCGGAGATACCTGTAGTGCACCTTTATAGCCACCCAGTTACGTTGTGACGTTTGGTACACCCAAAGCATTCCTACGGTATCCGGGAGTTGCACAATCTCATGGTCTAAGGAAATGATACTTGACATTAGAAAAGCTCTAGCAAACGAACTACACGATCTTGTGCTATGCTTAGGATTGGGTCTTGTCCATCACATCATTCTCCTAGTGATGTGATCCCGTTATCATCCAATGTCCATGGTCAGGAAACCATAACCATCTATTGATCAACGAGCTAGTCAACTAGAGGCTTACTAGGGACATGTTGTGGTCCATGTATTCACACATGTATTACGGTTTCCAGTTAATACAATTATAGCATGAACAACAGACAATTATCATGAACAAGGAAATACAATAATAACCATTTTATTATTGCCTCTAGGGCATATTTCCAACAAGTATAGTACTCACGGTCGAGCGGGAAGAAGAAGGCAAGGCCTACAAAGTTCAACGTCCAGTGTACTATATTTCTGAAGTTTTAACCCCATCCAAGCAGAGATATCCACATTATCAGAAGCTTGTCTACGGGATTTACTTGACCACAAAGAAGGTTGCGCATTACTTCTCAGATAATTCAATTACAGTCGTCAGCGACGCTCCATTGTCAGAAATTTTGAATAATAGAGATGCAACTGGTCGAGTGGCTAAATGGGCGATTGAACTCCTTCCGCTGGATATCAAGTTTGAGGCAAAGAAAGCAATCAAATCCCAGGCAATAGCAGATTTTCTCGTCGAGTGGATTGAACAACAGCTGCCGACTCAGATTCAGTCGGAACATTGGACTATGTTCTTCGATGGGTCCAAGATGTTGAATGGTTCAGGTGCTGGGGTAGTCCTGGTATCTCCACGAGGCGACAAGCTCAGTTATGTTCTCCAGGTTCACTTTGACTCCTCCAACAATGAAGCTGAATATGAGGCACTTTTGTATGGGTTGTGTATGTCCATTTCACTCAGCGTCCGGCGCCTAATGGTCTACGGCGACTCAGATTTGGTGGTCAATCAAGTGATGAAGGAGTGGGACGTGAGGAGTCCAGGTATGACTGGTTATTGCAATGCAGTGAGGAAATTGGAAAAGAAGTTTGAAGGGTTAGAGCTTCACCATATACCCCGACTGAAGAACCATGCAGCCGATGACCTGGCAAAGATAAAGTCCAAGAGGGAGCCCATCCCCAGCAATGTGTTTTTGGAACATATTCATACACCATCCGTACAAGAGGACCCCTTCATAGAAGGGCCCCCACAGCCTAAGAGCCCTACTGATCTGACTGAAGTTGAAATCCCAGCCGTGGTCGACTTGATCATGGAAGTTTTGGTCGTCATTCCTGATTGGACAGTGCCATACATTGCATATATTCTCAGGAAGAACTCCCAGAGGATGAAGAAGAGGCTCGTCAGATCGTCCGTCGATCCAAAGCCTTTACTGTGATGGGTGGACAGCTTTACAGAGAGAGTGTTACTGGAGTCAGTCAGAAATGCATCACGCCAGAAGAAGACCGAATGATCCTCAATGATATCCACTCGGGGACCTGTGGTCACCATGCGTCCTCTCGGACCATCGTGGCCAAAGCATACCGAGCCGGGTTTTACTGGCCACATGCTAATGAGATGGCAAAAGAAATAGTCGACAAGTGTGAGGGCTGCCAGTTCTACTCCAACATGTCCCACAAACCTGCTTCAGCTTTGAAGACCATTCCACTCGTCTGGCCATTTGCAGTTTGGGGATTAGATATGGTCAGACCTCTAAGGACTGGCAGGAGTGGCTTCACCCATGTGCTTGTAGCAGTCGACAAGTTCACTAAATGGATTGAAGCTAAACCTATCAAAAACCTCGAAGCAAGTACTGCTATCAGCTTCATCAAAGAGTTAACATTCAGATATGGAGTTCCGCACAACATCATCACAGATAATGGGTCAAACTTTGATTCAGATGAGTTCAGAGCTTTCTGCGCTTCCCAAGGCACTCGGGTCGACTATGCCTCAGTCGCTCACCCACAGTCGAATGGGCAAGCAGAAAGGGCAAACAGTTTGATCCTCAAAGGGCTGAAACCCCGATTGATGCGCGACCTCAAGCATGCAGCAGGTGCTTGGGTTGATGAGCTACCATCAGTACTTTGGGGATTGAGAACAACTCCAAATTGGTCGACTGGTCAAACTCCGTTCTTCTTAGTCTACGGGGCTGAAGCTGTGCTTCCGAGTGATTTACTTCATAATGCACCCCGAGTGGACCTTTTCTCAGAAGCCGAAGCAGAACAAGCTAGGCAAGATGCTGTTGATCTTCTGGAAGAGGAAAGAGAGATGGCCCTAATCCGATCGACCATTTATCTACAAGACCTTCGTCGATTCCATGCTAGGAACATGAGATGTCGAGCATTTCAAGAGGGAGACCTGGTTCTCCGAGTGGATCAGCAACGTCCGCACAAGCTTGCTCCCGCGTGGGAAGGTCCCTTCATCATCACCAAGGTGCTCCACAACGGAGCATATCACCTCTACAATGTGGAGCACAATAAAGACGAGACACGCGCTTGGAATGCAGAGTTGCTCCGCCGTTTTTATACTTAAGCACTCAGATTGTTGAGATGTAATAAGAAGTACCTTTTTAGTTTGCTTATCAAAGACACAGTTTTACAGTCTTCTAAATGATTGTTGTTGCTTATACATGTGTTTAAAATCCCCCAGTGGGTGGCTTAGCTGCAAATCTGTTTCGCCTAAGTTTGAAAAAATCCTACCGAGTGAAGAGCAAGCCTCTCAGGGGGCTTAGCCGCGAATCCGTTTCACCTAAGTTTGAAAAAATCCTACCGAGTGAAGAGCAACCCTCTCACTCGGGGGCTTAGCTGCACTCCAGTACTGGCCTAAGTTCAAAAAATCCTACCGAGTGAAGAGCAAGCCTCTCACTCGGGGGCTTAGCCGTGAATCCGTTTCGCCTAAGTTTGAAAAAATCCTACCGAGTGAAGAGCAACCCTCTCACTCGGGGGCTTAGTTGCAGTCCAGTACTCGCCTAAGTTCAAAAAATCCTACCGAGTGAAGAGCAAGCCTCTCACTCGGGGGCTTAGCCGCGAACCCGTACTGGCCTAAGTTTAAAAAATCCCACCGAGTGAAGAGCAACCCTATCACTCGGGGGCTTAGCTGCAGTCCCGTACTCGCCTAAGTATAAAAAATCCCACCGAGTGAAGAGCAACCCTCTCACTCGGGGGCTTAGCTGCAGTCCAGTACTCGCCTAAGTTCAAAAAATCCTACCGAGAGAAGAGCAAGCCTCTCACTCGGGGGCTTAGCTGCAGTTCAGTACTCGCCTAAGTTCAAAAAATCCTACCGAGTGAAGAGCAACCCTCTCACTCGGGGGCTTAGCTGCAGTCCCGTACTCGCCTAAGTTTAAAAAATCCCACCGAGTGAAGAGCAACCCTCTCACTCAGGGGCTTAGCTGCAGTCCCGTACTCGCCTAAGTTTAAAAAACCCCACCGAGTGAAGAGCAACCCTCTCACTCGGGGGCTTAGCTGCAGTCCAGTACTCGCCTAAGTTCAAAAAATCGCACCGAGTGAAGAGCAACCCTCTCACTCGGGGGCTTAGCTGCAGTCCCGTACTCGCCTAAGTTTAAAAAATCCCACCAAGTGAAGAGCAACCCTCTCACTCGGGGGCTTAGCTGCAGTCCAGTACTCGCCTAAGTTCAAAAAATCCCACCGAGTGAAGAGCAACCCTCTCACTCGGGGGCTTAGCTGCAGTCCCGTACTCGCCTAAGTATTAAAAAAATCCCACCGAGTGAAGAGCAACCATCTCACTCGGGGACTTGGACACAAGTACAATGTGTGCTCCATCCTGATCCGCAAGGACGACGAGGTACATGTCGACTACGACCGTCTCCTCAGAGCTGTGCCACAAGTACAATGTGCGTTCCATCCTGATCCGCAAGGATGACGAGGTGCAGGTCGACTACGACCTTCTCCTCAGAGCTGTGCCTCAAGTACAATGTACGCTCCATCATAATCTGCAAGGACGACGAGGTGCAGGTCGACCGCGACCTTCTCCTCAGAGCTCCACCACAAATACAAACAAGAACAAAAGCCAGTTCCGAGTGAAGATTCAAGTTCCGCCCGGAAATAAAGACAAGCATATCCAAGTTCAGATAAATCCCGCGAGGGTCCAGATCGCAGATTAAAGTACTCCAGCTTCAGACCCGAAGGAGTTTTACGGTTACAAAACCACTCAGCATACCAAGGCGAATTTAAACGGATCATAAAAGAGTTTGTTCACTTAGCAGGAGGAGGGCTGGCAGGCTCGACGAACTCATCCAATTCGATTCCATCGGCAATCCGAGTAGCAGCAGCAATGAAAGTCTCCATGAAGGACTGGAAGTCAAGCCTCTTGGTGTTGGCAACCTTGATCGCCGCTAGCGTCTCTTCTTTGGCTTCCTTGCAGTGAACGCGAACCAGAGACAGAGCCACGTCAGCACCACACCGAGCTGAAGACTTCTTCCATTCCTGCACTCGACCGGGGATCTCATTGAGTCGAGTCATCAGAGACTCGAGATCATTCTGGAATGTCACCCTTGGCCAGAGCGCTGAGTCGATCCGCGACACCGCAACCTTCAGTCGAGCGAGGTAGTCGACGACGCTAGCAAGACGAGATTCCAGTCGGAGCACATTCATGGCAGCTTCATCCTTGACAGGGGAGTTGATGGGGTCCAAGCTCGTTTCGATTTGACCAGTCTCTGCCTCAAAGTTTTGACAGAACTCTGTGTTCACAGAGAAGCAATGAGTCGACGGTTTTACGACTAGTCGACAAAAGCAAATCAATCAGACGAAGACAAATACCTTCTAGCACGAGGAATAACTTCTTGGCGAGTACTCCCGGACAATTCTCCAGCTCGTCTCTCTTACGGGAGATGTCTCCCACCTTGTCAGTCAGGGCGCCCTTTATCGGTGTCAAAACCGGCGGATCTCGGGTAGGGGGTCCCGAACTGTGCGTCTAAGGCGGGTGGTAACAGGAGGCGGGGGAGACAATGTTTACCCAGGTTCGGGCCCTCTCGATGGAGGTAATACCCCACTTCCTGCTTGATTGATCTTATGATATGAGTATTACAAGAGTTGATCTACCACGAGATCGTAGAGGCTAAAACCTAGAAGCTAGCCTATGGTTATGATTGTTGTTGTCCTACGGACTAAACCCTCCGGTTTATATAGACACCGGAGGGGGCTAGGGTTACACAGAGTCGGTTACAAGGGAGGAGATCTAAAGATCCGAATTGCCAAGCTTGCCTTCCACGCCAAGGAGAGTCCCACCCGGACATGGGACGAAGTCTTCAATCTTGTATCTTCATAGTCCAACAGTCCGGCCAAAGTATATAGTCCGGCAGTCCGAGGACCCCCTAATCCAGGACTCCCTCAGTAGCCCCTGAATCAGGCTTCAATGACGATGAGTCCGGCGCGCAGATTGTCTTTGGCATTGCAAGGCGGGTTCCTCCTCCGAATACTCCATAGAAGATTTTGAACACTAGGATCATGTCCGGCTCTGCAAAACAAATTCCACATACCACCGTAGAGAGTATAATATTTTCACAAATCTAATCTGGTGACAACTTTTCATAGCGTGACGTTTTGCCGTGGTCTGGTCATGACGAACCATTTTTCCCAGCCTGCCACTGCACGTGTTGCGAGGCGGTTTTATTGGCACATCTTGCCGAAGCAGAGATCGTGTTCCTCTTATCACGGGATTCTCATCAATACGGGTGTGAGTAACCCAATCGTGCCTGTTGGTATGACTCCTTGATTTAGGCAAGTTCCAAACGGCCACGCGGAGGACGCTCGATATTCACCCCCTTTATAAAGGGGCCAAGGCCTATCCTTTTCTTCTCGCGCTTGATCCTTCCCTTCCCCCACCTCGAATTCCAACACCCGAGGCTCCGACTAAGCACTTCGGACCTTCAATCATGTCCGGATCCAACCTTCAAGGCCGGTGGATGGCCTCCTCTGTCATAGAGGAGGACATCAAGAAGCTAAGAGAAGCCAGGTATCTGACCGCGGAAATCTCGCACAGGCTGCCTGCTCCAGGGCAGGTCATCCCTACTCCCGAATCCAACGAGAGTGCCGTATTTGTTTCCCACCTCCTCCGGGGCTAGGCTTTAGTCTTGATCCCTTTGTTAGAGGGCTTATGTTCTTTTACGGGCTCGATTTCCATGATCTGGCTCCGAATTCCATCCTTCACATCTTGTCGTGGTTTTGTCATGGCAGATGTCCTAAGGAAAGGACTTAGTCATGGAGCCATCGCGCGGGTTAGCTTAAAGGGGTTAAAGCGGACAAGGGACGCAGAGATTTTATACTGGTTCGGCCCCTTGCGGTGAAGGTAAAAGCCTAATCCAGTTGTTGTGGAATTGCTAGGGTTTCGATGACCAGGGAGCGAATACGCTTTTCCTGGGTCTCGAGTTGTTGTCTGTCTTTCTTGAACCGCCGCCGGGTCGTCCCCTTATATACATGGGTTGACGCCCGTCGGTTTACAGAATCCCGAGGCCGGCTCATAAACGTGTCCGGCTCGGTCTCTGCTCTTTCTATCTTACAACACAAGTTTACATACTAATGCCGGTTTATGTCTACATGCCTTAAACCGGCGTTGGGCCCTGGGCCTTCATAAAGCATCACTGTCTTTGTCTTCATGGGCTTCAGATATAGCGAACTATTATGGAGTTAACCCGGCCTCTCCTGGCCGGTTTACGCCCAGTGGTTATATCCCCAACATTAGGCCCCAGATTGATTTGAACTGGTTCATGTCAATCATCAATACTTAAGAAAATTTCTTCTTCAGCACCTTCACATAGCCTTGTAAACCGCCGTGACGTCACCTTCCAGGACCATGATAAACCGCCATGACATCATCTATTATTGAAAACTGTGTATAACCCACCTTCATTAATGGGCCTCCGACAATCGAGGCAAAAGAGCTGTCACATATCCCATTTTCCGGGCTCCTCGATTCTCGCGCCTGCCTTTATCCATTCATATTATAAATAGGGCCGAGGGGTCCCTATCACTTTCCCCCTCGTGCCTCTTCGCGTCGTCTTCTTCCTTGCGCCAACCGACCTGCGAGCTCCGCCGCCGCCGCCGTCCTTCGCCTCTGCCTCAACAAAGGCCGCTGCATCATCCTGACCGTACTAGAGAAACGTGGCGATCCTCCACAGCTTCGTCAGCCCCAGTAAGTTCCTCTTCTCCTCTCTCCAGATCCACCATTAGGGTTCAGTGTTCTTCGTAGTTCTTCGAAGCTCTTGGAGTTGTTCTTCCTTGTTCCCCCCATTAACACAAACGACTAGCTGGATCTGATACTTTTATGCGGCCGTAGTTATAGTCCTCTTTTTCTTTATTAGATCTTCTCCTTCACACAGAACTCATCTGAACTTGCCAGACTGTTTATGCACTTGAAGTTAGGTATGAATTTATTTTGATTTTCCAACGCACGGTAGATCTGAAATTACCATACCAAGATGTGAAGCTTGTTTTTCCTTCACTTATGCACCTTTTAGACATATACCTTTAATACCAGATTAGGCGGTTTAACTTCATAGTCAAATGATGACCCGGTAGATACCATTAGTCCCCTGTTGAACCGCCAATACCTTCATCATTGTACTGTCTCCATTGTCAGACTCCGATTTACGAATAACCAACTCCAGTTTAACAATATGCTTACATCCTCATACCGCCTTATAGTTGTCCACTGTAAGTCTTAAACCGGCAATAATCATGTTTCAGATTTTCATTGCCATGGCCAAGCAAGTCTATGAATGCAATTGGGCTCCTTCTCGAGTAACCGAAGATCAGTTAAACAACTGTGTTTTAACGGGAGCTTTAGCCAAGAAAGATGTCATCCACTGGAGGGTCCCTGGTCCGGAAAATCCTCCTACACCCAAGGACGGAGAGGTAGTCGTGTTTGCTGATCACCTGGGTCGAGGTTTTAGCCCTCCCGGTTCAAAATTTTCCGAGATGTACTGGCCAGTTTTCAGCTGCACCCTCAAGACATCGATCCAAATTCTGTGACCAACATCTGCCACTTCCAAGTCTTCTGTGAGGCTTATCTACAAGAGGAACCTACAGTCGAATTGTTTAGGGATTTCTTTCACTTAAACCGTCGCACAGAGTTCATGGATGGACCCAATACGGAATTGGGTGGAATGGCGGTTCAGAAAAGGAAGGAAGTTACTTTCCCTCATCCCAAGCTCCACAGTCACCCCAAAGAGTGGAACCAGACTTGGTTTTAATGCAAAGATACATCTCCAACCGACGAGAACCCCTTGTCGGGTTACCGCCCTCACCGCCTTAGTAATACACATCCTTTTCCTCAGAGGTTGACTGCAAAAGAAAGGGCCAACTATGCCCCTCAACTATCAAAGCTTAGAGCCTTCATGGCGAACGGTTTGACAGGAGTTGACCTTGACTGTTGTTGGATAAGCTGGAGTATTCTGCCCTTAAGCCGGCGCTCTGGTTTGATGTGTGAGTACGCAGGGAGTTTGAAGGATCCTCAATGACACATTAACATTCAGCTTACAGATGCGGAAGTTACTGAGGCTGTAAAGAAGATGCTGAATGAACCGGAGGCTGTCTGTGGCCAGACCGGACTACTCCCTTTCTGCACCTTTAACAAACCGCCAGCTGTAAGAATCATATAACTCTTTTGTTTTTTATCTTAAGTTGCTTCTGTCAAAATACTCTCTGAAACTTTAACTATTTTCTGTCAGGGTAATGATCCGTTCTGGAACAAGAAACCACAAGACAAACCGGCAAAGCTGCAAGACAAAACGGCCAAGCCACTTCGCCCAAAGACCAAGGTTGTTAAGAAACCTGCCAAGAAAAAGACCACTGCATCCTCCGAGCTAAATGCTGATGACGATGTGGGTAACCCGGAATCAGAGGTAGAACTTGACTCTCTTGGTTCATTTTTCGTACATCTCATTGACAATGATTATTATCAGGACGACGCTGAAGGCAGTCAGGCTGATGATGTAGAGGTAATCATTCTTTCCTCTGATTCAGATCCTCTGCCAACATCAGAAATCCGTCGAGCAAACCGGAAAGTAAAATTTTCTCACCCCCTTGCTTACTTGGACCCAAACTTTCTTTTGAAGATGTAGCAGCACAAGGCTCGCCGCACAACCTGGCACAGTGGCCAGGTAGTTACCTCTGCCGGTTTACCGAACACTCCGGTTCGGAAACGCCGATCAGAGGTCTCTTATCCCCTTGACACTTCATGCCCCAAAGCGGGTTGTTTCCACCAGCCTCTTAACCCTTTCGATTCAAATTATCAGGGTACTTCTCACTCATCTTCTAGCGAGTCATCGGCCACAAAACTTCCACCCCTCAAAACAGTTCTTGGGTGAGCTATATACTTGTTTTTATCCTTGATGTGTTATTTTTATATACTGTACTGATCCTCATGTTTATTTTTCTCAGCGCCAAGCCCAGACCCAGCAAGAAGGCTCGGTTGAATAAACTGGCTGATGATAACGTGGCTGGTGAACCGGAACCAACTCCAGATCCTGAAGAGACCGATGTTGACGCCATGCTTAATGACCCACCGTCTCAAGATCATGACTTTGTTGTTGAGCAGGTAGAAGTTGACACCACAAGCCATGCTGACCAGCCAACCAGCCATGTCCGAACTGATGACAGACCGGTCAGTCCAGTTAAAGATACTGACAAACCGCCAACCCCAGCAACGGCTGCTGATGACAAAGATGATGACATTATGATTACTGGCACTGGCCACACCACTCCTGGCAATCCTGTCGCTTTGTCAAAGCATACTGCCAAGGACGAGCTCTCTGCTATCGGCAAAGGCAAATGGAACGCCGATTTGTCAAATTATGCCCATCTCAATGCTCAAGACCTTCACTCCGGCTTCTTGAACCATCTGTACACCAGCCGTGACTATGAAGCCGGTTTGGTAAATTTGATGAAAGAGCGATATGAGGTAATTAATACTCAACTCTGCTTAACTGTGTCTCTTGTGAATTCCAAATGTCAACTCTAGTACCCCCAAGTGATGGTTTATGATATCAATCTAAACCGGGACTTTTAGTAACAATCTTTATATTTGCAACACTGCATCTTTTTTCACTGGTATAGTCCCCAAGGGCCGGTTTAACTTTATAAAGATGAACCGGGATTGTAGAAGAATTCCCATATCAGCAATTATGAGCAAACACGCATTAGCCCCCAAGTGACAAGATTAATACTTGTATTGTGCTTGGGACTTGTAGAAATTTCTGATAAGGAGTAAATATGCATTAGCCCCCAAGTACCTAGGGCATAACTTGTTATGTGCTTGGTACTTCAAATATGTACTGTCAACTCATTATATATCTGTCTCTGTATAGGCTGAGCTGAGCAAGAAGGAAAGCCAAACCAAGAGAACCTCAAATCTCAGCAAGCCGAAACCTCCAAAGCCAAGGAAGAGTTGACCAACGCTCTAGGCGCTATGGAGAAACTGAAAGAGGGCTTCAATAAGGAGCGAGCGGATTGGGAGACGGAAAAATCCGCTTTGCGAAAAAGGGCCGAGGACGCAGAAGCAGCTCTCAAACCGGTGGTTGATGAACTGACCGGTGTAAAGCGGCAGATTCATGCCATGACCGCTGCTGTGTTCGGTAAACATCTTTTCCTTATACTTTCAACATGTCTTCCCATGTGTTGTCGGTTTATTGATGTGTACAATGGTGCAGGAACTCGCATTAGCCATCTGGGCTGTGATGTTCAGAAGAAGTTGAAGGCTGCCTACACTCTAATAGAACAGTTGTACACCGGCGCGCAGCGGATCACCGCTTCACACAATAATCCTCCTCCCACCTTGATTAAGGAAACCTTAGAAAGGTTATCTATGCTTCCTGCCTGGGTAGAAGAGCTAAAAAAGTCTGCCGCAAGAACAGGCGCTCTGACCCGCACTAATCCACGCAAAAGCATGGGTACCTGACTTTGATCCAGTGGAAGCGGCCCAAGGCTATCCCAGCTTGAAAGAAGACGGAACCGAATTTGGCAATGATGATCTCCGAACCATAAACCGGGAAGTACGTCCATTGGCTTGTCAACTAGCTGAAGAGGCGGATCTCTCGTACTTCCAGGCGAGTTATGATGACAAGAACAGACGGGTTGCTGCACCAATTCCGGAAGCGCAAAATCTTATCCCACCAATCCGTAAGCACACTTATGCCCCTGACATTGAACCGCCCACGCTTATAAGCGATGAAGCTGTATTCCAAGCCCTAACTGGGATCGACTGGGCAACTGTTGACTTCCAGCCACTGGGTAGAGAAGAGGGAGTTGAACCGGTGCGAGATGATCCGCAGCCGTCAGGCCAAGCTGGTGACGAATCATGATCCGGAGGCCGGTTTAGTCTTCTACATGCTGCCACACGTATTTGAGAAAACAATTATCCTTTTGGGCACTGAAACGCCTTGTAATAGGCTAGTTAAAACACTTGGTCAGTTATGCCTTCGTGCATATTTATCTGCGACTGATGCTTGCTAATCCGCCATGCTTAAGATATAATGTTCATAATCCATAGCCAGTTATTCAAGCTATCCCTGCAAATAAGAAGCTTAAAGCGCCCCGGCGGTTTACCACCGGGCGGGTCACAATACCCAAATATATATATGACCAAGGTTGTAAAAGATAACCAAATATGGAAATATATGATACCTGTGACCTTTAGGCATAATGTTGGCTGACCAACTTTGTAGTGAGGGTCATAACCCTACTCCGGAGGATAAATAACTCCTGTTATATGATGCCGGTTTACAATAAAACTGTTCCGAGTTGTGATAAACACCGGTTTATTCCATACTGGTGACTTTGAGTCAAAACCAGACCGGGCTGATAGTCTCCGGATTACAACTTGACCGTGTACTGACAACTTGTAGTTTGACAGCCTAACCGGGTTGATGAACACCGGTTTGAAAAGATCACAAATCTTGTCAAAAGAAAGAAAAACTTTAGCAAAAGGCAAATAAAAACCGTTGTAGTCGAGGCTTTCCACGGGCTGCCAGGCCCCAAATTCGAGGCTTTTCATGGGCTGCCAGGCCATTGAGTTAAACCATTTCACAAAGCATTTTAAGATGGTCCTCAATCCTTAACCAATCATCGTTTTAACTTGACAAGTTCAGGGTCTTTATTTTAGAGTAACTTGTCAAAGTTCGAAGGGTCATACCAGGTTTACCTGGGCGGAGTGACTTACTTAAATAGGCAGGTTAACCCGGGGTTTTAGGTGTATACACCAGGCTTCCAAGCCATGGCTTGGTAGCCTATTACAAGTGTAGATTCTTTGTTCATTTCGACAGCAAAGAATCCCCAAGTAATATTTTGAGCTGTGCTTAGTGGGTGTCCATGTTTGAGTTGTTGTTTTATAACACTCTCTTTGGCCCCGGATTGATTTGGCTTTTAGCCGATCAAGAGGTGTGACTATGGTTCAGATATGACCAAGTCCCCAAGTGATGC
The DNA here is from genome assembly GCF_002575655.3 of Aegilops tauschii subsp. strangulata. Classification (NCBI taxonomy): domain Eukaryota; kingdom Viridiplantae; phylum Streptophyta; class Magnoliopsida; order Poales; family Poaceae; genus Aegilops; species Aegilops tauschii. Next base: position 41,397,193 of record NC_053040.3, on the reverse strand, counting down.
TGTGGCATTGCGCCGATCAAAAGGTGTAGCTATGGTTTGGATACGACCAAGCCCCCAGATGATGTAATATAAAGCTTTGAGAAGCTGAATCAAGGGGTAAACCGGACGCCGCTTTATAAACAGAAGCTCCATGTAACCACACATGATGTAAGAAAAACAACAGATACCCCTCTTTAGCTAAGGTTCTGTTTTATTATATTAATCATAATATATACATTGTCATAAATATGTACATAAGCAGAGCCTATGGCTCAAGTATAGTAGGGCCGAAGATGAGCAATATTCCATGGCCGGTTGGTCTCCTCCTCCGATTTACGTGAGTCTTTGCACTCTCGAACATCGATTAGGTAGTATGACCCATTATGCAGATTCTTGCTAACCACAAAGGGTCCTTCCCAAGGGGGGGATAGCTTGTGCATATCCGTCTGATCCTAGATGAGTCGAAGCACCAAATCGCCTTCTTGAAAGGTTCTGGTTCTAACCCGGCGGCTGTGATAACGACGCAGATCTTGCTGATAAATCACCGAACGGGCTGCTGCCATGTCACGCTTCTCATCTAACAAGTCAAGAGCTTCCTGCCGTGCCTTCTCATTGTCAGCTTCAACATATGCCGCTACACGAGGTGAGTCATGACGGATGTCACTAGGAAGAACTGCTTCCGCTCCATAAACCATGAAGAACAGTGTGTACCCTGTTGATCTGTTGGGCGTGGTATTGATGCTCCATAACACAGAAGGTAACTCTTCAACCCAACAACCCAGCGTCCGTTGCAAAGGAACCATAAGCGGGGTTTGATACCTCTCAAGATCTCTTGATTGGCCCTCTCCGCTTGACCATTGGACTGGGGGTGAGCCACTGATGATATGTCAAGCCGGATGTGCTCACGTTGACAGAACTCCTTCATGGCACCCTTTGACAGATTGGTACCATTGTCTGTTATAATGCTGTGTGGAAAGCCAAACCGGCAGATCACCTTTTTGATGAATTGAACCGCCGTAGCTGCATCACACTTACTGACTGGCTCTGCCTCCACCCACTTCGTGAACTTATCAACCGCCACCAAAAGGTGGGTCTTCTTGTCCTTGGATCTCTTGAAGGGCCCAACCATATCCAGCCCCCAAGTTGCAAACGGCCAAGTGATTGGAATCATCCTTAATTCTTGAGCCGGTACATGAGCACGTCGTGAGAATTTCTGACATCCATCACACCTTTTGACCAAGTCCTCGGCATCAACATGAGCTAACCAATAAAAACTGTGACGAAACGCTTTGGCCACCAAAGACTTTGAACTGGCGTGGTGACCACAATCTCCTTCGTGGATCTCACGCAAAATTTCACGGCCTTCTTCAGGAGACACACAACGTTGAAACGCCCCTGTCACACTGCAATGATGTAACTCTCCATTGATAATAGTCATGGACTTGGACCGCCGGAATATCTGCCTGGCCAAAGTTTCATCCTCTGGTAACTTGCCCCGATTCATATATGCCAAATATGGAACCGTCCAATCCGGAACAACATGAAGAGCCGCCACCAACTGAGCTTCCGGATCAGGAATAGCCAAATCCTCTTCACCAGGGAGCTTGACGGACGGATTATGCAACACATCTAGGAAGACATTAGGTGGAACCGGTTTACGTTGGGAACCCAAGCGGCTTAAAGCGTCCGCCGCTTCATTCTTCCGCCGGTCCACATGATCCACCTGATAACCTTTGAAGTGACCTGCAACAATATCCACCTCACGACGATATGCTGCCATGAGTGGGTCCTTGAAATCCCAAGTGCCGGACACCTGTTGAGCCACCAGGTCCGAGTCACCGAAGCACTTAACTCTGCTTAGGTTCATCTCCTTAGCCATCCGAAGACCATGGAGTAAGGCTTCATATTCAGCTGCATTGTTAGTGCAAGGGAACATTAAATGGAGAACATAACAAAACTTATCACCTCGTCGGGAAGTTAATACGACTCCAGCCCCCGAGCCTTCCAATTGCCTGGACCCATCAAAATGAATAGTCTAATATGTATGATCCGGCTTCTCCTCTGGCGCTTGTAGTTCTGTCCAATCATTGATGAAATCCACAAGTGCCTGAGATTTGATCGCCGTCCAGGGCATATATTTTAATCCGTGAGGCCCAAGCTCGATAGCCCACTTAGCAATCCGGCCAGTTGCTTCCCTATTCTGGATTATATCCCCCAAAGGAGCAGAGCTGACCACCGTGATAGGATGACCTTGGAAATATTGCTTAAGCTTCCGGCTTGCCATGGAAACTCCATACACCAGTTTCTGCCAATGCGGGTTGCTTGGACTCAATAAGTACCTCACTGATATAATAAACCGGCCGCTGAACCGGATACTCCTTCCTGGCCTCCTTGCGCTCCACCACAATAGCCACGCTAACAGCTCGGGCGTTAGCTGCCACATATAGCAACAACGGCTCTTTATCAACTGGAGCAGCGAGAACTGGCGGATTAGCCAACTGCCGCTTTAAATCCTCAAATGCCTCATTAGTGGCGTTACTCCAGACGAAGTTATCCGTTTTCTTCAGCATCTGATACAAAGGGATGGCCTTCTCACCAAGGCGGCTAATAAACCGGCTCAACGCAGCAATCTGGCTTGCCAGGCGTTGAACATCATTGATACACTTCGGTTTGGCCAAAGAAGTAATGGCTTTGATTTTTCCAGATTAGCTTCAATGCCCCTGTTAGACACCAAAAAACCCAAGAGCTTGCCTGCCGGTACACCAAAGACACACTTGGCCGGGTTAAGCATCATTTTATAAACCCGGAGGTTATCAAAAGTCTCCTTCAAGTCATCAATCAGTGTCTCCTCCTTCCTGGATTTCACCACAATATCATCCACATAGGCGTGAACATTACGGCCGATCTGTTTATGAAGACAATTCTGTACACACCGTTGATAAGTCGCCTGGGCACTCTTGAGCCCAAAGGGCATAGACACATAACAGAAGGCTCCAAAAGGAGTTATGAATGCTGTCTTCTCCTGGTCCTTAACTGCCATTTTGATCTGATGGTAGCCAGAATACGCATCCAGAAAGCTCAAACGCTCGCAACCCGCCGTAGCATCAATCATTTGATCAATACGAGGGAGGGCAAAAGGATCTGCTGGACAGGCTTTGTTGAGATCTGTGTAGTCCACACACATATGCCAAGTGTCGTTCTTCTTGAGCACCAGCACCGGATTAGCCAGCCACTCAGGATAAAATACTTCAACGATAAATCCAGCCGCCAAGAGCCTGGCTACTTCTTCACCAATAGCTTTGCGCCTTTCTTCATTGAACCGGCGAAGAAATTGCTTGACCGGTTTATACTTGGGATCAACATTGAGAGTGTGCTCAGTGAGTTCTCTCGGTACACCTGGCATGTTAGAAGGCTTCCACGCAAAGATGTCCCGATTCTCACGGATGAACTCGATGAGCGCGCTTTCCTATTTCGGATCCAAGTTAGCGCTGATGCTAAACTGCTTGGACGAATCGCCGGGCACGAAGTCAACAAGCTTAGTCACATCAGCCGATTTAAACTTCAGGGCCGGATCATGCTCTGTAGTTGGTTTCTTTAATGAAGTCATATCTGCTGGATCAACATTGTCCTTATAGAACTTCAATTCCTCAGTTGCACAAACCGACTCAGCGTATGCCGCATCGCCCTCTTCACATTCCAAAGTGATCTTGCGACTCCCGTGCACCGTGATAGTTCCCTTATGACCTGGTATCTTGAGCTGTAGATAGACATAACAGGGCCTTGCCATAAACTTAGCATAAGCTGGTCGTCCAAACAGGGCATGATATGGGCTCTTGATTTTCACCACCTCAAAGGTCAACTTCTCTGATCTTGAATCATGCTCGTCGCCAAAAGCAACCTCCAGAACTATCTTACCAACGGGATATGCCGATTTACCAGGTACCACACCATGAAAGACCGTGTTGGACGGTTTAAGATTTTTATCTGTTAACCCCATGCGACGGAAGGTTTCATAATAAAGGATATTGATACTACTCCCTCCATCCATGAGTACTTTGGTGAACTTATAACCTCCCACCTGAGGTGCCACCACCAACGCCAGATGACCCGGATTATCAACCCGGGGCGGATGATCCTCTCGACTCCACACAATAGGCTGTTCAGACCAGCGTAAGTATCGGGGAACCGCCGGTTCAACGGAATTCACTGCCCTTTTATGAAGCTTCTGATCACGCTTGTCCAGGCAAGTGGTGAAGACATGATACTGTCCGCTATTCAACTGCTTCGGGTTGCTCTAGTAACCTGACTGCTGCTGCTGCTGTTGCTGATTCCCCTGATTGTGATAACCACCTTGGTTGCCCTGATTGCCTTGATTACCCTGTCCACTCTGGTTGCCGTGAAAGCCTGAACCGGAACTACCTCCACCGTAACCCGGCCCATGAGATCCGGGGCCTGAACCGCCACCCGGTCCATGATCATACCAAAAAACATCAGAGTTTTTGAACTCTTGCATGATGTAACAATCTTTCCAAAGGTGCGTGGACGGGTTCTCCTTCGTCCCGTGCTTTGGGCAAGGCTGGCTCAACAGATAAGACAAGTGGTCCGGATTAGGACTTGGTCCTCCACCGCGCTGAGGCGGTTTACCTTTACACTGTTGGCCTTTGTCCTGCGCATTGGTATTAGCCACAAAATCCAAGCTATTATCCGCTTTACGCTTACCGTTGTTTCCATGGCCCGCCGGGTTGTGCTGCTGCCCCTTGGTATGTCCGCTCTTCTTTCCCTTCCCTGTCTTGTCATCGTCAGACTCGGGGTCCTTGGTACCATCAGAGTCGGCATATTTCACCAGAGCAGCCATGAGAGTCCCCATATCATTGCAGTGGCGTTTGAGCCGTCCCAACTTCAGCTTCAGAGGTGCAAACCGGCAATTGCCTTCCAACGTTAAAACTGCTATGTCAGCGTTAATGCGGTCCGATGAATGCAAAATCTCCGAAACCCGGCGCACCCAATGGGTTGTTGACTCTCCTTCCTCCTGGATACAGGCAGCTAGGTCCACAATTGACATGGGCTGCTTGGACGTATCCTTGAAGTTCTGGATAAACCGGGCCCTCAGCTCGGCCCATGACCCAATGGAGTTAGCTGGCAACTTTTTCAACCAAGTTTGAGCCGTTCCTTCCAACATCATGGGAAAGTATTTAGCGCATGCCGCATCGTCCACATCCAGCATCTCCATTGCCATCTCATAGCTTTCCACCCATGACTCGGGGGATAAATCGGCGGTGTAATTCGACACTTTTCGTGGGCCTTTGAAATCCTTTGGCAGACGCACATTGCGTGGCGCTGGGACGAGACACGGCACTCCCAAAGCGCTATAGGTAACCCCTGGTTCCACCGATGTGGTTGGACGAACCGGAGTAAGTTGGCGGGCCTCATGCTGTGCAGCTAACTCGGCCTCTCGACGAGCTCTAGCGCGATCCACCACATCTTGAGCTTCTCCACCACCACCCGCCGGGTTATGGCCACGGGGCGGATCACGGTTCCGCGCATTGCTTGATATGGCCGGTTCGTCCATACGCCTGCTGTAGCTCCGGCTTGGGTGGGGAGTAGAATGGATCCTTTCGCAACTATACGAATAAGCCTGCTGCTGAACCAAAGCTGTCTAAAGAAGCTCCCTAGCCCGTCGCGTCTCGACTGCCACCGGAGACTCGCCTTCGATCGGTAGGGCCGCCAGCCGTGAAGCGGCAGCGACAATGTTGTCCATCGGGTTAGAGTAATGACCCGGTGGTGTTGGGACATGCTGTGGCGAAACATGATTCTGGCGAGGCAGATCCGCCAAACGTGGCTGAACCAGCGCCCCTGCTCCAGGTGCCTCCGCCCGGTTTACCATCGGCGGATTACTAGTCCCCGCTCCTGGGTATTAAAAAGGTTCCTGGCCTCATAAACCGGCGGTAGGCGAGATTGGTACCTCCTCCTCAGGACATCATTTGACGCACTCTGATCCAGCATAAGCCGGTAAGCCTGTGCATCCAATGCGGCCCGTTCCGTAGCCATCCTGGCATCCTCAGCTGCCAAGTCGACTTTGGCCTGGGTGATCTGATCCTTCACCTTCGGGATTTCCGCATTATGTGCATCTTGATCCGCCGGACTAACCTCCGCCATCATCGTTGCCAAAGCGTCAAATAGATCAGATAGGACTTGAGCCGCCGGTCGCACAGGGCCTCCTGCCCCGGCCGCTGTTGCTGCTGCTGATCCGGAAATCACCACCGTTGCGGTCGAAGAGTGGAGCGCCGACTGTGTGCCGGCCATGAAGATCGCAACCCGGTTTGGCGGATCAAAAGGGTCCGGAATACTGTCGCCATCAGAACAGCCCCCAATCCGGCCATCTTGCAACTGATATAACGACTCGGTTTCTCTGGTCGATGACTCATCGCCGGAATAAATGACGGTTTCACCACCAGATTCCGATCTATCCTCAGATTCCACTCCGTGGATGACTCCCACGAAGGCACGCTTCATGGCAGGCTTAATCCGGGCAGATCTCGCACGCTGAGCCGTCTCGACGATGTCGGTGCAGGTGTCCGGCTCAGGGCCCGGTTCACCGATCTTGCCAATGAAAACGTGTATGCCGCCGAAGGGGACCCGGTACCCGTACTCGATTGAGCCGGCCTCGGGGCCCCAGCCTGCGTCATCGATGTAGAGCTTGCCACGACGACTCTTGGTCATCCGGCCCACAGCGTAGCCCTTGAGTCCTTCGAAGCTGCCCTCTAAGAACTCGAAACCATCGTGCGATAGCCCCACAGTGGGCGCCAACTGTCCTGGTTTTGTCACGGCAGATGTCCTAAGGAAAGGACTTAGTCGGTGAGCCATCGCGCGGGTTAGCTTAAAGGGGTTAAAGCGGACAAGGGACGCAAAGAGTTTATACTGGTTCGGCCCCTTGCGGTGAAGGTAAAAGCCTAATCCAGTTGTTGTGGAATTGCTAGGGTTTCGATGACCAGGGAGCGAATACGCTTTTCCTGGGTCTCGAGTTGTTGTCTGTCTTTCTTGAACCGCCGCCGGGTCATCCCCTTATATAAATGGGTTGACGCCCGTCGGTTTACAGAATCCTGAGGCCGGCTCATAAACGTGTCCGGCTCGGTCTCTGCTCTTTCTATCCTACAACACAAGTTTACATACTAATGCCGGTTTATGTCTACAGGCCTTAAACCGGCGTTGGGCCCTGGGCCTTCATAAAGCATCACCGTCTTTGTCTTCATGGGCTTCAGATATAGCGAACTATTATGGAGTTAACCCGGCCTCTCCTGGCCCGTTTACGCCCAGTGGTAATATCCCCAACACATCTCGTCGTTCATCGTCGTGTGCGAAGCCTTCCTCCGCATCACCCCACACTTCGGCTTATGGCTCAAGACCTTCAATGTGAAGCCGAGGATGATCGATGGGCGACACGCAGAGTGCAGAGGTGCCATAATAAGAAAAGGCGCCGATGCTCCATGGCCGGAGGGTTCCTTCCCGAAGAGGTCCAACTTATGGCAGCGGGAGTGGTTTTACATCATGGCTCCCCGAAGTACTAAGTGGGCAGCTGGCCCGCCTTCCGTTCGGCCCCCCCGCCACAACTGGCGTCGTGGGTCAACAAGGGGCTGGACTGGGGGCCGGTTAATGATGTGCCGATACTGCAGAGTCGCATCCGAGATCTCCTCGCGAGAGATGTCAACCTTGTCAAGGTAATGCAAGTCATGCTAGTTCGTCGGGTCCTGCCATGCCAATGTCGACCTCTCCGTATGTGGGAGTTCAACCCGGAGGGACCGTGAACTATTCAGCAATTCTCCGGCGTGACGCTCGGAGGGATGTATGGATTGTTCTTTGGACCACGAATAAATTGTCCGGAAACCACCGAGGATGCGGGTCTAAACTACAATCGTCCAGATACCCAGGTAAGTAATTCCGTGGCCGAACACGCTGTCTTTTTTGTTGGGGAACGTAGTAATTTCAAAAAAATTCCTACGCACATGCAAGATCATGGTGATGTATAGCAACGAGAGGGGAGAGTGTTGTCCACATACCCTCGTAGACCGAAAGCGGAAGCGTTAACACAACACGGTTGATGTAGTCGTACGTCTTCACGATCCGACCGATCAAGTACCGAACGTACGGCACCTCCGAGTTCAGCACACGTTCAGCTCGATGACATCCCTCAAACTCTGATCCAGCCGAGTGTTGAGGGAGAGTTTCGTCAGCACGATGGCGTGGTGACGATGATGATGTTCTACCGACGCAGAGCTTCGCCTAAGCACCGCTACGATATTATCGAGGTGTAATATGGTGGAGGGGGGCACCGCACACGGCTAAGAGATCAATGATCAATTGTTGTGTCTATGGGGTGCCCCCTGCCCTCGTATATAAAGGATCAAAGGGGAGGAGGTGCGTCCAGCCTTGGGGCGCGCCAGGAGGAGTCCTACTCCCACTGGGAGTAGGACTCCCCCCTTTTCCTAGTTGGATTAGGACTTGGGAGGGGGGAAAGAGGAGAGGGAGAAGAAGGAAGGGGGGCGCCGCCCCCTTCTCCTTGTCCTATTCGGACTAGGGGGGAGGGGCGCGCGGCCCAGACCTAGCCGCCTCTCCTCTCTTCCACCTAGGCCCACTAAGGCCCATTATGTTGCCGGGGGTTCCGGTAACCTCCCAGTACTCCGGTAAAATCCCGATTTCACCCGGAACACTTCCGATATCCAAACATAGGCTTCCAATATATCAATCTTTATGTCTCGACCATTTCGAGACTCCTCGTCATGTCCGTGATTACATCCGGGACTCCGAACCTTCGGTACGTCAAAACATATAAACTCATAATATAACTGTCATCGAAACGTTAAGCGTGCGGACCCTACGGGTTCGAGAACTATGTAGACATGACCGAGACACGTCTCTGGTCAATAACCAATAGCGGAACCTGGGTTCTCATATTGGCTCCCACATATTCTACGAAGATCTTTATTGGTCAGACCGCATAACAACATACGTTGTTCCCTTTGTCATCGGTATGTTACTTGCCCGAGATTCGATCGTCGGTATCTCAATACCTAGTTCAATCTCGTTACCGGCAAGTCTCTTTACTCGTTCCGTAATACATCATCTCGCAACAAACTCATTAGGTGCAATGCTTGCAAGGCTTAATGATGTGCATTACCGAGAGGGCCCAGAGATACCTCTCCGACAATCGGAGTGACAAATCCTAATCTCGAAATACGCCAACCCAACAAGTACCTTCGGAGACACCTGTAGAGCACCTTTATAATCACCCAGTTACGTTGTGACGTTTGGTAGCACACAAAGTGTTCCTCTGGTAAACGGGAGTTGCATAATCTCATAGTCATAGGAACATGTATAAGTCATGAAGAAAGCAATAGCAACATACTAAACGATCGAGTGCTAAGCTAACGGAATGGGTCAAGTCAATCACATCATTCTTCTAATGATGTGATCCCGTTTAATAAAATGACAACTCATGTCAATGGCTAGGAAACATAACCATCTTTGATCAACGAGCTAGTCAAGTAGAGGCATACTAGTGACACTCTGTTTGTCTATGTATTCACACAAGTATTATGTTTTCGGTTAATACAATTCTAGCATGAATAATAAAAATTTATCATGATATAAGGAAATAAATAATAACTTTATTATTGCCTCTAGGGCATATTTCCTTCATTTTTATTTATCACAACATCGTTCTGAAAAGTCGCTCTTTGACCAGGACTGGATAAAAAAGGCGAAGATGATCAGGTGTTCGGCTCCCCTTCCCGAAGGCTCACTGGATCCTGTACTAGCCAGGATGCTTGAGTATGCACCTCACCAGGTGCCATCAGAGGAATATAAAGGGAGGAGTAAAGAAGCCAAAAGCGGGCCTCACGCATTACTCATCCGAACCGGGGGAATTAGTGCCTCCACGAAGGAGGATAACCGGGGAGAAGAATATAAAATTCCCTCTCCCCAAGGACGGAAGAGGACCGCCTCTGAAGATTTGGAAACGAGGGTTTCCAAACGAGGGAAGAAACCTTCGCCAGGGGGTCCTGCCCCGGAGGGCATCCTTACCGCACAGTGCCCGCAAGGGGACCAGCCCTCCACCGAGCTGTAAGTGAGCAAGAGTACTTTTGGTAAATATATCCTGCTTCATTTCTGAGGACAATAATCGAGACGTATGTCTTGCAGTTCGGATCATAGCTCTCGACAGAGTTCGTCTTCGGGAGATCTTCTTCCGGAGATGATGGAGAGCGAAATGACTCCCCCTGTCTCCTCGCCTCATGAGGCGGACGACCCTGAGGTGTCATCGCGGAGAATTTCTCCTGATCCGCCAAGGCCGGAAGGTAACCCTTCGGCCACCCGAAGTTCGGAGGATTCGGCTCCTAAGGAGAGCAACAGAAAGAGTCCGGGACTGTCCGGTGCACAACTGGACGTACTAATGGGACTTGTGGAGCAAGCGGCTATCTCAGAGGCGCATCGTACTTTAATGGGTACGGTGGTTGAGAGGATCTCATCCGCCGAAAGTGGGTTGCATGAGGCTTTTATGAGCTTGCTAAGAGGTTTTGAGGTACGCAAAGTAATATATATATAAATATATTTTGATGGTACCGCACACGCTAGGTGTGCCCTTATGCAGACAGTAGCCCCTGAGACTCTGGTTGCTGTCCAAAGGTGACAAACAAAGGATCATAGTCCCAGGTAATGATCATGCTACTTTTATGTGCAGGCGGCTGAGGGTCCGGTGGCTAGCCGGACTGGTGAGTTTGCCGAACTGAAGCGGCAACTTGATGCAGCAGATGCCGACATCGTGCTTGTAAACAAGCAGCTTGACGAGGCACAGGGTATGTATTCTCCGGTGGTTAACAAATATTAAGAGGAGCATGATGCTAGTATCTATAATACGCTATGACTGCAGATGGAGCTGCCGCCGTGGAGACCCTTCGGGCGGAGCTTGCCCAAGCCAAGGAACAAGCCAGGAGAAGTGATGCGGCCACCCTAAAGGCGGCCGAAGAATTAAGAGCCGAATAGGCTGCTCATCGCCAGAGCGAAGATAAAATAGCCAAGATGGTTGTTAAGCTGAAGGATGCTGCCGACCGGTATGAGCTTCTCGAAAAGGACAATCAAGCGAAAGCGGCGGACCTGGAGAAAGCCATGGTAGCAGCTAAGGAGACCCGCTCGAAAATCAGAGCGGCGAAGGAGGAGCTTCGTCAAGCCGGAGATATCACGGCTGGGAAGCACTTTTTGTTGCGGACGAAGTTCGGAGATACGAAGTATGACCCTCTGGATCAATTATGGAGTGCTGCAGATGCGTACGTGGACTTGGCAACGAGTGCTGCTGATGCGACTAAATTTTTCAAAGATAAAAAACATCATGAAGTGGAAAAGTTGTTCTGGTCGCAGTTCAGTGCTCCAACGCGTCCGCTGCTGCTGAATGAGCAAATGGCCGAGCGGGCTGAGCTCCATACACTACAAAAAAATACACTTCCATGATGATACGTGTTTGTCACAGTAGGTCGCGTTTTTTGTCATGCATGTACATCCATGACAAATTTATGACAGAATCAAGATAGTCATACCTGTGCTGTCATAGAAGTGTTCCATGACATTACCAAAATTATCATCACGGAAGTGTCCACTTCCATGACGATAAATCGCGCGTCACAGAAGTGCTTTCGTCAAGGGTGACCGACACGTGGCATCCACCGTAACGGAACGCCGTTAAGCTATCGGGTCGGGTTTTGGATCCGATAACCCGTTAACAGCCCCGACCAATGGGGATTTTCCACGTGTAAAATCATCATTGGCTGGAGGAAACACGTGTCGGCTCATCGCTGGGACAGATGTCATCCACTCATTGGACAGAAGGCGCCTATGATACGTCGACACGTGGCACGGCCCAACAGAGGCCCATTCCTGTGAAAAGGCTGGCCCGTTTGACTTGGTCAAAAGGTGGCGGGCCGGCCCATGGAAAGCCTGTTAACGACCTGTTCGCATATAGCCCATTTACAGCCCGCTAACCCAAGGCCCGTTACGCCCTATCCGAATTAGGCCTAGTAGCGTCATCTGGGCCATCCAATATCATTCCAGCCCATTTTCACTTCTGGCCCATGTATGGCCCATGACGTCTTTCGGCCCATATGAGGCCCTATGTAACTCTTGGCCTATTAATGGCCCGTGGTGAAACTGGCCCGTAATGAACAGTGTATCACTTTACACCCATTAACGGCCCGTGGTGAAACTGGCCCGTAATGAAAAGTGTATCACTTTATACCCATTAACGGCCCGTTATTCCGTTGGGCCGTTTCCAGCCCATGTTATCTTTCGGCCTTCTCAGAGCCCATTTATTCTTGGGCTCATTTCCAGCATTCGTTTACTTACGACCCGTTACTGTCATTTTCTGCTTGTGGGCCAAATTCAGCCCGTGGTTATAGTCGGCCCGTTTGTGGTCCGTTAATACGTTGGGCCGTTTTCATAGCGTCATCAAATACGGCCTATTAACGATGGCCCATTATGGTCGGCCCATGAACGGACAATTCCAACTCTAGCCCGTTTACGGCCATAATGCGGCCTATTATTGGCCCATGTTTGGCCAATCGATCATACGGCCCGTATAAGGCCCATTGATGACACGGCCCGTAGAAGGCCCATTGTTTCTACGGCCCGTAGAAGGCCCATTGTTTCTACGGCCCGTAGAAGGCCTACTGTTTCTACGGCCCATAGAAGGCCCACTGTTTCTACGGCCCGTAGGAGGCCCAGTGTCACTACAGTAAATATTAGCCCATGGTTATTGTGCCCTAGTTTTAAAAAATAGGTTATTGCAGCCACTAGCAAACCGCGGAAAAAGAACTGCACTGACTACAAGCAAACAAATAAACAAGACAACAAGGAAATAAATAAGCAAGCAACTTATGCTAGGCTATCACGGCTATTACACATATTACATCCATTGGGCATCAAAGTTCGCCACCAGTGCAAATATAGGGAACAAAGCAGCATATAAACGCCGCAGCAAAACAAGTCCAGAACTGAAACCACTTCAGAAGAGTTCAAGAAACAATATCCCTGGTACCCATAATGCTGGCAAGATGCTTAGCAAGCTTATTAACTTTCTCTTGTTTGGCGCTTAAATCCTCCAGCGCTTGCTGTTGCACAAGAAAGTACGCATCTGAATTCTGCAGGGACTTCCTCAGTCCTTCGGCTTCTTGCCGCAGCACAGCTGACTGATGCCTTTCAGCTTGTAGCTGAGACTGAAGAAGGCGAAGTGATTCAGGCAGTGAGTTCGAAGAGCTTGTGCCAGCGGTACTGGCGAGTAACTCAAACACTACATCAACGCAGGACTGTGGGGTTTTCTAACTGTCTACAAGACCGTTTTTATCACCTTTCTTGGAGACCAGCAGGGTTGTCTCACTATCTTGAACCTTATCTGCATTACTTTCTCTACCATTGCATAGTGGGGTGCTCTTCTCCAATATTCTGTTTGCATACTACAAGAGAAACAAGCAGACACATCACATGTTTAGCTTGTAGTATACGAAACTCATTTTGGTAAACCGGTTCAGTAGTAAGGTGGACAGGATAACAGCATGAAACAAACATATATCTATGTACTATGGTCACTGTATTGTCCATATCATTCTAGTTTATGTTCCCTAATCAAGATAGAGACATAGTTCAACTCATATATTTTTAAGACACAGCAGCATAGACAGAATATAAGTGTGAGAAACTACACATCATTGGCATCACTTGTAATGTGCATCACATGAGAACATAACTGTTTATACAACTTAAACTGAAATCAACATAGAGCAACAAGTTAGAACAGCAATCCAGTTAAAGAAATAGGTTTAAAACATACCTGTTGCGCCATTGGAGTTTCAATTGGATCCTTCAAATTCGAAAGTAGTTGGTATGAGTAAATACAGTGATGCAACAGCAAAGGAGTATGGACCATAGCTACGGAATCTGACCTGAGAGCAGTTGCTCTTCTGCTTTAAACGTGGAGTTTGGGTTAGCTGTGGTGGTGTTCGTGCTTTGGGCACTGCAGTAGCTTTACAAACTGCTCGTGTGGGGGTACTCTATGGTGGACATGGTGCTTTGTCAACTATAAGTGGGTTACTATCCGCTGGGGTTGCGGTTAGATGGGTTGTAGCTGGTTCTCTGCCCAACAGTGTAAGTGTGCAATCTGGAAGAGTCTCGATTATGTGTGGTGGGGCTAGTTTGTGGGCCAGTACAACCATGGTTCTATCTGCATCGACGGGTAGCACTGTCTTTTGTGAAGAACGGGTTTTTGCTCCCTTAGATACTGCCATCACCCCCTCCAGTTCAAATGGCTGATAAACAAGAAAAGAAATTGAACGTACAGACATTGTATGATAGACAGATGTGGTAATTCACATATATGTTGTCTAACCAAACAGGACAACATGACACAATTTCACATATATGATGCCTAACTAAACAGGATAGCATGACACAGTTTCAGATATATGATGGATAACTTAACAGGATATAATGGCATAATTCAACATATGATGAGTACCTAAACATGATGACATGACAAAACTATATGATTTCTTTCTAAAATAGGTTGGGATGAAATAATTCACATACATGTTGTCTAAGTATACAGGATGGCATGATATAATTGACATAATTGATTCATATACTAAGCAGCTGGCACTTGCATGTATGATCTCTAAACTAAGCAGATAGAATTCAATATTATGCATATGATGTCTAAACTAAGCAATGCAAGACACCATATGCATCATATGAGAAATATAAACATTGCAGCTTAGAGCATACACCTCAGGTGGGATATAGGACTGGTCATCTGTCTCTGAATCCTCCTCTGAGGAGCTCCCTGTAACCATCGAGATATATGCTTCAACAGGTACCATTGCCTGCTCTGAAGACCTTGTTTTCACTCCAGATTTTTCCATAACCGGCTCAAATGGCTGATACACATGAAGAGTAGTTCAATATACACAGATTGTCGACAAATGGAATACGTAATGAAAAAAAAGATGGCATGAGATAATTCACATATATGATGCTTGGCTCCATGGCGGTGCATAATTCACATATATGATAACTGGCTGAAAAACATGGCATTGCATAATTCACATATCTGATATAGAAAGCAAACAGGAGGCATTCACACAAAGCATGTCTAATCTAAGCAGATGGCATGGCAATGCAAGACACCATATGCATGATATGAGCAATATAACCCAGCCAAGTTAGAGCATGCACTTCGGGGGGGGGGGGGATACGACTGGTCATCTCTCTCTGAATCCTCCTCTGAGGAGCTATCTGTAACCAGCAAGAAATCTGCATCGACAGGTAGCACTGACTGGTCAGAAGACCTTGTTTTCACTCCAGATTTTCCCATGACCGACTCAAATGGCTGATGCACAGGAAGAGTAGATGAATGTATAAACATTGTTGACAAATGGAATACATTATGGAAAAAAATATGGCACAATACAATTCACATATACGATGACTGGCTAAACAGGATGGCATTGCATGATTCACGTATATGATGCCTGGCTAAAGAAGATGGCATTGCATAATTCCCATATACTCCCTCCATTCCTAAATATTTGTCTTTTTTAGAGATTTCAAAATCTCTAAAAAGACAAATATTTAGGAATGGTGGGAGTATGATATAGAAACCAAACAGGTGGCATTCACACAAAGCAAATCTAAACTAAGCTGATGACATATAAGATGTATAATGTAAGCAATGCAAGGCGCCATATGCATGATATGACCAACATCAGCATGCCAGGTTAGAGCAAACACCTCAGGTGGTAAACAGGCGTGGTCGGCTCCTTCTGAATCACCATCTGAACAGTTATCTTCCTCTGGAATACAATCTAGAAATGCAGGAGGGGGGGGGGCACTTCGCCCACATGGAGCGGCGTCTGCATGACATTATATTTGCACGCAACGGTCTTCTCTTTTTCTGTACATGTTCAGTACGATTGTGTACAATATCTTACATGCATAATAAAAAAAATAGTTAGATTTTGTAAGGCCTAAGGGGTGCATGCAAAAATCAAGACTGATGGTAGCAAACGAGTGGATGGATCCAAAACTGATAGCAGGTAGATTATAGCTTCAGTTTAAAAAGATAGACAATGGATCATCTATTGTTTGTTGCCCACCCAACATGAACCACATAGAAGACCCCAGATGAACCAGATAGTAGACAGATACTATTCGTTGCTGGATCGATATGAGACCCATGGGCAATTCAAAACTCAAGATTGAATGATAAAGTAGCAGGTAATAATAACCGATGTATAACGTAAGCAAACACGAAAGACTGCGACCTCTCTTCCGGAACTGTGTAGTCCTCAGGTTCATCTGCTCAGTCGATTATGGTCATGCAGTTGGCGTGGCTGCCGGCAACGGGGAAGATGATCTGAGGCGGCAAAAGGAAGTCTGCAGGGGGGATCTCTGCTGCAGTGAACGCTTCTGTCGATGGTGCACCTCAGGTGGGGTGGATGAAGGCATGGCAGGAGCAGGACATAACACACAGAGTTTTCTTTGACGCCTATCTGAAAATGAAGTAAATCTGTAAGGGCTCCTTAGAATTGGAGGATTCTATAAACGCAGGGACAGGAAAAACACAGGAATAGGATAGGAATGCACGTGCAAAACAGAGCATTTGGAAACATAGGATTTCAGTCAACCTGGGTGTTTGGCTCACATGAATTGGAAGAACAGAGGAATGGAGAAACAAAGTGATGCGACGAGTGTACAACCTCTTTGGCATAGCCTTGTGGACCTCAGCATTATTGGGTTGGACGTGGAGGATGGTGATGATGCTGGTGTGACTGTCGGAGGCGGGGAAGAAGATCCGAGGCCTCTGGAAACGGCGCCGAGGGTACTGCTCCGCTGTGATGGACGGTTCCGTCGTTGGAGCAGCTCCGCTAAGGTGTACGGCGACGAGGCTGAAGCATGACAAGACAGACAACGTTAATCTGAAGTGGGACCCTAATATCATCTGCAATAGATGATGTAAAATACATCACCAAAAAGTGCTAGATGTAAAACGCATCAGCCGCGCCACGGCCGCCCCGACAGATGCTGTAAGTACTGTTCACTCTGAACTTAACTGAAGAAAATGAACTTCACAGTCGAAACTGAATTTTACTGTTGAAACTGATTGAACTAGTAACAGAGCATTGCAATAGATGTTTAGGGCATTCGAGCACTAGTAGCAGAGAAGTAGTGATCTAAATCAGCAGATGCTCGAGCAGGGAACCCACTAGCAGAGAGCAAGTCATGCAGTAGCACCGCGAGCGAGTGCTAAAGCAGCAACTCCTGTAGCTGCCGGAGGTCGTGCAGCAGCAGCAGCGCAAGCGAGATCAAGAGCAGAGCAGCAGCACGAACGAAAGCAGGAGCAGTGCAGCAGCACGACCAACAGCAAGAACAGAGCCGCAGCACGAGTGAGAGCCAGAGCAGCTGCAGCTAGTGCCGTTGTGGAAGTCGCTGCCGAGGAAGCAACGACACGGGGGAGAGACGCCGTGGATGATGTGGCCGGCAACGGCGCCATCGATGGAGACACGCCATGTTTGCTCGGTATCGAGCACCGGCAGCCCCATGAGATCGAATAAAAGATAAAATGCAGCGGTGAGTGCAGAACCTCCTTGGTGGCGCCGAGTTGGCCTCAGCTTCATCGGAGGAATTGGTGAGGGTGCTGCGGTTCCGGTGGGGCAGGTCAAGACGGCGCTGTGGGGATTGAGGTGGCGCAATAGATGAGGCGAACGTCGGGGCAGCTCCTTGGAGGTGGAGGACGGGGCGGCTGATCCGGCGGGACGACGAGATCGATAACGGATCCTCATCCGGTGCGGTGGATGAGGGACGGCGAGCTGTTGCGGTGGACGACGTAGTCGGGGAAGAGTCTCCGGCTGGGAGGCGGTCGGGAGGCCGATGGAGGAGCGTGGGGTTTCGCGGGTTTTGGCGGCCTCGGTGTACGAATGGGGGGGGGCGAAGGGGGAGGGGGGAGCCGAGCTTAGGGACGCGCTTGTCCGAAATGTAGGGTAAGTTACCAGCGTACCCCCACCGGTTTTGACACCGCGACGTGGAGCTTCATTTCCGGCTGAGTGGTAGAAGGGGGATTTCGCGTGTCTGGGCTGCGGGAGCGATTTCGGATGAGGAGGGAGTTCTCGCGTGCGTCCAAATTTTGGGATAACAAGGCGCGTCGCGGGTTGAAGAAGCGGGAGTTTCAAAGCAGGTGAGACAAAAGATACTCGAGCTTGAAAATTTCAGGATAACAAGGTGCGGATTCCTTGTTGGGCAGAACAAACTTAACGTGTAAAAAAATTCAGACATGACACAAGAGAGTCATGTCCCCTTTTACTATATTGCTATAGATGCCATTGAAAAAACTACAAGAAAAATGTAAAAAAATCGGGAGAACAAGATTACCCTGCACAGTACCAAATCGATCCGTAGTTCCCTCAACAACAACAAAAACAAATCAATTCCCACCAAAGAAAGAGTAATGTCCCTTTTTATATGATTACAGATGCCATGATCTCGAATTTCAATTTTTGAATCCACGTTATGTTGAATTCAAATATATCGTTAGGTGACCTTGCGGTTTATAATTGATGTAGTCGTACATTTTGATCTTCAATCATATATGAACATTTTACTCCACCATGTGAACATATATATTGTCGTCTACCATATGGACTAAATTAGAATCAATTTTCCTTATTTGAATACGATTGTTGTCAAGTTATACAATAATTTAAATATTATCTTGAGAACAAAAAAGATACATATAGCAGTAGTCATATTTCACTATGAACTACATGTACCATACGCTCTCCAATTCAAATATTTGTATCCATTTTATGTTGAATTCAAATCATAGTACATTATTGGTCTAGGTAGCGAGATGTTTGGGATAATCTAAACCCTGTTTTCATACATATAATTTTTGGCTGAATTGGGACATGTTTTGGTAGAAGCCTCTTGCAAAACCGGAGATTCTCTCAACAAGCCTCGTGGTTCCGAGAGGGAACATGTCACCTTTGTGTGCGAAACGATATACGCTGCGTCCCCCCTGATTTTATTTACAGAGGCAACATAGAAATATATGAGTGCCCTATTAAATTTTGGAATTATTTCAGGTTCATTTGGCCTTTTTATACATTAATTGAGTTTCTGGACTTTTAATGTGCATAATCTAAATATGAATTGCATGCACATGCTCCGGTGCACCAAAGTGGGTTGAAAAATCACATGTGTGTCCTTGGTTGAATTTCTAGGTCCCATGGAAGAAATGAGAATGAAATTCAAACATCTGGGCGTCATGACTCGGCCGAGAACATCGAGAAACTTTGATTTTAAATTCATGTAAATCCAAAACTTGCCTGGAAATCATGAAACTTGGCATGGTGTCATGTCATGGCACTAACATGTTGTGGTAAAAAATTGGGCCGATTTGGAAGCTCGTGGTTCTAAGAGGGAACGTGCCACCTTTGAGTGTGAAACGGTATACGCTGCCCCCTTGAGTTTCTTAACAAAGGCAACATAGAACTACATTAGTGCCCTGTTAAATTTTGGAATTATTCCGGGTTCATTTGTCGTTTTTTATACATTAATTGAGTTTCTGGTCATTTAATGTGCGTAAGTCAAATTTGAACTACAAGCACATGCTCTCGTGCACCAAAGTTGGTTCAAAATTCACATTTGTGTCCTCGGGTGAATTTCTAGGTCCCATGCAAGAAATGAGAATAAAATTAAAACATCTGGGCATCGTGGCTCGGCCGAGAACATTGATAAACTTGGTTTTAAAATTCTGTTAAATCCAAAACACGTCTGAAAATCATGAAACTTGGCATGGATGTCATGTCATGGTACTACCATGTTGTGGTAAAAAAATTGGCCGAATAGGAACAGATTTTGGTATAAGCTTCTTGCAAACCGAAGCTTTTCTCAAGAAGGCTCGTGGTTCTGAGAGGGAACGTGCCACCTTTGAGTATGAAACGATATACGTTGTCCCCCTTGAGTTTAT
Source organism: Aegilops tauschii subsp. strangulata (assembly GCF_002575655.3). Classification (NCBI taxonomy): domain Eukaryota; kingdom Viridiplantae; phylum Streptophyta; class Magnoliopsida; order Poales; family Poaceae; genus Aegilops; species Aegilops tauschii. The sequence continues at coordinate 41,377,158 of NC_053040.3, read as the reverse complement.
TTACAAAGGCAACATAGAACTACATGAGTGCCCTGTTAAATTTTGGAATTATTCCGGCTTTGTTTGGCCTTATTTACACATTAATTGAGTTTTGGTCATTTAATGTGCATAATTCAAATTTGAACTACAAGCACATGCTCCCATGCACCAAAGTTGGTTGAAAAATCACATTTGTGTCCTCGGGTGAATTTCTACTCCCTCCTTCCATCTATATAGGTCCTAATGCGTTTTTTGAGGCTAACTTTGACCAAACGTTAGAGCAATAATATATGACATGCAACTTACACAAAGCATACCTGCAAATTTGTATGTCAAAGGAGCTTCCAATAATATAATTTTCATAGTATACATCTCATGTGCTATTAATCTTGTCAATAGTCAAAGGCTGTCTTGAAAAACACATTAGGCCCTATATAGATGGAAGGAGGGAGTAGGTCCCATGCAAAAAATGAGAATAAAATTCAAACATCTGGGCATCGTGGCTCGGTCGAGAACATTGAGAAACTTGGTTTTAAAATCATGAAACTTGGCATGGTGTCATGTCATGGTAGTACCATGCCGTGGTAAAAAAAATTGGCCGAATAGGAACAAATTTTGGTATAAGCTTCTTGCAAATCGGAGCTTCTCTCAAGAAGGCTTGTGGTTCTGGGAGGGAACGTGTCACCTTTGTGTGCATAATTCAAATTTGAAATACAAGCACATGTTCCAGTGCACCAAAGTTGGTTGAAAAATCACATGTGTGTCCTCGGGTAAATTTCTAGGTTCCATGCAAGAAATGGGAATGAAATTCAAAATTCTGGGCGTCGTGGCTGGGTTGGAAACATTAAGAAACTTAGTTTTTTAATTCCTGTAAATCCAAAACATGCATGATAATAATGAAACTTGGCTTGGTGCCATGACATGGCACCAACATGCTGTGGTAAATTTGCAGTCCGATTTGCGAAGGCGCATACATTAACAATCAACAAAGTCATTTTGGAACAAGTGCTGTCACGTTACAATCGGAAACACAAGTATTATTGAAACCGTGGGCGTTCTACTTACTAGTACCATTTACGTGCCGCCACGCATTCCCATTTTTTTATTATCTAGGAGGCGCCGTGCAGGGTAGCTATTTGAGTACGAGAGGTGTGCGATCAGACCCCTGCGCGTGCTTATCGGGAGGAGAGCCCTTTGACCTCCATCTGCCGTCCACCTCTCTCCCAAGGTCTCCATTAATGGCGCCCGAGCCTCTGTTTAATGGCGTGGCTATGTCTCACTCGACTGAGATTTAAGAGAGAAAAAAGAAAATCTGAAAGCACGGATCTTGATGTAAGATCCGACGGACCTATATAGCATCTACCACGACTTATAGCAAGACTGATGAATATATAAGGACGATTAATTTTTTTTGATCAAAGAAGGGCTTGCCCCTTCCGATTTTCATTACTGAAAACCACCACAATTCACAAGAAGTTCAGCACAACTCGTTGAGAAACCACAATTCAAGGGGCGGAGGCACAAGGGGCAGTGGAGCACGGTGAGGTCCATCGAGACCTTAGAGAGCTCCATCGTCGGGTCCTGATCGGTCTGCATGATCTCGCCCTCCTCGTGCACAACCATCTCTCGACTTGGGCCGGGGTATTACAAAGCTTTACCTTCACACATTTTATACTACTTCAAGGTGCATTAAATCAACACATGCAAGTATCAAAAGGAGAGTCACGGCATGCATGCATGCATGCGTTGTAATTAATGCATCGGTAAACGCAAATTATTGAAATATATCGAGTGCAGTGCTTTGATGTGTCGTGTCAACTCGTACATCAACGAGAAGTTTGATTATCATCTCCCTCGTGGACTTAACTGCACCTGCCTTTGGCTGTATGACAGGTTGGCCACACACCTGTCAGGCCCACCTGTCATACACGCAAAGGCAGGAGCGTCCCTCCCTCGGCCATGAGCGTGGTGGCTGGCAAGACTAGGAGAAGCTTTCGCTACACGCTCTCCCTCCCGCACGCGGTGGACATGCAACAGTTCAATCGGTGTCAGATGGCCAGAAGCGTACTGTAGTACTCCTCCAGTGCAGTAGTACTCCATCATTGTTCGACTTCCCGAAGAGGCGAAGAGCCAAGCGCAGCCCGGACGCTCGTGTGGCAGTTTCATGTGTAGAGTAGTCTAGGATAGCGTGTACCGTGCCTGTAAGCTTAAAATCGTTGGGGTCGGCTCCATGCTATGTGGCCGTCTCGAAGTTTTTTTAAAAATAATTAAAATAGTCTTCTGGCCCTACCTGACACCCTGGTGATTGTAGTTTGCACGCTCATCTGGTCAAGACAGGAATATATATTTTAATTTGTTTTTTTCGAAAAGGGGGGGACTCCCCGGCCTCTGCATCAGAATGATGCATACGGCCACATATATTTTAATTTGTGGTGGGTAAATGTTAGAGGTTGCAGCAAATATATTGTACACTGCGGGTCTTTCAGCCAAGTTTAGAGGCAAGCATGTGGGGCCAGTGCTATGATGTGTCGCGTCAACTTGTACAACGAGGAGAAGCTTGCTTTTAGTACACGCCTTCTCCCTCACCCATGCGCGCGGTTGCTCGCAAACGAGGACATGCTTTTGCTTAGTAGTACTTCTACAACAAGCTATCCGTCCCGCTCGCGGTGGACGGACATGCAGCAGTGGGTTCTACACTGTAGAAGTAGTAGTAGTAAGATCGTTGTTCGTCTCCTCGAAGAGGCGAAGAGCCAAGCACAAACCGAACGTTGCAGTTGCGAACATTGGAGCACGCATATAGCCAGGCTCTTGCATGAGACAAAATTGCTATGTGAGCCCACTATTGTAATAGTACGTACAACTACTTGCTAGTATAGCCCTGTAAACCAGAAAGGAGTATTTGCCCTTCTAGAGATTTCAACAAGTGACTAGACTACACCGAGACGGAGTACATATGGAGCAAAATGAGTGAATCTACACCGTAAATAAATACGTACTAGTTCTATCGTTTTCCTCTCCGAGGTGCACAATATTGAGTATACTGACTAGTCTCTTTTTGACACGCATTTACGTTTATTTTTTACACAGTACGGACGTAAGCGCTCATATACACGCGCATACACTCACCCCTATGAACGCACACACGCACGTCACTATCATCTTGAAATTTATGAAGTCACCATAGGCACCTCGTCGTCGAGAATGTAGGAAAATTATGAGGGGGGTCTCTCCAACAGTGTTCCTTGGCTTGCACCTAGCATCACGGTGGTCGAACTTGGAGTCATTCATCTGGTACACGTGGCATCTCAGATCTGGACACAAGGTGACGCGACCTCTCACTTCCTCCGCCATTTGAAGCGGCGCGCCGGTGGAGGGCTAGCATACTCCAATATTAGGTTGGCTCTATGTGATGTGGCAACTTCATATACTAACCGGATGCTGGCTATACTTCCTCTGTAAATAAATACATGGTGTATTGTTTTATTCCTATCGGCGAGGTAACTTAATGTCTTTTTGCTACTTAATAGGATTACATGCAATGAACTAACCTCCGCATGTGATGTTTGGTAGTCTCAAGTCATTGAATGAATGCACGGGCACGGAGGGGGACGCAGCTTCATTGACTTACTGCACCTGCCTTTGGGTGTATGACACGTGGGTCCAACGGGTGGCTGGCCAACCTGTCATACAGCCAAAGGCAGGTGCAGTAGAGGGGCGAGGAGTAGATGGCCAACACGCACGTGAATTCAATGCAGTCTGCACTTCTCATATAAAGGCTCCCGCCAGTCCAATCTATGAAATCCTACGCACCTACGCACCTAAGGGCAAGAGTGATCACTCCAATGGCAAGATCAGTTGACTAGAAGCTAGACCCATGGAGGCAATGAGCGCGAGCATCAGTCGGCTGTGCCAGATGGTCCACGACGCCGGCCTGCATCCTGGCACCGAGGAATGTCTCCAGGTAGTGCTTGAGGCCGCCAGGGCGAGGGTCCGCTTGGATGACAGCTTCGTCTCCTTGTTCGACGAGGTCCTCGTCGGCTTCCTCGACAAGTTCACCGTCGTCAAGAAGCTCGCAGACGACCTTGACGTACGCCTCCAGCCCACGCGCCCAGGCTCTGCGATGCCTGCCACCCTCAATAGCCTCTATGGTGACAACCTCTTCGACGCACTGGTGGCCCTGTGACTGCCCGCCGTCGCGCCGGAGAATGTCCACCTCGAGGTCGCGCTCGCCGCGCAGCGCCTGGCGCAGCAAGACACCATCGACATAATCACCCACGTCTACGCGCAAATCGTCCACAAGGACTACTACAGGCAAGAGGAGGACGATAGGACGCTGGCCTTCTTGGACCGCAGGGAAACCTTGGACAGCATTGTTTAGAAGCACGTTGATCTTGCCGCCAACGCCGCTGCTCCTCACACGTCGGTTGGTGACCCGGTGCACTAGGGCGTGAGGATGTCGTTGATGGATCCGTATGTATCTTTATCTTTCTGTCAAATCCATGTAGTAGTATATGGTACTACTAGTAATTATCTTACCTTTCGCATCAACTTCATAATTTTCATACGTACTCCATGCATGAACCGTGCCAGAACCAAACTTCTCATTACTCTAGGGAAAATCGTTATTTCTATCTATCGGTCGCCCCATGGAGCAGAACCAAATTTTACAAGTTACAAGTTCAAAAGGAAAAGCCTGCCGTGTTCGCGTCGCACCCCCACACGGTTTGTCCGGCATGCCGCTCAAGGGGGAATGCGTGCTGTGTTGCATTTCCACTTACAAGTGGGACCGCAGTTGAGCAAACCGACTATCGGCAAACCCCCACCCCGCCCACCGCGCGATGGCTGAGAAAACAGGAGGGAGAAGCGATGGCTGTAGCTAGCACGGACTCCAAGAAAATTGGTGTCGGATGGGACTCGTGTGGGTGGCGTGTGCCGCACTGCTAGACATGAATGCTAGTTATGGCCCATGCCACCCCACTATATCGAGGTGCTGATTACTCCACTATATTGAGTACGTAGAACAAATTTCCTGGAGTCCGTGCTCGGCCCTCCTCTATCTCTCTTCTCAGCCAGCCAGCAAACACGGAGCCCATCGTCTGTTTGCTCATATGCGGTCCCACATGTCAGTGAAAACGCAAGAGGACCCACTGAACCTGCACATCTTTCACCTCGACGTGTTGGTGATGAAAAACAAATCCAATAAAGATCTTCGGTGGCCGCTTTTGGAGTTACTCAAGAGTAGTAAGATTCTATTTACAGTTTAACCCAAGATGCACATCACGTGGCTTCACCTACCACTCTATTTTCTTGCATGACATGACCTGGATGCTGGATGTCCCACGTGTCGGCAAAAGGAGGAAGAACTCGACCAAATCTTCGGTTGTGCTCTCGGATTAGACTAGTTGTGCTAACTTAAAATTTTATTGTGTACAATGGATGCAAGTTTTGGTATTGGGAAGAAGAGTACAATGATATATTGATAGAGCACAATTTAGTAGATGTTCTAGCACTTTTAGCTAGCATAGAGGCTAGAGATGAGACTAGTGCACTTGTTGATAGAATAGAGGCTAGACACGTCTACTTCTTTATACTCGAAGAAGAAAGAAGCACGCAAGATCAAGCCTCCGCAGATCAACAATGAATGCATCGAGAAGGCACTAATCCAACTTACAGGAGCAATTATGGAAGTTGGATATCTTCTAAAATGTATTCTTGTGGTTCTTGTTTTCTTTGGTCTTGCTTTTCTAGTCAAAATTTTGGTGATGTATTTCCATGTACCAAAAAATCAATGATGAAAAAAAGATATGTGTTTGCAAAGAAAAATGACGCGGCCGGGATGCGGTCGCGCGTTCGGCGCACGACCACCGCATCCGAGAAACGGCCCGGACACGACCCCATTGCCCTATCCAAACGGACAGAATCCGAGCAAAACAGAGGTCCGTTTGGGGTCGTGCGTTGGAGTTGGCCTTACAAGTGGGACCGCAGTTGAGGAAACCGACTATCGGCAAACCCCCACCTCGCCCGCCGCGCGATGGCTGAGTTAGAGAAACGACTAGGTTGAAGAGATTGCTGTAGCACGGACTCCAAGAAATATGGTGCCAGATGGAAGTCGTGCTGGCGGTGTGTGCCATACTCCTGCACGTGAATGCTTGTTCTGGCCCATGCCACCCTACTACTCCTAGTACTACTTATAGTATTAGTATCGATGATTCGAGGTGCTGGTTACGTACAACGAACACATTAACATATGGCCCACCTCACACTGTGGCCAAATTTCCTGGAGTCTGTGCTAGGTTAAAAAGTGTTCTTTGTGAGGATGGGTGGCTGGTCTCAAGTTTAAAAATTGTTGTATTACGTACGTAGACGTAGAGATAGTGCAGCACGTGAAGCTAGTACAAATAGTGTACTATTGTTGATTGGCCTCATCCGATAACCTGTTGCAATGCACGCACAATTATGTATTCGGAATATTTTTTTTGCCTCGTCGTAACACCCACTCAGAGAAGCGACTCGATAGCCATTCATAAATTTAGTAAGTTTATCACAGGCATATCATTTTATTACATAGAACAGGTCATCAACCCACAACAACAACAAGGATAGATTATAAATACTAAAGTTTCCATCACACAACAAATAACAAGCAATGAAATGAACTTCAACTCAACCAATCCTCAGCGTTGGAAACGCTTGATTTGAACCACAAGGGATTCTCTGGGAAGGGCCAGCTATTGTAAATCTCGAGGCCAACGCAGGACTGATCATCTAGGCTGAAGCGGCCTACTATATCACGACCAGGGTAGGTAACCACCGAAATGTCCGACGTATAGATACAGTTGCTTCTCATAAATTGTAGTAACGTTGTGTCAATAGCAGCTGGATCGGCTTTCACCATCATTGGATAGTTTTGTCCAAGGAAGAGCGAGTTTACTCCAAGAGCGAGTTTACTCCAAGAGTACTAATAAATAACTTTGATGTGTCCCGTCAACTCGCAGAACAACGAGAAGCTTGCTTACTACGCCTTATCCCTCGCCAACGCGTGCGTGGTGGCTCGTAGCACGTGGATAATCTTTTGCTTACAAGCGGTGGACGTGCAACAGTTCATTTGGGGTCAGATTGCCAGAAGTACTACTGTAGTACCATCATTATTGTTCGACTTCCGGAAGAGGAGAAGAGCCAAGCGCAAGGTCACCTACTAACCTAGTAAAGTACTACTATATCCAAAGCTGGTCCACCTTTTTAGAGCATGGTTAATAAATATAGGCGGCTCTTGCAGCGGCACATCATTTAGAGCAAGTACTCTCTTCGTAGGAACAAAGGAAGTGAAACAAAAGTTGGAGTGGATGCTAGATTGCCAATTAAAACATGATTACATAGGAAAAAAATCCTATAGCATTCTATCCTATGAATCAAATGACCAATGTAGGAAAATTATGAGGGGGGTCTCTCCAACAGTGTTCCTGGGCTCGCACCTAACATCACGGTGGTCGAACTTGGAGTCATTCATCTGGTACACGTGGCATCTCAGATCTGGACACAAGGTGACGCGACCTCTCACTTCCTCCGCCATTTGAAGCGGCGCGCCGGTGGAGGGCTAGCATACTCCAATATTAGGTTGGCTCTATGTGAAGTGGCAACTTCATATACTAACTGGATGCTGGCTATACTACTACGGTACTCACACTCCAAGAAGTGACTCGAAAACCATTCATAAATTGAGTCTATGACATGCATTCGCAACTGAAATGTACCATTCATTAAATACAACAAGTCATCAACACACAACGACAATGAGGATACATGTTGGATTATAGATTATTTCCAACAAAACATTCTAGCAAATACTAAAGTTTTCATCACACAACAAATAACAAGCAATGAAATGAACTTCAACTAAACCAATCCTCGGGGTTGGAAACACTTGCTTTGAACCATAGGTGCTCTGGGAAGGGCCATCTATTGTCAATATCGAGAGCAACGCAGGACTGATCATCCAGGCTGAAGCGGCATATATCAGGACCAGGGTAGGGAACCACCGCAATGTCCGAGGTATAGATACAATTGCTTCTCATAAATGGTAGTAACGTTGTGTCAACAGCAGCTGGATCGCCTTTAACCATCATTGGATAGTTTAGTCCAAGGAAGAGCGAGTTCACTCCAAGACTATCAATACTGTACCAGGGAGAAGGTGTTGGCGCTAGCACACCAGTATCCATCCCGAATACCCTGCAACGGGTGTTGGAATAGGTCCGGAGAGGGCGACCATGGGAGACAACACGTGCTCCCTCAGTAGTAACAATCTCAGTGCACTGTATACAAACAAGAAGAGGTGATCCATCGGAATTAGTTGACAGCCACCACTGAGTATATAAGTCCTGCTCGTCCTCATGATCGTGATCATCACCATCGTCATCTCCCCCTTGGTTATAAATTTTTTCAAGTATAGGTGGTGGAATGTTCACAGGACCTTGGAAACACAAGAAGGTTAATTAGTAGAGGGAAACTTGCTAACCCGCATGCATGTGGATGAAACAATTATAATTACGGTGGAAGACAAATGTACCGAAACAACGAGGATCCCATGCAAAAACAATGCCACGAGTGGTGGAAGCAAACACAAGATCCTCGTATTTAATTGCATCATAGTACTCATCATCCGTGTACAGAAACTGAATTTTGAGCAATATCCATGGACGAACCATGGAATCAGTAACGACGGCAACAAGCTTGTCGAATATAGCAACAAGTTCATAGTTCTCGTAATTCCAAGAGCGGTTGGGAACTCGACAAATTGCTATCTTCCATAGACGACAACCACCATGATCGTATTTGAACGTACGTAGATCATTTGTGTGCTCAACCTCAGAGCACTCTGAGATTTTTGGAAGTGGAATCCGCTGACGAGTGTACACATTCAGAAGTTCCCACTCGCAATTGTACCCAATATAAACAACCCAATCTCCATTTGCGCCAGCCCAGGCCTTACCCTTAAGCGATGGCATCTTGACATCACACGTATCATTATCAAGCGGCATCAACTTGCACAAGGAGAGGCCTCCGTCGTCCGCGCCCGTGCGAACAGGCTTATAGCGAAGAAGATAAGGGAGATCAAACCGCTCCTGGACCCTTGGGTTCCTTGTAATGATGTTATTAGTTGAGTCAAGAATGTTCTTGAACAAACCTGCCATGCTAGCCGAGGTGATGACGTCGCACCGATCAATGAGTTCCCCCACTACAAAAAAATACACTTCCGTGATGATACGTGTTTGTCACAGTTGCTTCTCATAAATGGTAGTAACATTGTGTCAACAGCAGCTGGATCGCCTTTAACCATCATTGGATAGTTTAGTCCAAGGAAGAGCGAGTTCACTCCAAGACTATCAATACTGTACCAGGGAGAAGGTGTTGGCGCTAGCACACCAGTATCCATCCCGAATACCCTGCAACGGGTGTTGGAATAGGTCCGGAGAGGGCGACCATGGGAGACAACACGTGCTCCCTCAGTAGTAACAATCTCAGTGCACTGTATACAAACAAGAAGAGGTGATCCATCGGAATTAGTTGACAGCCGCCACTGAGTATATAAGTCCTGCTCGTCCTCATGATCGTGATCATCACCATCGTCATCTCCCCCTTGGTTATAAATTTTTTCAAGTATAGGTGGTGGAATGTTCACAGGACCTTGGAAACACAAGAAGAAGGTTAATTAGTAAAGGGAAACTTGCTAACCCACATGCATGTGGATGAAACAATTATAATTACGGTGGAAGACAAACGTACCGAAACTACGAGGATCCCATGCAAAAACAGTGCCACGAGTGGTGGCAGCAAACACAAGATCCTCGTATTCAATTGCATCACAGTACACATCCGTGTATAGAAACTGATTTTTGAGCAATATCCATCCTGTCAAACCACGAAGGATGGCAACAAGCTTGTCGAAGATAGCAACAACTTGATAGTTCTTGTAATTCCAAGAGCGGTTGGGAACTCGACAAATTGCTATCTTCAGTAGACGACAGTCACTATGATCGTATTTGAACGTACGTAGATCATCTGTGTGCTCAACCTCAGGGCACTCAGAGATTTTTGGAAGTGGAATCCGCTGACGAGTGTACACATTCACAAGTTCCCACTCACAATTGTACCCAATATAAACAACCCAATCTCCATTTGTGCTAGCCCAGGACTTACCCTTAAGCGATGGCATCTTGATATCACACGTATCATTATCAAGCGGCATCAACTTGCACAAGGCGAGGCCTCCGTCGTCCGCGCCCATGCGAACAGGCTTATAGCGAAGAAGATAAGGGAGATCAAACCGCTCCTGGACCCTTGGGTTCCTTGTAATGATGTTATTAGTTGAGTCGAGAATGGGCTTGAACGAACCTGCCATGCTAGCCGAGGTGATGACGTCGCACCGATCAATGAGTTCCCCCACCACGTCATCTTTTAGATCGGGGCAAGAATAACGGGGTCGTTTCCAGCTTGTTTCCTCCATGGAGAAGACGATCGAACAATGGCAGGAGGAAGGGTGAAGGCAAATGAAGGAGGGAGGAAGAGCGTGCGACAACAGTTCCAAATCGAGAGGGAAAGGCAAAGAGTCGGTGGACGGTTGCCAGTTTGCCACGGTACACGAAGAGGCGCCCCGGCCTACACGTCCTTTCGGAAATTGTACAAAAGGACTCGCCGTCGTCTCACTGACATGTTGGAACAGGACCACATGTCAACAAAACATCGTGTGTAATTTCTCGTGCAAAATGCGATCTGGCCGCGTTGGCCCGAGGTGCCGCATTATTTCTCGACTTTATTTTTTAATGGCGTGTCGTTCAGTTTTGAAGCACGACTAACTGGTACTGTTTGCAGAGAAAATATAAACTACTCTACCACTACTCCACCTCTAGTACTAGTAGTATAAAAAAGATATATAGGCTGGAGCTTCAGAGCTTTGTTGCTAAGGGCTGCCCACTTGCTTCTCACACTATCACCCTCTCTCCAGATCTAAAAAAGACGACCTCTCTCTCCCTCCTCACCGGTGGTCACAGATCCGCCGGGGAAGAAAATGACGTGCAGTGTTGACGCACTCATCGTCGACGAGCGAGGTCACGCACTGACGACAAGGCCGTCCTCTCAGACCTTGCGCCCGCGCGGGATGGCCTCCGACCCGAAGCTCGCTGTCGTAGTGCGTGTGGAGGACGATGACCACGAGCGAAGCCACTTCCCGCCGACCCTCAGGTATGCTACCTCTTTTCGAACCATACCCTTGTTCTATTGCCCCATCTGCCATGTCGCTGCATGTGGATCTTTTTCCACTCCACCATCTTCCCAATTTGCTATCCTCTGCTCTGCTGGTCACGCAGACGAAAACCTTAATTTGCACTATTAAAGGAAACCCTACTTCATGCAGACTAATCCATGTCTGGGTTGAATAAGGAAAGGAAGGGAGACTGTACTGTCCAAGAGAGTAGGCATCGAACCCGCATCTAGGTTGAGAAGGGGAAAATCAGTAGCTAAGGACCGAGTCTCGTGTCTCTTGGTTGAAGAAGGGTAGAAAGGCATGACAACGCAATAGAGAATGACCAGGTCGATCAGTTTGTTGTCCTCACATAGGAAAAAGGTGGCTAAACATAACAAAAATGGGACGTAATCCACATATGCTGCCTGGATATTTGTTGCTCTGGGCAACCATACCTCCCTCACCACTCTATGCGTCCGTGGAGGTACATCGTACTGGTGCGCCCACTGTCCGAATGGGCCTCGCATGCTCTTAGTCTAACTTTTTTGCTGTTAGTATAACGCCAGCAGTCAAGTCAAGCAATGCTACTGCTAAAGTGATGCCACATTTAACTAATGCCACACTCAGTCTAATGCCACCGATAAATTTAAGCAATGCCATTTAATGTCACTGGATTATTTCAGGGTTAGCTGTTGATTGTGGATGTATTAAAGATTTTTCAACTAAGGCATTCTAATGATGTTGCATAGCCAGTATACCAACGATGAAACTTGTTACTACCTTCAGATTTTTGCACTGTTAATGCTTATAGATTACATACCTCACTTTCATGAGATAAGTTAATTTTTTTGTACAGTGTCACCAAAATGCCAAGGCGCTGATGTCATTTTATTTTGGTTAAACTGCACAAAAAATTATGAAGACAAGAGGAAAGGTTAAGAGTGGGCACCTCCTCCTCCGGCTGTTCTCTTGATTCGTTCGATCAAGTTTTTATGTTATCGATTATCAAGATTGGGATAGCAATTTTTTAGGTCCCCCCGAGTTCGAAATGATATTTACCTTGGAGGTACATGGTTTGCAATTTTTTATACTTTCATTAGTTAATAATGCTAGTTACCTTCAGACTTTTGTATTTGGTTTAATGCTCATGCACAGCTAGTATACCAATGCTGAAATGTGTTACCTTTACATTTTGTACTGTTAATTCTTATAGAAATCTTCCAGTGCCAGAGTTTATTGAAATCTATTCAGTAAAACCATTGTACTGGACCCTGTAATAAAATAACTACTCTACTGTTGCACTAGCCACTGGATTAGTGTATATTTGTAGTATTCGAAATTTCGAATGGTGTTGCATTAGCGTATGGACATAAATAAAGGGTGGCAAGCTTTCCCAGATATGTGCTCGAGAAAACTACTACCTGTTTTTCTAAATACTAGTAGACGTTTGGGTACTTTAAACTGAACCGCAAAAACCTCTTATATTAAGGAACAGAGGGTGTAGAGTTCACTCAAATTATCCCGGTAAAGCTAGTCACACCTTTGTTAAAATTAATGTTCATTATGTTATCGGAGGAGGTATGTAAGTTTGTCTCTAATGCCTGTCGACTACATACCTGACATCATGATGTAATGTTAAGTCATTTCCTTTTGTACAGTGTCACTGAATTGTCAAGGCAGTGATGGCATTTTATTTTAGTTGAACTGCACAAAATATGCTTAAAAGAAGAGGAAAGGTCAGGAATCGATCATTCTTTCAGAAAGAACTATATATGCCTTTCTGACATCAGCCTCTGTTGCCTTATTTATTCCTTCAAAAAGGTGGTTAGAAACAGTCTTGCTACCTTTTCCCATTAAGAAATTGGAATGCTTATATTTGTGAGTCTATGCTTCAACTAGTGCCACTTTTATAGTAATCACACTTTCAATATCTATGCAAACAGGGATGCTCGAGTTTAGTGGAACTGCACAAAAAGTCCAACTGGTTCAACATTAGGAGCATGTTTTCTCCCAAACCTTTATATCCAATTGGTGGCACTATGAGCTGTTCATTAAGAAGGTACATGGTTTGCTACTATCTTGCTACTCTTTTTGTACTGTCATTAGATAGTAATACTAGTGGTTTGCATGTGAATTTTTTGGTAGGGTGGACCTACATTGGAGGTGCAGGACATGATTCAATGACTGGATGCTCAATTTTGGTTGTATCGATTTCACCTCTTCCATCACTGCGAACATGGATATCCTTGGTCTAATGAAGAATATGCGCTATATTTTTGCTCTGAACAAGCAAATCAATTCAGTATGAAATTGTCTAGGGCAAAACATGACTGTATCAAATTGTCCAGTGCAAAACATGACAGATCTAAGCGGAAGAGACATGTTTAAACCGAAAATACAAGGTGGGGTATATGTTTACTAGCTGCTTGATATTTGTGCAGACAGAGATGTCTACCCGTTGCTATTTAGCAAACACACAAAGTCACCGCAATTTTGGTTCAACTGCACAAGAGAATAGTATAGTCACTGCATGCAGTGCCATTTGAAAATAGACACAGAAAGACTGGATAGTCACTTCATGGACTGCAGAAAAGTAGTACTGTACTATTTATTGGCCAACACTAGGTGCTTCATTGCTTTGGTCTGATTATACAATGGGCATCATTTTGCCTAAGTTAAAGTTTGTATTCCGAAAATAGTCTCGCCGTGTGATCAAGAGAAGACCAAATCATATTGCAGTGGATGTTCCTCCATCATGTGTGGTTCATTCCCATGGTTCCAGCTGTTGGTGAAACCACTTACGTTTGCAAGAGGAATTGTAGACTTCACAAACAAATTTGTCATTCAGTCTCTACTGAATGTTGGCCAAGAGAAGCATCCATGTTAGTAGGAAGAACATATGTTTTTTCTAGATCTTTGCTTTTGGAGCTACATATTTGTATATGATCTGTGAATCATTGAGATGCATTAACATGTTGATCTTATGTATGGCAATCGTACTAGTTGGTTTTAGTTGGGGCTGATCTTTGCTTTTGGAGCTACATATTTGTATATGATCTATGAATCATTGAGATGCATTAACAGTTCCTTATATCTGTTCGCTCAGTGTTTACAAGTTACTGATCGATCACTAGCTAGCCTACTAATGCGCTCCTGGCTGTTTTAGTTGCGACGCAAGATCCGAAGTGGCAGTTTTTTGAATAGAAATGCCTACCTCTGAAGAAACTAACAAGCTGCTCTGAAGAAAATGCCATGCGAATCTGAAGAAACTGCTAGCAAAAACGTTCGCAAATGCCTTATCTCCCAGCTAAAGTTCATCAATTAATGCCCTCGGCTGCGACTCGTTGCATGCTGCTCCGCGTACTGGCTGCGAGCGATTTTGAGTGCCCGCATGCAGCCAGCCGTAATTAAGGCAGCTAACTGATGCGAAAAAAGATGCGCTTTAATTGTTGCGGGCCTTTTAAATCCGTGGAATCATTATTGACAAGGAGGGAGATGATTCGAGTGCACTCGTTTGACCGTAAGGCCGGCGTGCGACCCAGCACGGACGGGACGGGACGACACAGTCAGAATTTCAGTTTCTCTAGTTTTCCACGGCAAGCTGGCACGCTAAGCCATGCCTGCTTCATTATGCATTGAATTCCGATGACCGTCGCGCTACCTTCCGCTTATAAGTACTGTTTCTCGGCCTTCTATGGTGGCACCGTGACCCAACTCGCCCTATCCTCATAAGCCCTCACCGGCCCGACGTTGCTCGCCACTTATCCTCGCTCTCGCCACGTCCGCCATGCCCCCGCCCGTCCGCGATAGGCGTGGCCGGAGGCGGTCACCGCCGGAACTAGTGTTCGGTTTTTCACCGGAAGGCAGACGGTGGGAGGAGGAATTCTATTGGTCTTTAGATGGCAATGCGGAGATCGAGGACTTGTTGGAGCGCGACCGCCTGGCAGAGGAGCAGGAGTTGTTGGAGCGCGACCGCTTGGTGGATGAGCAGCGTATCGCCGATTTGCGCCGCCAGCGGGACATGGAGCAGCAGCGCACCGACGCTCCGAGTCGCGAGCAGAGCGCCCGCACGTGGGCCGACTACGTGGAGGCCGGCGCCCGGCAAATGGCCCTGGAGGCTATCGGGCACGCACGCGTTCGCGACGCCGATTTTTACTACCAGCTCGTCAAGTGGGTTTCCCGCTTAGAAGCCGAAGCTTCGGTGGACCACGCCGGCATGGAAAGGGCCAACGTGCGCGAGCAACGCGCCCTATCGCACCTCTGGCAAGTCCGAGGTGAGGCGGAGGACGCTGGTGCCGGCGTTTAGCGTGTATTGCAGATGGCGGCCGGCATCGTCTAGTTAGCTAAGAGTAAGTTTGTACTTGTACGCTACTAGAGTATTAGTGGAAGTAGATAGTTAACTTGGCTATGATGGTTGTCAACGTGGAAGTTCAGTACTCTATATGTGGATCAGACCTGTTACTTTGCTCTGAATGTTGAACTTTCCGTTTGAACATATGGAATGGGCTGTTATTTTTTAAATGGGTTGTATTTGTCCTCCACGGGTTTAGAGGCTGACTTGTGGGCCTACCAAGTTGACGCGCACACAACCAGGAGATGATTGTACGTGGAGAGGATGGCAGCAGGGACCCGCCAAGGTCATGGCAGTACGCAAGCAAAGTGCCTCCTTATTTCAATCCAATAAAAAAATGGCTCCTCGTAATGGATTTCTGACATCTGGGTCCCATGCCATTGTCAACATAGTCAATAAACGAGAGAGTTGCACAACGAGCGGCTGACATCAGGGACCCAGCAGCTCGCCCAGTTATTTTTGTTTTGGGTTAATTTGATAAATGCCACTCCAAATCTGGTGTTTCTAAGAAATGCCATTGCAATTTCCAAACTTTGAAAAATGCCATTTCATGCCATCCCCAGTGGCATTTTTCAAAGTCTGGAGTGGCGTTTTTCAAAGTTTGCAAATTGCAGTGGCGTTTCCAAAGTTTGCAAAAATTGCAGTGGCGTTTTTCAAAGTTTGGAAATTGTAGTGGCATTTTTTTGAATCGCCATATTTGTTGTGGCATTTATCTAATTTGTTTTTGAGACGGAAGCAGGGTGTCAACTGGGCTTTGCGGGGCACTCTGGCATGTCTAGACAGCCTTCTCTTTTATGTTTACCACATACCAGCCCAGTAGTTTTTTTCTTTCTGAAAATGGCTAGCCCAGTTTTTTTGTGATTTGCCAAGTAAGTCGCTTTGTCTGGCCTATTGGGCTGCAAATATTTCAAGACGAGGAGAGCTTCATTCGGCTGGACGAGAAAATGGCCTATCAGTAATGAGAAATGGGCTGTACATTTTTAAAACACATCAAACCGGCAATTACTTTCAAATTTCTTTTTTTCATTGATTTTAAATTGCATTAATTTTTATGCGTGGACAATTTGTTGGATTTTATAGTGATATACATTTATTTTTAAAATCAGTTTGAATGTGACTCGAAATTTCGGGATTAAAAACAGTTCGGACCGCACCGAAATATGCAACATTTCGTATAATTTTTTAACCGTGGCCACAATATGGGCTGTAATGCTAACAAAAAGAATATGGGCTCCAAAAAAAACCTTCAGAATTAGCAAATGGGCTGTAAATTATTAGAAATAATGGCAGATGGGTTGTATGCTGTTTTCCACAGATTTGAGGCTTTCCTAAAAAAAAGGTTGACGCACAAGCAGTGACTGTTGGATGTCCATCCAACGGCCGTTGTGCTTCTTCAATCTCTGCTCTTCCTGCTCCAGCCGCTCAAACAAGTGCCGGCGGGACTGCCTGCTCCCTCCTTCCTACGGCCGGCTGTGCTGCCGCGCAGGCTTCACCACCCCACCGTACTCCCATCGCTGGCCTAGCCATCCCTCTACTCACCCACACCTGTTGTTATTATCCGGCGACGGCAGACGAACCAGTAAACCCTCGTATAGTCGTACTCCCCTCCGCATGGGAAACAACTGCCGAGTCTTCCCTGCCTCCATGTCATTCCCTTCCTAGGCCTCGCCGTCGTCCACCGCCCTGGTGCTCCCGGCGCGGCCTGGTCAACGTGGTCAACGACCGACATGCATCTGAAGTGGAATGTACGTGGAGAGGCTGACAGCTGGGTCCACGGCCGCACGCAAGGAAATGCCTCCTTATTACGCGCAAAATAATGATTCCTCCACCTGACATCTGGGACCCATCGAAAGGGCCTCTGTATTTCACGAAAAAAACGTTACCGCCGCTGACAGCTCGGACCCACCAGCTATATCTTCGCACGCAAGGAAGTGCGTCCTTATTACGCACAAGGAATTGAATACCCCCCTGCTAGCTGGGACCCAGTATAGTGGCAGGCTGAATTGTGGGCCTACTAAGTTGACGGGGACGGAGGGCTTTGTCAACTTAGTCAATATGCACAATTCTAGCTCCAGTGACCGTATGATGTCCATCCAACGGCCGTAGTGCTTCTTCAAACTCTGGTCTTGTTGCTCCAGCCGCCCAAAGCAGCGCTGGTCGTGCCGCATGCTCCTGCCTCCCGTGGCCGGCTGTGCTGCCGCGGAGAACTCACCGCCCCCTACTATTCCCATTGCTGGCCAGGCCCTGCGGCGACGACAGCCTCACACCGCAGCCAAACCAGTGAACCCTCGTACTCCTCTCCGCGCGGGCTTCCGCTGCCGCGTCTTCCCCGGCTCCGCGTCATCCCCTTCCTAGGCCTCGCCGTCATCCACCGCCCTGGTGCTCTCAGCGCGGCATGGTCAACGTGGTCAAGGAACGGCTTCCATTGGACGTGGACTATACATGGAGAGGCTGACAGTTGGGTCCACAGCCGCAGTAAGGAAGTGCCTCCTTATTACGCGGAAAATAATTATTCCTCCATCTGACAGCGGGGACCCACCAGACAGGCCACTGTATTTCGCGAAAAAAACGTTTCCCCCTGACTGCGGGGACCCACCAGCTACATCTTCGCACGCAAGGAAGTGCGTCCGGGCAAAAAAAATGATTCGCCCCCTGACTCCTGGGACCCACCAGCTACATCTTCGCAGGCAAGGAAGTGCCTGACAGTCGGGACCCACCTGGTCGAAGCGTACGTAGCATTGTAATTCTGGTCGCGAACGTGTACGTACATACTGGTCGATGTAGAGGCGCGCACGTGTCGTAGTAGAGGCGCGCACATAGTATGTACACGTACGTACAGCGGCCAGTGTGCAAGAAAGAAAATACGGCCATGTACGTACATACGGGCAGGGTCTCGAACGCCTACTCGCGCATACGTACGGCCAGGGCTCGTGTACATGGCTGGGTCGGAACGGAGAAACAACGTCGTCGTCGTGTTCATGGGGAGCCAACCGGCTGGGTCGGAACGGAATGCGTCGTCGTGTTCATCGGGAGGGCTTGGACGGAACAGCCGATGGAAACGAGGCCTGGCGTACCGCAGAACGGAGGAAACGGCCTTGTGTTTGACCGGCCACGTTTGAAACGGGATCCTGTTCATCGGGAGGGGTCTGGCGTACCGCAAAACGGAGGAAACGAACCTCCTACGGTCGAAACGGGGGTCCTGTTGATCGGGAAGGGTGTGGCGTACCGCAAAACGAAGGAAACGGACTTGTGTTGGAGCGCTACGGTCGAAACGGGGGTCCTGTTCATCGGGAGGGGTGTGGCGTACCGCAAAACGGGACTCCACGGGACACTGTTCATCTCCACCGTCGACCCCCTTCTGCCTCCACAGGCTACTGTTCATCCACTGTTGACCTCCTCCAGCCTCCACCTGCGATTGTTCATCCACGGGCTCCTGTTCATCCAGCCTCCACCACGCACTACTCCACTGGCTACTGTTCAACCAGCCCTCTCCACGGGCTCCTGTTCAACCACCCCTCCACGGGCTACTGTTCATCCAGCCCTCCACCGTGTACTGTTCATTCTGCCCTCCACGGGGTGATCCTGTTCATCCTGCCCTCCACGGGGTCCTATTCATCCAGCCCCAACCGGCTCGATCGATAGGGGTCCTGTTCATCCAGAGGTAACACCACGGGGTCCTGTTCATCCACCCCCACCGGGAACTGTTCATCCAAACCCCCCCAGCAACACTCACTGTTCATCCAGAGGCAGCATCGATCGGCTTCAGTTAGCAGCAGTAGCGAAGGAATCGCTCGATCGAGTTCAGTTAACAGCCATCGATCGATCGCTCGGGTTCAGTAACGCGTAGCCTGCAGTGCAATCACTCGGGTTCAGTTAGAGCCCAATGCCTCGCTCGGGTTCAGTTAGAGCCAACGCCTCGCACACACGCGCGTACGTGTACGAGAGAAACGCGCTTCGCTCGGCCCCTGACCTCCCACCGTAACCAGGAACTCCCCGAAATTTTCCTCGCCCTCGCTTCTGCCACGGTTTTTTCCGTCATGGACGGCCCAAAGAATGTCATGCAGCTGCGTCTCCGGCCCGCCCAGGACGAAAAGCCCATTTTCTATCATGAATTTTTGTCATACAAGTAGGAGCCCACCACATCTATGATGATACCGGGTTTTGTCACAATTATCGTCATAGAAGTGTCATATGTATGACAGAATTTTTTTCGTTTGGCCCGAAATGTCACGGATGTGTCTTTTTTTTGTAGTGATAGGTTGTCCGGGCTTGCCATGAGGTCTGTCGTGGATCATCTTTGGCCGGAAGGACCAAGGCCGAATAGTTATTTTGGTTTAGTGCAACGATTTCTTGGCGCTGTGCCGCATATCGACGCTGCAAAGAGGTCGGCGTGCATAGAGGGTGCGCAGATGGCTCTTACCCGTGTTAAGACATACTGGGCAGAGATGGAGGCCACCGCTATTGCAACCCAGAGTTCGGCCGTAGGCCAGGCATCGGCCGAGCACTATTTTGAAGAGGTCCTAGAAGGCGCTCATTTAATAGAGGCTCAATGCTCGAAGAGTATCATGTTCTAGTTATATGTAACCCGATTGTAAAAAAAATGCTATTAGGATTATAAAGGCTGTGTTTATACTTTTGCCTGAAAGTATTATGATGCCTCCTATGCGGCCGTTTATGTATGTATATAACCTAAAAGTTGGCAGTCGTCGGCTTCAGCCCCCACGCATATAATGCAGGGGTGTTTGAAAAAGCACGTATTCACACTTGATCCAACGTCTTGGTCCATTAAGGAGGTGATAGCGCGGCGAACAAGGCAATCGGACTATATTGCTTTAACACTTTCACTTAGCCATAGGAGTTTGACGGTGGGGCTACTATATAGCCCCTGGTACTTCCACGTCTATCCGAAGATGGTGCGCGTACATACATGACTGGGAAACCGGTCCTTCGTTAATGCGGAGGAATCGCGAAGATTTTGATGAGTCATCGAGTGGTTGACCAGTCTCACGCTGTATCATGGCAGTCAGTTTTCGGCTTTCTCTACCGAGGTGCTCGTCCGGATGAACCAGGGCACAATCGCAGTAGTTCTCCCAGTGCTACCTTAGCCGATATAGCGGAACGTAAGGTACCAAAACATGGGAGCCGGGCAAACCCAGCTATTGACCAAAGACATGATTCGGAGCTGATGCATATAAGGCCAAACTCGCGACGCCGAACACTCCCTAAGGTATTCGGTCTTTACAACATATACCGGGCTGAGTAACGCCCTTGATAATGAACCCTGAATTTCCAGGTACGTGCGTTAGTCTGGCATGGCAAAATGCCAATAACGCCAGCATCCCGCTCGGTTGTGTTTAGTATCTGGAGGGTGTAAAGCAACAAGAGACAGTAAGAAAGGTTTACACAGGGTCTTAATCTAAAAAGAAACCTTTGAGCGGGGCCCTGCTGCACGTCTGCGCCTGTGTCTCCGTTGTGCCGTATCCTGGAAGGGTGTAGCACGAATATCATCTGTAAAAGAGAAAAACTTAGGTGAAAGTATTCGTGCGAAAAATTGGTTATTCTTAATAAACCATTAAAATTCAATCTAAATAAGGGCAACCCGAACTGTAGTTCTTTTTTACATGCGGGAAGCCCCTAGCGCCACTTATGGGGATATATCCATCAACCCAATATTAGGTTTATCTGAGCTGTTACAGCCAGTGTTGCGCCGGACTCGTCTAGCTGTGTCCGTGGTCCTGACGACCGATCATTTATTCTGGTTGGAGAGGCCAGTCAGTGTTCGGCTCCTAAAGCCGCCACACATTCTTCCGTACGCAAGGAATGCTCTGCATTTCCGCTAACTATGATGGTGCCACGTGGACCGGGCATCTTAAGCTTAAGATAAGCATAATGCGGTACTGCGTTAAAACGAGCGAAGGCCGTTCTTCCGAGTAGTGCTTGATAGCTGCTTCGGAATGGAGCGATGTCGAAGGTTAACTTTTCACTTTGGAAGTTGCCGAGAGAACCGAATACAACCTCTAGTACTAGAGAGCCTGTGCAGCAAGCCTCTGGGCCTGGTATTACTCCTTTAAAGGTAGTATTGCTTTGGTTAATTCTTGTCGGGTCTATCCCCATTTTGCGGCCTGTGTCCAAATATATCAGATTGAGACTACTACCGCCGTCCATAAGGACTCGGGTGAGATGGTATCCGTTAATTATTGGGTCTAGCACCAAGGCAGCAGATCCTCCGTGTCGGATACTATTCGGGTGATCCCTACGATCGAAAGTGATTGGGCAGGCCGACCAAGGGTTGAATTTGGAGGTGACGGGCTCCACGGCGCATACGTCTCGGAGTGCGCGTTTGCTCCTCCTCTTCATTACGTGAATCATGTTCACTGTTTTGACCTCTGGCAGGAATTTTTTCTGTCCCCCAGTATTTTGCTGGCGAGGCTCATCCTCATCTTCACTTGGTGTCTCCCTCCCCTTGTGTTCGGCGTTTAGCTTACCGGCCTGCTTGAAAACCCAGCATCCTCTGTTGGTGTGATTCGCAGGTTTGTCGGAGGTGGCCAGCTCCTATTCTTCATCGCGCGACACCGATGAGCATGAAGACTTGGACGACACTGCGGCAGGCCCTACATCAACAAACGACCCCAACAACGCTGGCGCTCCTTCATCAACTTGATATTCTTCAAGGGCGTTAGCCCTCATTTTCGATCCTTTTGGTCATTCGATGACAAAGGGGGAGAAATATGAGTTAGTCTTCAAGCGGGTCTATCTTATGGGCGTTTTTTTGCTAAGTTACAACTCTCGTTCTTCTGATGACTTTGCTGGATCGAGTTGTAAACTTAAAACTCTATGGTGGCCTGATACTTTTGCTGAGATTTTCTGCATGCTTATTCCTCGTTAATGTTAATGCACGCATGCTGAATTACATCAGTCACCATATTTCATCATGCATTTCAAATTCTTCATATTATATGTCAAATGCGTGTATGAATTACAAGATATAGGGGGAGATCTCCATGATTCAACTCTTCAAGTGTGCATTGCTTCAAAAGCAAATTCCTCACTATGCACATCTTCAGGGGGAGTTCTTCTATATCTTGCAATCAAATTCCTCAATATCAGTATTTACACTTCATATGTTTATCCCCATTGAAAACTTAACCTATATTGTCATCAATCACCAAAAAGGGGGAGATTGTAAGTGCATCTAGTGCCCCTTAGTGATTTTGGTGTATTGAAGACTTATAGGTTAAGGGACTAATGTGTTTATGAGTGTACACAGGACTATAAGTCTATGAGGAGTTTGATATTTACAGAGAAAGTCGACCCCTAAAAATGAAGTTCTTCGACTGAAGACTTTGGATTTTTGAAGACTTTCTGAAGACTTTGAAAGTGAAGAAATTGGTGTGACCTTGAAGACTTGGTATTCATTTGAGGAACATGAAGCGTGAATACTTTTGTTTTCGTAGTTTCATTTTCTCTTTCTTGAGTCATAGGAAACACCGTACTGTTAAAGGGTGTCGAGGAAATACTAAGGAAAAATTTCCAAGTGATGCTCAACTCAAAATCCTACATCTACCAATCCCTTCGAGTGAAGCCATTGGAAATCTCATACAGTTAAGTCATATTCTTCAGTGACAGAGACGAAGTTCTTCTGGTCTCTGAGGAATTTGTTCTGACTGAGGAGTTAGGAATTCACCAGTGTTGATTGCCTACATAGTGAGGAACATGATAGCCCTGAGGAATTTGAGTCTCAAATTTCCGACCGTTGCTGTGCTATGCGCCAGCTGTCCCAAAATATCTACCCACCTAACGGTCATATCATTGAAGGGCATTTATGTCTTATCATGTCGGGCTGCTCCCTAGGCTATAAATAGCCGCCCCCTACAACCACTAGCTGGTTGGCTGCTCCGAGAGAAACTGACACTTGTCATTTGAGAGCATCCCATCCTCCGAGGACTTTGAGCGAAAATCATCAAGTGAGGAAAACCCAAACCAAAACACCTACAAACCCAAAGTGATTGAGCATCACTGAAGAGATTGATCCTGCGTGGATCCGACGCTTGTTACCATTGAAGACTGTGCTTCTTCCAGACGGTTAGGCGTCATGGTCTAGAGCATCCAAGAGGAATTGTGGATCGCCGAGGGACCGAGTTTGTGAAGGTTCGGAAGTCACCTGAAGACTTACCACGAGTGATTGGGCGAGGTCTGTGTGACCTTAGCTCAAGGAGAATACGGTGAGGACTGTGTGTCTGGGACTGTGTGTCCTCAGGTTTAAATACCTAGCCGCTCCAACCAGATGTACAACTGAGACAACAGTTGGAACTGGTCTACCAAATCATTGTCTTCACCAAGCTTACTAGTTCTATTTCCTCAACTCTTTCATTTCCTCATAACTGTGTTGTGTGCTTATTCATATCTGTGTTTGAAGACTTTGACTGAAGACTTTCTTAATTTCCTTAGTTCAATTTCTTCAGTTTGTTTGTCTTCATCCTGTGTTATCCTGTGTTTACGCTTTCTGTACTCTGTGCTTGTCTTCATTTCATCATGATGACCATGCTTGTGTTCTGCTATGCTTGCTCTTGAGTACTTATTCCGCTGCAAGTAGTTCTTCGCTAAGGAATTTCCTCACCCGCAAATTCCTCAGTGAAGAATTCATAAAAATCGCCTATTCACCCCCCTCTAGGCGATATAACGCACTTTCAATTGGTATCAGAGCAAGGTACTCCCTTGTTCTGTGTGATTTTTGTTTAACCGACTGGAGTTTTAGTTATGTCGACCGCAGGTATGATCAAGGTCTCTGCTGGGTGTCCTACCTTCGATGGGATGGACTACCCCTACTGGAAGAATAAGATGCGAATGCATCTTGGGGCAATTGATAACGATCTCTGGTATGTTGTGGAAAATGGTGTTCCCTCAGTCACACCTTCTCTGAATGCATCTGATGTGAAGAGATTCAAGCAACTCGATTCTCAAGCGAAAAATATCATATGTGGCCATCTGAGCAAAGGACAGTATGGAAGAGTGAGTGCTTTGGAAACTGCTAAGCTTATCTGGGATAGGCTGTCCAAAGTAAATGAAGGAGTCTCAACTCAGCGTGACTCTCAAGTCGATGTTCTTCGCAATCTCTTCAACCGCTTCAAAAGACTCGACAATGAAAATGTTCAACAAACCTTCGATCACCTCACTGACATCTCAAATGAGCTTCAAGCACTTGGTGCCACTGACATCACCGACCATGAGGTGGTGAAGAAATTGTTGAGATCGCTTGATTCCTCATTTGATACTCTGGCATTGATGATACAAGAACGTGCTGATTACAAGTCACTTGATCCCGCTGATATCCTCGAGAGGCTAAATACTCATCGGTTCCAGCTTGCTGAAAAGAGAGATCTCTATGGTTCGAGCTATGGCAGATCACGTGCACTGAAGGCCAAGGCAGTTTCTGAGTCTGAAGATGAAGACTCTGGCAGCAGCCTTGGTGATCCTGAAGAACTGAGCCATGAACTAGCACTGCTCGTGAAGAAATTCCAGAAGTTCTCAAGACGTGGTCGCTTTGGAAGACCCTCAAAAAGCAATGATTCCTCGTCCAGTGATTATAAGAAAAGGCTTTGTCACAAATGCAAGAAACCTGGACACTACATTCAAGATTGTCCTCAGTGGGAAAAGGAATCAAAGAAGAAAAAATACAAGGATTACAGTTCTGATGATGGAAAGAAAAAGAAGAAATCCTCAAAGTCTTCATCATCAAAATCCTCAAAGTCTTCATCTCACAAGAAGAGCAGCTCCAAGAAGGCTCGGGCATTCATTGGCAAGGAAATGGACTTGGAGGCTAAATCTGAAGAAAAAGAGGAAGAGGAGGCGTCTGAGGAGTCCGAATCCAGTGTGGCGAGCCTAGCTCTCGCTACTGCATTCGTCAGCAAGTCTATCTTCAACTCTGAAGAAAATTACCTCACCAACAAGGCTGATGAAGGGAATGATGACTACACTCCCACCTATTACTTCATGGCAAAGGGTGCCAAGGTACTCAAATATACCTCCTCTGAATCAAGTGAGAATGAATCTGATGAAAACCTCAAGCCCTGCTACTCTAAACTTGCTAAGATTGCTGTGAAACAACAAAGGGCTTTTGAAAAGGTTCAAAACATGCTAGACAAAAGTGATGATATGTTGGGTGAAGAAATGGATCGCACTAAAACCTTGACTGAAAATCTTTAGAGACTTCAGACTAGGTTTGACAACCTTCAAGGTCATCATAACACTCTCTTATCTGATCATGAGAAGCTTTCTTATGAATTTCTTCAAAGAAATCAAGATCTTGAAAAGCTAAGAGTGAGTTATGAAGATCTTCAGAAGGAGCGCGATTCATTACTTGCTCAACAAATCAGCGCTTCTCAGGAAGAATTTGTCCCTCCATGTTTGAAGTGCATTGAACGTGAATCTGCTAATTCTTCACCTGAATGTTCAAATGCTTCTAATGTTAAAAATTCTTCACCTGCCTCTGCTATCACTAATTTCTCATCTGAGGACATTGCTAGTATCACTGACGATGCAGGGCTGAAGGAATTGTACATGACAGGCATGTACAAAAGCCTCAAAGGGCATCAGATTCTTTGTGATGTGCTTAAAAAGCAGATCCTCAACAGGAACCCTAGGAAAGAGGGTATTGCCTTTGAGAGGAAACTCAATGCTGATGGTACATATTGGAAGCCTGAGCAGTACCCCAAAACCTCATGGGTTGCTGCAAAGGGGCCTCCAGTTGATCCATCTAATCTATCTGGCTTTACATGTGAATCTTCTGATTCTTCTGATGAGTCATTTGACTCCAACTATAAACTGTTTAAAAATCAGAATGGTGAAGTATTTGCTAGATATGTTGGCACTAACTACAGGAACAGTTCTCCTATGAAGAAAATCTGGGTTCCCAAAAAGTGCCTTGAAAGTCTTCAGGTGAATGTCCTCATGACACCACCTGTGAAGAATAGGAACCCCAGATCAAATTCTTCATATGGACCAAATTCTTCATATGGATCCAAGTCCTCATACGGATAGAATTCCTCACGTGGATCAAATTCCTCAAAAGGATCAAAGTCCTCATATGAATATCATCGTGCTAACAACTCTGTTTCGCAGGGAAGAGCTAAGGGCTATGAATATGAGCATTATTCTTCTAATCGTTATGTTCATAAGTTCTCGAAGAATTTCTCTGCTTATTCATATGCTTACCCTAACTCCTCTTATGTGAGATGAAATGGATTGGCTTCTATGCCACCTTTCTCGTATGGAGCTCGCAGAGTGATGAACTCTTTGCCACCCCTTCAGATGTGGGTGGTGAAGAAAAAGAACTAATCTCTTCTGCAGGGTCAGGTCTCCAGACGTGCGTGAATGTCTGAAGAATTTGCCGGAGACCTGAAAAATTGCCGGAGACATGAAGAAATGAACTTTCATTTCTCACGTCCTCATAATGCTTTATCTATTCTATTACTTGATGAAATTGATCTGATGAATTGATGTCATATTCTTCACTGATGAAGTATATGAGTTTGTAAGCTGCACTAATTCATCTGCAGGATGATCAACCCAAGCCACTGAGTGGGTCCTCGATAGTGGATGTACAAATCACATGACTGGTGACAAGAATCTATTGATGGATGCTCCCTTATCACCATCGCATCTGAAGCATATCATCTTCACTGACAAAGGCAAAAGTCAAGTATTGGGTCTATATAAGGTTGCGATCACAAAGGATCGACACATGGACAAAGTCATGCTTGTCGAGTCCTTAGGATACAACCTCATGTCTGTCTCAATGCTTTGTGATCTTGATATGGTTGTTGTCTTTGGCAAGTATCATTGTGTTGTGGTTATGGAAGCTGACAATTCCAAAGTCTTCGAAGGCTTTAGGAGGGGAGACTTGTATATTGTTGATTTCTCTACAGGACCGCAACCAGCCGTGTGTCTACTTGTAAAAGCTTCAGAAGGCTGGCTCTGGCATCGACGACTTGGTCATGCAGGCATGAGGAATTTGCACACGCTTGCGAAGAAGAAGCATGTCATTGGCATTGAGAATGTCAAATTCCTCAAGGATCACTTATGCGGAGCCTGTGAAGCTGGGAAGATGACAAAGGCTAAGCATCCGGTGAAGACTATCATGACCACCAC
Organism: Aegilops tauschii subsp. strangulata; assembly: GCF_002575655.3. Classification (NCBI taxonomy): domain Eukaryota; kingdom Viridiplantae; phylum Streptophyta; class Magnoliopsida; order Poales; family Poaceae; genus Aegilops; species Aegilops tauschii. Next base: position 41,349,445 of record NC_053040.3, on the reverse strand, counting down.
TCGACTATTTGAATTGCTTCACATGGATCTCTTCGGTCCTAACCACTATTCTGCAGTTTCAAATGATGCATCTCAATATGGCTTTGTTATTGTTGATGATTACTCTCATTACACATGGGTACACATTGTTACTTACAAACATGAAGTGCAGGAAGTCTTCAAACGATTTTCCTCGACGGCTTCAACCAACTTTGGTGTGAAGATCAAGCACATCAGAAGTGACAATGGAACTGAGTTCAAGAATTCTGGTCTTGATGACTATCTTGATGAACTTGGTATTACTCATGAGTTATCTTCTCCTTATACTCCTCAGCAGAATGGCGTCGTGGAGCGCAAGAACATGACTCTTGCTGAGATGGCTCACACTATGCTTGATGAATACAAAACGCCTCGTCATTTCTGGATTGATGCAATTGATACTGCGTGCCACATCATCAACAGAGTATATCTTCACAAATTCTTCAAGAAGATAGCCTATGAACTCGTCATTGACAAGAAACCCAATGTGAGTTATTTCAAAGTCTTCGGTGCTAAATGCTGGATTAGAGATCCTCATCACAACTCTAAATTTGCACCGAAAGCACATGAATGTTTTATGCTTGGTTACAGAAAGGACTCGCACATCTACAGAGTCTTCAACAACGTTCTTCACAAGGTTGTTGAAACTGTAGATGTGCGGTTTGATGAAACTAATGGCTTGCAAAGAGAGCACCTACCTTCTGTGATAGATGAACCAACACCTGAGGAAACTATCAAGTTCAAGGCTACTGAGGATGTCATTCCTACCGAAGAATCTGCTGAAGAATTCATTCCAAAACATAAAGAACGTCGAGCTAATGCACCTGAAGAAAATGCTGAAGAAAATGGTGCTGAAGAAAATGCTGATCAAATTCCTCGACGACAACCAGCTCATCCTCGCATTGGAAAAGAAGTGCAAATTGAAAAGACCATCGATGACATTGAAGCACCAGGTCCTGTCACACGCTCAAAAGCTTCACATTTATCTAACTTTTGTGGGCACTATGCTTTTGTCTCTATCACAGATCCCACTAAGGTAGATGAAGCATTTCTGGAGTCTGGGTGGATTTAGGCCATGCAAGAAGAATTACATCAATTCGAGCTCAACAACGTCTGGGAACTGGTCAAACGTCCAAATCCTCGCAAGCACAATGTCATTGGCATAAAGTGGATCTAGCGCAACAAGCAAGAAGAAAATGGCCTTGTGGTGAGGAATAAGGCACGAGTTGTAGCTCGAGGCTACACACAGGTTGAAGGAATTGATTTCGATGAAACTTTTGCACCTGTTGCTAGACTTGAGGCAATTCGCATATTACTTGCTTATGCTAACCATCATGATATCACTTTATATCAAATGGATGTGAAAAGTGCATTCCTCAATGGTAAGCTTGAGGAAGAAGTATATGTTGCTCAACCCCCAAGTTTTGAAGATCCAAAGAATCCTGACAAAGTCTTCAGACTCAATAAGGCCCTCTATGGCCTCAAGCAGGCCCCTCGGGCGTGGTATGATACTTTGAAGGAATTCCTCATGAAGAAAGGCTTCAAACCCGGTTCACTCGACCCTACTCTTTTCACTAAATCTTATGATGGTGAATTGTTTGTGTGCCAAATATATGTTGATGATATTATCTTTGGCTGTACTGACCAACGTTATAGTGATGATTTTGCCTATATGATGAGTGAAGAATATCAAATGTCTATGATGGGAGAATTGAAATTCTTCTTAGGTCTTCAAATTCGTCAACAGCGCAATGTCATATTCATATCTCAGGAGAAATACCTCAAGGATGCACTGAGGAAATTCGGCATGCAAGATTGCAAAGGCGTCAAATTCCTATGCCCACAAATGGCCATCTGTGCACTGATGAAAATGGTATTGACTTCGATCATAGGGTATACCACTCCATGATTGGTTCTTTATTGTACTTATGTGCATCTAGGCCAGATATAATGCTTAGTGTTTGCATGTGTGCCCGATTTCAAGCTACACTGAAGGAATCACACCATATGGCTGTGAAGCATATTCTTCGATATCTAGCTCACACACCAACACTTGGATTATGGTACCCCAAGGGCTCGGCTTTTGATCTCATTGGATATTCTGACTCTGACTATGCTGGTGATCGTGTGGAAGTCAACATCTGGTACATGTCATTTCCTAGGACGATCTTTGGTCTGTTGGTCCTCGAAGAAACAGAACTGCGTATCACTGTCTACTGCTGAAGCTGAGTACATTGCTGCTGGTTCTTGCTGTGCTCAATTGCTGTGGATGAAGCAAACTCTCAAGGACTACGGCGTCAACGTGAAGAATGTGCCTCTCTTCTGTGACAATGAGAGTGCCATCAAGATTGCTCACAACCCAGTTCAGCACTCGAAGACAAAGCACATTCAGATTCGTCATCATTTTCTTCGTGATCATGTGTTGAAGGGCGACATTTCCATTGAGCATGTGAAGACTGAAGAATAGCTAGCTAATATCTTCACAAAGCCCTTGGATGAGAAGAGATTTAGCAAGTTGCGGTGTGAGCTAAATATCTTAGAATCTTCGAATGTTCTTTGAAAAGGACACTCATCCTAATACTTATGCAAAATTGATGACTTAGATGTGCAACACATGAAGAAACGTTTCTCTTCAATCAATGAAGAATAACACTCTAAGTGTGAAGAAATTAACGAAGAATTTGATTCTCAGAACCCTACGACAATTGTACGCGGTGCCTGAAATCATCATTCTTATACGGTGGGTCACACCACCACCAAAAGTTGAAAATCTTCAATTTGAGTTTTTCCTCAGTTTTGAAATTCCTCAGTTGTTCATTTTCTTCAACTTTGCATTGTCTTCACTGTTTCCGTCGTTTTTCTTCATTGGCTATATATATATATATATATATATATATATATATATATATATATATATATATATATATATATATATATATATATATATATGAGTTTATGTCCTCTATAGCATTCACTTATGGCTAATTCTTCAAGTTGGTTTTTTCTGCTAAGTGAATGTGATCGGACCCTTCCCCCTCTATGCTATACTCAACCCAATCTTTTCACAAATTCTTCATGTGCATTCTATTTGAAACTCGTTCAAAATCTTCACTGTGTCCTTGTCAGCTGAAGAATTTGCGAACAGAAGTTTAAAACTTATCTTATCCAAATTTTCGGCTTTGCCGCTCAAACTGTTCCGCATCCCACGAAATACTTATCTATTCACCCACGATCTCACACGATCTCCACTTCTCAGTACGTGGGTGACACATGTCAAGCGAATGGGAAGGGTCAGGGGCACGTTCGTCCAAATTCTTTGGGTGAACAGTTTTTCACCGTGGATATAAATACCCCCTCCCCTTCCTCACTTCCTTTACTCCGCTCGACCTCTCTCCAGCTCGAGCTTCTCAAACCCTAGCACCGCCGCTACTTCATCATCGCCGGTGAGGAAGAGCTTCACTGCCTCGACCTCGTCACCGTCGTACTCGCGCCGGCTGCGGATTTCTTCACTCCGCCGCCGACGTAGCTGTCTTCCTCCGCCAAGTTAGGGCGTGGAAGATCTGCACTGACGAACTTCACATCTCCACTTCCAGTTCGTCGTGTTCTTCGTCTAGTGTAATTAAAAGTTACTTTTACTGCCCTCTTTGATTCAAATGATTTCTACAAAATCCTCAAAGGTGTTTATTCTTCAAATTCTTCAGACAACAAACACCTCACATGTCATCTGATCTTGATTCATTTCTCTAAGCTATAATTTCTCTTCAAGATTCCTCAATTGTGCGGATTTCTGATCTGTACAACTCTGGAACCTAAGACTAAGAACGCTTAGTGAAATTCTTCAAGACTCGTCTGGTCAAATTCCTCAAACTTGTTCTTTTTACAAAACCTTCTGAGAACGCATATGACCTCTCCAAATTCTCGCAACTATACTCTGTTCATAGGTACTCATGTCCGCTGCTGAATCACTAGGTTCTCATCAACTTAACTCATTTGCAGTGTTCCTCGAAGAAAAGTTGCATACTTCTTCAGAGAATTCAATTGTTCAAATTCCTCATCTGAAGAAAATGGTTGATGGAAAGAAGCCACAGAAAGGAGGAAAGAGGCCTGAGGTCAACACTGCGTTTGAAATCCCTGAGGACATCTATGCTGGGTACTGCACACCCCCTGAGGAAGATAAAAATCAGCGCAAGGTGCGCATTCAGAAGATAGAGAGGAGATGGGCAAGAGAGTGGAGGGAGTACAGATATGTTACTCCCAAATACATGAAGAAATTTGCACTCAATCCTCCATGCCCAAGACCTCCATTGGCACCTGGCCAAGAAGAAAATCCCACCTGCCTCAAGTGCGGTGAGGATTATCCTGATGAATGGGCCAAGCGCCAGACCAAGTTGGCCAAACAGGCTAAGGAAGCAGTGAGAAAATTCAACCAAGACTCTGCTGCTGCTGCTGCTGCTGAGGCCTCTGTCAAGCCTAAGAAGGCCATGTCAAAGAAACCTGCTCACAAGCCAAGTGCTTCTTCTTCAATGCCCTCACGGCCATAATCCTCAAAGCCCTCGCGGCCAATTCCTCACGCTGCTCCTGCTCCTCCAAAATCCTCAGCTCCTCTGCCAAAGTCTTCGGCTGCTCCGACAAAATCCTCAGCACCTGTGCATCTTGCCACGTGCCAAAGGAGGACGTGCATCTCTATTTACCCAGGAGCATCTGCTAGTTCCTCAGCTCCACCAAATTCTTCAACTGGCCCCTCTCTGCTGAAGAAAAGGCCACTGCTGGACGAGGCACTAGACCAAGTCCGCACAAGAAGCAGGTCGCCTTTCAAGTGCCGTCTGATGAAGATGAAGTTGATGATGAAGAACTTGCTGAAATCATCAGAGACAGACAAGTGAAGGCCGCTAGAGCCAAAGGCAGAAATGTGCCGTTACTTTTGGATCCAAAGCTGATCCTAGACTTCATTGACTTATGGCACAAGGATCCCAACACGCCCTTCCCGGAGATGAACCTCACTCCTGGTCAAAGTCATGTTTTGACTGCCTTCATTGAAGAAGAAAAGTGGAAATTTGAACAAGGAAGAATAGTGAAGAAAGCGCAGTACAAGAAAGAACGCTTTCTGAAGCAAAATGTCCTGAAGCTTTCCCCTGAAGAACTCATTGCCTTACAAGCTGAGATCAAGCAACTGAGTGATGAATTTGATCGTTACTACGCTGACTGGCTTGGAGCCAAAGTCAGATTTGTCAAGATAACTGAAAAGTTCACGTCAAATGTTGTAGCCCCATCGCAACAAGAAATTCCTCAGGCTGAAGCATCTGCTCAGCCGACTGAAGAACATGCTAGCACTGCTGATGACATTCAGGCTGCTGAAGAAAATGTGGGTTCCAAGGCTGATGACTGCATTCCAGACGCTGATGAAATTGCCAGGGCATCCACTAGTGGTGCGCCTGAAGAAAATGAAGAGGTCAGGGCAACTGCATCAGTTGTGCCTAAAGAAAATCAACCACATTCCTCTACTCCTCCTGCCCCTACCCCAACTCTGATCCTTCCATCTGCTTCAGATGTGAAGAAGACTAAGGCTGCAGAGCATGCAGCAGTGAAGAAAAGGAAGGCGTCAGCTTCATCAGATTCTTCAGCTCCGAAGAAGATGAAGTCTCTGACCAGCTCATTTGCAAATCCCATTGATGCTGTTCCTATCTCAACCATGCCATCAAAGGACATTGTTCCTTTTGCTGAAGAAATATGTGATTCCTAGCGAATCCGATGAAGAAAATCCTTCTGCTACTTCATCAGAGCAGATGGATGAAGAAATTGAAGTGGATGAAATCCCTTCAACACCAGTTGTCTCCTCGCCTATGCCTCAGTTTACTGCTGAAGAGGCCGGCGTTGAAGAAATGGAAGATGAAGATGTGGACATTGGCTATACCACACCTGTGCTAAATGATGACTTTTGGGAAAGTCAGCACCCCAACTCTCCACTCTTCACACCATTGCAACAAATTCCTCAGTCCCCAGCAACTACAGTTCAAATGGGATCTGATGAACCACATGCCACACCGTCTGTCCATGAAGAAATTCCAGCCACTAGTGCTGAAGAAAATTTAAATGAAGAATTGAAGACCCAGGCTGTTACTGGAGTAGAAGCTGAAATTCCTCAGCCTAAAGAACCTGAGATTGCCATTCCTGAGGTGATAATGCAATTGACTGACACTCCTCAGCCCAAGCCAAAGGATCCATTCTCAAAGAAGCAGAAATTCAAGGCTTATGATTTCTTCGGCGAGCATGTGTTCTTCACTGACTACAATCCCTATGATACTGCTCGTCTTAGAAGGAAGCGCTTCTGGACCGCCAGCCAGGCCAACTTCTATTCCTCAGTGCTCTTCAACAAGGACAAAGTCTTCGACCACGAGCATATTCCTCATGTGGACATGGAATCACTGCCATGCTTCACACCTGTCCTCAGTGTGCTTCATGACACAGGCCTCCTCAACTTTTGCACAGACATAGTTGATTGGAATGAAGAACTCATTCTTCAATTCTACGCAACATTGCACATCACAGGAGATGCCGACGATGTGAACTCCTGGGTTTTGGACCGGATGACCGAAAACACTCACTACAAAGCACCGGCCTTTGAATTACTTCACGCCCTGCCCATCAGTCCTCCACCTAAAGGAGCTCGTTGCATGTACCAAGAGCCTGAGCTTACAGATCACTATATGCAAGTGCTGATGAAGCCATTGAAACCTGGTCAAGCCTCAAGGACAAAATTCCTCGTGAAGGAATTGCCGTATGTACCAAGGACAGTCTATCGCATTCTGACGAAGACTATGAGTCCAATCAAAGGCCATGACTCATCTGATGAGGAAATTGTCGGCATCATGAAGAATCTGGTTTTCAACATCATTCATGGCATTCCTGTCAATTATCATGATTTCTTCATGAGGACTCTGGCAAATGTTGCACTTTCTCCGTTTGAGCTGAAGCCTTATGCTCCCTGGATCATGAGATTCCTCAGAATAAGGTCTTCACTCAACTACAAGGCTGATTTTTAGAATCACCTCAGCTACTTGCCCCCGATTGAAGTCCTCAAGCGGACCTATTCCTCAGCTGACGAAAAGGGCAAGGCACCAGCTGTTATTGATGAAGGCATTCGTCCATTGGATGGTCAATTTCGCAAAGCTGCATCTTATTCCACCAATGATGACTCTGCCACTCATGATTCTGCTGCCCATGCATCCAAGCCAAATCCTCAAGCCACTGCTCCCCGTGTGATGACTGACTGCGAGCTTCTGCTCAGTCTTCACCAGAAGGTGGATCGAAACCATAAATGCGTTAACCGTCAGTTTGGTTCAATTCTTCACAACATGACTACTACACATAATGCAGTGAAGAAAAACCATTACTACCTCCATGAAGTCTTCGATCGCACCTGGGCTATTTTGTCACACGTATATGGTGAAGAAGATCTGAAGAAGATTGGTCTGAAGGAAGATTTTGACTGGTCAGCACCTCCACCGAAGAAAAACAAGAAGGTCAAGGTTCCTTCCTTGTTGGCCAGCTCCTATTCTTCATCGCGCGACACCGATGAGCATGAAGACTTGGACGACACTACGGCAGGCCCTACATCAACAAACGACCCCAACAACACTGGCGCTCCTTCATCAACTTGATATTCTTCAGGGGCGTTAGTCCTCATTTTCGATCCTTTTGGTCATTCGATGACAAAGGGGGAGAAATATGAGTTAGTCTTCAAGCGGATCTATCTTATGGGCATTTTTTTGCTAAGTTACAACTCTCATTCTTCTGATGACTTTGCTGGATCGAGTTGTAAACTTAAAACTCTATGGTGGCCTGATACTTTTGCTGAGATTTTCTGCATGCTTATTCCTCGTTAATGTTAATGCACGCATGCTGAATTACATCAGCCACCATATTTCATCATGCATTTACAATTCTTCATATTATATGTGAAATGCATGTATGAATTACAAGATATAGGGGGAGATCTCCATGATTCAACTCTTCAAGTGTGCATTGCTTCAAAAGCAAATTCCTCACTATGCACATCTTCAGGGGGAGTTCTTCTATATCTTGCAATCAAATTCCTCAATATCAGTATTTACACTTCATATGTTTATCCCCGTTGAAAACTTAACCTATATTGTCATCAATCACCAAAAAGGGGGAGATTGTAAGTGCATCTAGTGCCCCTTAGTGATTTTGGTGTATTGAAGACTTATAGGTTAAGGCACTAATGTGTTTATGAGTGTACACAGGACTATAAGTCTATGAGGAGTTTGATATTTACAGAGAAAGTCGACCCCTAAAAGTGAAGTTCTTCGACTGAAGACTTTGGATGTCTGAAGACTTTCTGAAGACTCTGAAAGTGAAGAAATTGGTGTGACCTTGAAGACTTGGTATTCATTTGAGGAACATGAAGCATGAAGACTTTTGTTTTCGTAGTTTCATTTTCTCTTTCTTGAGTCATAGGAAACACCTACTGTTAAAGGAGGTCGAGGAAATACTAAGGAAAAATTTCCAAGTGATGCTCAACTCAAAATCCTACATCTACCAATCCCTTCGAGTGAAGCCATTGGAAATCTCATACAGTTCAGTCATATTCTTCAGTGACAGAGACAAAGTTCTTCTGGTCTCTGAGGAATTTGTTCTGACTGAGGAGTTAGGAATTCGCCAGTGCGGATTGCCTACACAGTGAGGAACATGATAGCCCTGAGGAATTTGAGTCTCAAATTTCCGACCGTTGCTGTGCTATGCGCCAGCTGTCCCAAAATATCTACCCACCTAACGGTCATATCATTGAAGGGCCTTTATGTCTTATAATGTCGAGCTGCTCCCTAGGCTATAAATAGCCGCCCCCTACAACCACTAGCTGGTTGGCTGCTCCGAGAGAAACTGACACTTGTCATTTGAGAGCATCCCATCCTCCGAGGACTTTGAGCGAAAATCATCAAGTGAGGAAAACCCAAACCCAAACACCTGCAAACCCAAAGTGATTGAGCATCACTGAAGAGATTGATCCTGCATGGATCCGACGCTTGTTACCTTTGAAGACTGTGCTTCTTCCAGACGGTTAGGTGTCATGGTCTAGAGCATCCAAGAGGAATTGTGGATCGCCGAGTGACCGAGTTTGTGAAGGTTCGGAAGTCACCTGAAGACTTACCACGAGTGATTGGGCGAGGTCTGTGTGACCTTAGCTTAAGGAGAATACGGTGAGGACTGTGTGTCCTGAGGTTCAAATACCTAGCCGCTCCAACCAGATGTACAACTGAGATAGCAGTTGGAACTGGTCTACCAAATCATTGTCTTCACCAAGCTTACTGGTTCTATTTCCTCAACTCTTTCATTTCCTCATAACTGTGTTGTGTGCTTGTTCATATCTGTGTTTGAAGACTTTGACTGAAGACTTTCTCAATTTCCTCAGTTCAATTTCTTCAGTCTATTTGTCTTCATCCTGTGCTATCCTATGTTTACGCTTTCTGTACTCTATGCTTGTCTTCATTTCATCATGATGACCATGCTTGTGTTCTGCTATGCTTACTCTTGAGTACTTATTCCGCTTCAAGTAGTTCTTCGCCAAGGAATTTCCTCACCCGCAAATTCCTCAGTGAAGAATTCATAAAAATCGCCTATTCACCCCCTCTAGTCGATATAACGCACTTTCAGAAGGATAAAGTCCTCAATCCAGACCCCAGGGTCTGTCGTTCCGTCATACGCCTCTATGTTCACAGGTTTGAATCCCTCTGGGAATTCGTGATCCAGCACCTCATCGGTGAAGCATAGGGGGTGCGCTGCACCCCTGTATTTGGATGTGTCATGGCGTTCTGACGGTTGTAGTGTTCTGTTTTGATTCTGTGCCGGAGCGCGCTTCCTAGATCCGTAGATGGACCTGGTCATACCGGCATCGTTAGCCGCCCTATCACGGCCACGGGGCGGTCGATCCGGCTGATCGGCCGTTTTATTTTCGGCTGTATAGGCTCTAAAGCCTCGTCATCGAATTCAGGCAGCAGCTTGCGCTTTGGATAGCTCTTTGTGTGGCGACTGTCGGAGTAAATGGGCACGGGTAGCCTAACCGACTCCCCCTGTCTCTTCGAAAAATTACCAGGCCACTCGAGCCTTCAAGCATACAAAGCATAGGATCGCCTCCCCCCGGCCGAGGGCCGACTCCCAGAAGGCGACCCCGCCTCAGAAACCTCCTCGAAGAAAGATACGAGATAGCCGACTCCAGGGAGCCGGCCCCAAGAAGACCGACTCCCAGAAGCCGGCCATGAAGGAAGCCGACTCCCAGAAGCTGGCCGCGAAGAAAGCCGACTCCCAGAAGCCGGCCGCGAAGAAAGCCGGCTCCCAGAAGCCGGCCAAGACTGCACCCACTAATACTGTACCCACATAACGGCGATAGGATGGGGTGTGGCCGCAGTACATCCCACTACCCCTGAATCCCGGAACAGGCATGGCCACACGGCGCCGCACGGGCCAGCCATCCCCCGTCCGGCGCGGCACTGTAGCCATGTTAGCCTCGATGTCACCCACGACAGACGCCAGTACGGCCCGCGGGCGGCGGGCCCCTTCGCCAAAGAGACACCTGAAGGCGGCCTGGCCCCCTCTAATCGGCCAGGGGTGCGGCCGGCTCCCAATAGCCGGCTGCCTCCCTCCCTCGAAGCATGTGCGTCATTAAGGAGACAAGACGAGGTAAGGCTACAGTGAGAGCTCACAAGGCGGCGACACTATAGCCACGCTTACCACGACGAAGCCCTCGTCATCAGAGGCGAAGTAACAGTAACCAGCCACCGACAAAGCCCCCAAGCGGTGGGGCCGGCCTGCCGGCCAAGAGGTCGGCAGCCGGCGGGACCCACCAGTCGGCGGGCCCCAATGACCGGCGGAGAAGCCGGCGAGCATAGACACTGACGGCTGGGACCCGCGCCCAGCCGGATTACCATTGTACCCTTGGGGGTAGGCCTATATAAACCCCCCAGGGCACCCATGCAAAGGGTTGATCTCATAGAATTCCACACACCACCTAGAGAGAAAAGGAGAGCCAGCCTTGTCCTTCCTCTTCCTCTAGCCAAATAGCTCAAGGAGCGCTTGTAGCTACTTGTATTGATCTAGCGATCATGCGGAGACCCCACACAGCAGGACTAGGGGTGTTATCTCCACGGAGAGCCCCGAACCTGGGTAAGATCCGCCGGCGTGCATGTCTTCGCGTTTTACTGGCTCCCACAATGATAAGCCACCCGTTGGCATATGTCGCACCTACCACCTGACATTTGGCGCCCACCGTGGGGCCAGGTGCACCGTCGTCCGGAGACCTGTTCTGGACGGGAACCCTTTTTCTCCCCCGCGAGTGTAGCCAGCCTGCTACGCCCGACGGCGCTTGCCCCGACGCGCTGCAAGGCGTCGACGACGCCTGCGCGGCAAGCTGCCTCGCCGATCTTTTTGGCGAGACTCGCATCTCCGACGAGCCCGCGTCCGACGCGGGCATGGACTACCCCGAGAGCCGCCTCGTCAGCCTCCTCGAATAGCTTCACGTCTCCAGCGAACATGCTGTACACTTGGAGTCGGTCGGCTCCACCGACCCGATGCTTGTCGACTCTGACACGGCATCGTTCAATGCCTACCCCTCCGACGTGGTAGTCTTCGACGACCCTCTCCCTCGAGCTAACAGCGGCAGCAGCGCTGTCACTGAGGTGCTGGTCATCAGCCACGTCGCCGACTCGGGCGAGGACACCCACGACGCCCTACAAGTGGCGATGCATGACTTGTCCGTCCCCATCCCGGCCGATGCCGACGCCGAGACCCTGGAGGCACGCCGCCTCGCCCTCATCGCGGAGGGCCAGAAGATAGCCTCCATGAGATGCCTCACCGAGGCCCACCAGCGCGAAGTCGACCGCGCCGCTTTTGGTACGCCGCCTCACGGCGGGCCGAGCCGAGCCGGCCTCGTCAAGAAGCGCGGCGCGGCCATCGCCAGCATGCTGGGGGTAGACCGCCCCGTCTACGCCACACCGCTCGAAAATCTGCGAGCCGCTCAGGCGGCCGCAGAAGAGCTGAATGGGCTGGGGGCTGATGAGCTCCCCTACATGACAAGGTGCATCCAGCAGCTGATCGATGCGGCCGCAGAATGGCATGAAGCCGGCGCCCGCGCTGAGAGTCCTCCCCCGCGCCGAGAGCACGCCGCGACATCTCGGTCACCGACTGCGAGCGGCGCACGCGCAAGGAAAGAAAAGGAGCCGGCTGCTAGCCGCAGCCGGACTCGAATCACCATCGAGCGCGACGCAGAAGGCCGCCCTCGAGCAGTGGAGCGCCAAGGCAATCCGCCTCCTCCCCCGCCTCGTGGAGAGAGATGTCCCACCCCGCCGCCTGTCACGCATCCGACTCTCGGTGGCCGACTAGGCCACCGCGAAGGAGTCGGCGAGAACGACGCCCGCCACTGGATCGACCGCCTAGCTCGATCCCTGGCGCTGGAAGAAGAAGATGATGTTGGCCTGCCATGCTTTGGCCCCCGCATCCGCGACGAGCCCTTCCCCAAAGGGTTCTCGCTCCCTAGAACACGCCCAAGTACAACGGCTCTGTGAAGCCGGAAGATTGGCTCATCGACTACTCTACCGCCGTCAGCATAGCGAACGGCAACAGGCGCGTAGCCATGAAGTACGTCCTTCTCATGCTGCAAGGCACGGCACGGACCTGGCTCTATAGCCTCAAGCCCTACAGCGTCAACAGCTAGCTGGACTTCACGGAAGTATTCGTCCGCAACTTCACCAGCACGTACAAGCGGCCTCCCAAGCCCCGCCAGCTCTCCTTATGCGTCCAAGGGCCAAGCGAATCGACCCGCGACTACCTCACGCGGTGGGCCGAGCTCCGCAACTCCTGTGAGGGGGTGCACGAGGTTCAAGCCATCGAATACTTCACCGCCGGGTGCTGAGAGGGCACCCTCCTCAAGCACCGACTCCTCTGCGATGAGCCGGCTACCCTCGACGAGCTGCTGGTCATTGCAGACAAGTACGCCACAACCGACTCCTCGATGAAGACCGAGCTCCGAGTGGACGCCTCTGGGAAGGTGCTCGCTCCGGCTCCTAAGACGCCGGCTGGCGACTCAAATCGGCGCCCCTACCAGAACGACCACAAGCGCAAGGCCCCTATGCCGCCTTCCACCAGTCGGCAGGTGGCCACAGTCGAAGACGAGCAGCCCGAAGAACGGTCCGCTCCCAAGAAGAAGGGCGGCAGGACGGCTTGGCAGCCGGCCTTCTCCTACGAGCAGACTCTCGATGCCCCCTACAAGTTCCACAGCGGCGCGAAGCCATCCAACCACACGACCCGAAAGTGCCACTGGCTCACCCGGATCTCCAAGGGCGAGGGGCTGGTGCCCCCTCCGCCTCCCGGCCCGCCGCCTCCAGCCCCCCAGCAGCCGGCTGCTCGACCAGCAGTCGGAGCCATTCAAGATGAGTTCCCTGATGAGCACGCCGCCTACGTCGTCTTCACGAGCCAGGTTGAAGACAAGCGCAGCCGGCGCCGACAACACCACGAGGTCAGCGCAGTCGCCTCCAGCAACCCCGAGTTCATGCATTGGTCCGAAAGGCCTATCAACTGGAGCCGGGCCGATCACCCAGAGGTGATGCCGTCCCCTGGCTCCTACGCATTGGTGTTGGATGTCACCCTCACAACAGAGAGGCGGGCTGCCCGATTCTCCCGCGTTCTGATTGATGGCGGAAGCAGTATCAACATACTGTACCACGACACCATGGAGAAGTTGAACCTCAAGGCGAAGCAGCTCATGCCAAGCCGGACCGTTTTCCATGGCATCGTACCTGGCCTGTCCTGTTCCCCGATCGGCAAGATCAAGATGGATGTTCTCTTCGGAGACAAGGATCACTTTCACCGAGAAGCAATCTGGTTCGAGGTAGTGGACCTGGAAAGCCCTTACCATGCCTTGCTTGGCCGACCTGCTCTGGCCAAGTTCATGGCTGTGCCCCACTACGCCTACCTGAAGATGAAGATGCCGAACTCGAAGGGGATCATCACTGTAGCCGGTGACTACAAGAAGTCCATCGAGTGCGCTGCAGCCAGCAGCCGGCTGGCCGAGTCCCTCATAGTGGCAGAAGAGAAGAAGATGCTGGA